>NW_019154085.1:15098180-15363834 GCF_002288905.1 Enhydra lutris kenyoni
CTTGCTTCCCTTGCCTTTGGCAAGGGAAGCAAGGGCAAAAATGAACTCTTGGGACTTCATCAAGATCAAAAGCTTTTGCACAGCAAAGGAAACAGTCAACAAAACCAAAAGACAACCGACAGAATGGGAGAAGATATTCAGGAATGACATATCAGATAAAGGGCTAGTATCCAAAATCTATAAAGAACTTATCAAACTCAACATCCAAAGAACAAATAATACAATCAAGAAATGGGCAGAGGACATGAACAGACATTTCTGCAAAGAGGACATCCAGATGGCCAACAGACACATGAAAAAGTACTCAACATCAGTTGACATCAGGGAAATACAAATCAAAACCTCAGTGAGGTACCATCTCACACCAGTCAGAATGGCTAAAATTAACAAGTCAGGAAACAACAGGTGTTGGTGAGGATGCAGAGAAAGGGGAACCCTTGTATGCTGTTGGTGGGAATGCAAGCTGGTGCAGTCACTCTGGAAAACAATATGGAGGTTCCTCAGAAAGTTGAAAATAGAACTACCCTACGACTCAGCAATCACATTATGGGTATTTACCCTAAAGATACAAATGTAGAGATCCAAAGATGCACATGCACCCAAATGTTTATAGCAGCAATGTCCACAATAGCCAAACTATGGAAAGAATCTAGCTGTCCATCAACAGATGAATGGATAAAGAAGATGTGGTATACACACAGACACATACAGAGACAGACAGACAGACAGACACACACACACACACACACACACACACAATGGAATACGATACAGCCATCAAAAGATACAAAATTTTGCCATTTGCAACAATGTGGATGGAATTATTAAGCTGAGTGAAATAAATCAACCAGAGAAAGATTAATTATCATATGATCTCACTGATACGAGGAATTTGAGAAACAAGACAGAGGATCATAGGTTAAGAGAGGGAAAAGTGAAACAAGAGGAAACCAGAGAGGGAGACAAACCATAAGAGACTCTTAATCTCAGGAAACAAACTGAGGGTTGCTGAGGGGAGGGAGGTCAGAGGGATGGGGTGGCTGGGTGATGGACACTGGGGAGGGTATGTGCTATGGGGAGTGCTGTGAATTGTGTACGACTGATGAATCACAGACCTGTACCCCTGAAACAAATAATACATTATATGTTAATAAAAAATATATAAAAATATTATTTTAAAAAATTTTACGTATTTATTTGACAGAGAGAGACAGTGTGAGAGATAACACAAGCAGAGAGAGTGGGAGAGGGAGAAGCAGGCTTCCCACTGAGCAGGGAGCCTGATGCAGGGGTTGATCCCAGGACCCTGGGATTGGGACCTGATCCAAAGGCAGATGCTTAACCACTGAGCTACCCAGGCACACCCCAATTTAATATTGCCACTGTAGTGACGGACAAATTTTGGCCAGCGTAGTGTAGTGTTCGATTTCAGATTTCCTCAAGGCTGGGCAGTTGTTGGGGAGGGTGACCAGTTTTACTTTGCCATGTCTGATCATTTTCAGAGTTTGCTTCTACCCCAAATGTGCTTTCCATTTTTCATAAGGAATTGGAGCCTAGAGTTGATCAATTCCAGCAGATTTTCATCTTCTTTGTGGCCACCCACTTCCTCCCTTAGGTGCAGGATGGTCCCAACCAAGAGCAGCTGCCACAGTAGCTAGATGTGAGAAAGGTGCCGCAGGACTTTCTTACTTTGCATTTACCATGCCCTCCCCAGGAGTACTCATTCCCCAGATAACTGTATCACTGGCTCTTTTGCCTTTTTCATGCTTTTGACCAAATGTCTACTTCTATTTTTTTAACTTAAAAAAAAAAAAAAACTTCTAGGGGTGTCTGGGTGGCTCAGTTGGTTAAGCAGCTGCCTTTGGCTCAGATCATGATCCCAGCGTTCTGGTATCAAGTCCCATATTGGGCTCCTTGCTTGGCAGGGAGCCTGCTTCTCCCTCTGCCTTTGCCTGCCTCTCTGCCTGCCTGTGTGTGCTCTCTCTCTCTCTCTCTATCTGACCAAAATAAATAAATAAATAAACTTCTAAAAAGTTAATTTTTAATCCCAGTGTAACATACAGTGTTATATTAGTTTCAGATGTATAATAGTGTCTCAACAATTCTGTATGTTACCTACTGGGATAAGCATCCCAGTCAGTGTTCTGAATCCTCTTCACCTATTTCACGCATCTCCCTACCTACCTCCCCTCTGGTAATGATCAGTTTGTTTTCTATATTTGAGTCTCTTTGTTTCTTCCCCCCCCCCTTTCTTCATTTGTTTTGTTTCTTAAATTCAGTTTTAAGGAGTGAACTTCACATACGAGTGAAATCATGTATTTGTCTTTCTCTGCCTTATTTTACTTAGTGTTACACCATTTAGCTCCATCCATGTTGCAAATAGCAAGATTTCATTCTTTTTTTATGGCTGAGTAAAATTCCATTTTGTGTGTGTGTTCACATATATATACACACACAGAATTATATATGTATGTATACAGACATATACACACACATATATAAATATATGTTTATGTATATAGAAAACATCCTTTTTGTGTGGGGGCTCCAGTATGGGGCTTGAACTCATGACCGTGGGATCAAGTCATATGCTCTACTGACTGAGCCAGCCGGGCTCTCCATACTACATCTTCTTTACCCATTCATCTATCAGGGGACATTTGTGTTGCTTCCATAATTTGGTGGTTGTAAATAATGCTGCAGTAGATATACGGGTACATATATCTTTCTGCCTTAGTGTTTTCATAGTCTTCAGGTAAATACCCAGTAGTGGAATTACTATATCATATGGTAATTCTATTTTTAATTTTTTGAAGAATCTCCATAGTGTTTTCCATAGTGGCTAGACCAGTTTACAGTTTACAGTCGTACCTAAAATGTACAGGGTTCCCTTTTCTCCACATGCTTGCAGCAAACACTTGTTTCTTGTGTTACTGATTTTAGTGTTCTGACAGGTGTGAGGTGATATTTCAGTGTGGTTTTGATTTGCATTTCCCTAATGATTAGTGATGTTGAGCATCTCTTCATGTGTCTGTTGGCCATCTCTGTGTTATCTTTGGAGAAATGTCTGGTCACATCAACTGCCCATTTTTAAATTGGATTATTTGGTTTTTTTGGTGTTCATTTGTAGATGTTCTTTATATATTTTGCATAGTAATCTGTTACTGGATATATCATTTGCAAATATCTTTTTCCTTTCGGTAGGCTTTTAGTTTAGTTGATTGTTTCCTTTGCTGTGAAAAAGCTTTTTATTTTTGTGTAGTCCCAGTAGTTTTTTTTTGTTTGTTTGTTTGTTTATTAATTGTTGTTGTTTGCTAAGATAAGGGAATTATCTTAGGAGACATATCTAGAAAAATGTTGCTGTGGCCAGTGTCAGAGAAATTACTGCTATTTGCTAGGATTTTTTTATGGTTTCAGGTCCCAGATTTAGGTCTTTAGCCCATTTTGAGCTTATTTTTATGTAGGGTGTAAGAAAGTGGTCCAGTTTCATTCTTTTGCATGTGGCTGTCCAGTTTCCCCAACACCATTTGTTGGAGATAGTGTCTTTTTCCCATTGCATATTCTTTCCTCCTTTGTCAAATATCGACTACACAGTTGTGGGTTTATTTTGGGGTTTTCTGTTCTTTCTAAACATTTTTAAAGCTTTATTTATTTTAAAAGAAGAGCGCACATGTGCAGGGGGTGGGGAGAGGATGGCAGGGGGAGAGAGAATCTCAAGCAGATTCACTGCTGAGGGTAGAGCCTCACCATGGGCTGCATCTCAAGACCCTGAGATCATGACCTGAGCCAAAACCAAGAGTCGGAAGCCCAAATGACTGAGCCACCCAGGCATCCCTGGGTTTTCTGTTCTGTTGATCTGTGTGTCTGTTTTTGTGCCGATCCATATTGTTTTGATTACTATAGCTTTATGATATATCTTGAAATCTGAGATTGTGATACATCCAATTTTGTTTTTCTTTTTCAAGATTGCTTTGGGTATTTAGGATCTAAATACCCAAATTTAAGATTGTTTGCTCTACTTCTGTGAAAAATGGTATTTTAATAGGGATTGCATTAAATCTGTAGATTGCTTTGGGTAGTATGGACATTTTAACAATATGTTCTCCCAATCCATTCATTTGTGTCATCTTCAATTTCTTTCTTCAGTGTTTTATAGTTTTCAAGTACAGGTGTTTCACCTGCTTGGTTAAGTTTATTTGTAGGTATTTTATTATTTTTGGTGAAACTGTATATGGGATTGTTTTCTTAATTTCTCTTTCTGCTTTATTGGTATATAGTTATGCAACAGATTTCTGTATACTAATATATCATGCAACTTGACTGAATTCATTCTATCCTTTTTTGGTGGAGTCTTTAGGGTTTTTTACATATAGTATCAGATGACATACAAATAGTGAAATGATCTGCAAACAATGAAAGCTTTACTACTTTTTTACCAATTTGGATGCCTTTTATTTCTTTTTGTTGTCTGGTTCCTGAGGCTAAGACTTTTGATACTATTTTGAATAAAAGGGGTGAGAGTGGACATCCTTATCTTGTTCCTTGAAACCTGTCAGTGTTTCACAGTTGATGATTTTAGCTGTGAGTTTTTCATTTAAGGACTTTATGTTGAGGTATATTCCCTCAAAACCTACTTTGTTGAGGGTTTTTATTATGATTGGATGTTGTACTTTGTCAACTGCTTTTTTCTGTGTCTATTGTAACTACCATATAGTTTTAATCCTTTCTCTTTTGAAGTGATGTATTTCATTGATTTATTTGCAAATATTGAACCACCCTTTCATTACAGGAATTAATCCTCCTTGATTATGGTGAATAATTTTTTAAATGGATTGTTGGATTTGGTTTGCTAATATTTTGTTGAGGATTTTTCCATCTGTGTTCATCAGAAATACTGGCATAATTCTCTTCTTCTGGTGATGTCTTTATCTGGTTTTGTTATCAGGATCATGCTGGTTTCATAGAATGAATTTGGAAGCTTTCATTGATTTTCTTTTTTTTTTTTTATTAGTTTGAGAAGAGTAAGTATTAAGTCTTTTTTTCTTTTTAAAGATTTTATTTATTTATTGGACAGACAGAGATCACAAGTAGGCAGAGAGGCAGGCAGAGAGAGAGGGGGAAGCAGGCTCCCCTCCGAGCAGAGAGCCCTATTTGGGGCTCGATCCCAGGATCCTGGGATCATGACCCAAGCCGAAGGCAGAGGCTTTAACCCACTGAGCCACCCAGGTGCCCCTAAGTCTTCTTTAATTAAAAAAAAATTTTTTTTAAGTAGACGGTGTGTCCCAAGTGGAGGTCAGACTCAAAACCCCCAAGATTAAGAATTGGATGCTCCACTGACTGAGCCAGCCAGGTGCTCTGTTACCAATTCTTCTTCAGTTGTTTGGTGAAATTCACCTTTGGAACCATCTAGTCCAGATGTCACCTTCCTTGATGATCCTTCCTGGTCTATATAAAGTTATAACATACTTTGTTTACTCTCCTTTTTGCTTGTACTCCTCCCCCACCACATGCTTGATTTTTCTTTGTTTTACTTAGCATTTAACATGCAATGTATCTTATTTATTTGCTTCTGTCTTCCCTGGCTGGTGAGTTCCATGAGGGAAGGGGGTCTCCCTCATCCTGCCACCCCCCACCCACCTGAGAGAGGAAGGGGATGGAGAGGGAGAGGGAGAGAGAGAATCTTAAGCAGGTTCCACCCCAGTGCGGAGCTTGATGCAGGTCTGATGACATTATGACCTGAACCCAAATCAAGAGTTGGGTGCTTAACTGACTGAACTACCCACGCACCCCAAAGGGAGTATTTTTCATTGTCAATACCTGGAACAGTGCCTGGGACAAAATAAGCATTCAATAAATATTTGCTAAAAGAATAAATTAGGGGTTTTTTTGTGAAAGCAGTAGAAAATACCCATGAGAGTAGTGAAAATAGATTAGTTTTCCAAAATGGAAGAGTTTGTATTTATAGGTAAATGAAGTTGGTGAATACTTTTAATTTGTTTAGGATATTTAATAGAGATGTGACCAACAGAATTGCAAGTGGTATTTCACATGTGACTAGTACTTTGGAGTTAATTCTGTAGTTGGTTTGCTTTCATTTAGTGCATGGCTTATTCAATAGGGAAACTCAAATGTATGGGTGGCTCTCTCACTTTTTGGGTAGTGATCAAGGGAGATATTCCTATTTTTATTTATTTTTTAAAAAGATTTATTTTAGAGAGAGAGAATGAATGGTAGGGGCGGGGTAAGGGGAGAAACCCAAGCAGACTTAGTGCTGAGTATGGACCCCAATGCAGCGCTCGATCCCATGACCCTGAGATCATGTCCTGAACCAAAACCAAGAGTTGGATGCTCAACTGACTGTGTCATCCAGGTGCCCTGAGATATTCCTATTTTAAAAAATCAGTTAAGTAAACTCAAGCTTAGTTCTGACTCTGTTAAACTAAAATTCTGTAAAGATAAAAATTGTGTTCATTTCTGGGTTTTTTGCCTGTGTCCCTTGTGCTTTGTTGAGTAAAATGATTGAAATCATGACTCATACCATTTAAAATTTTTATATATGACTGTTTTTTTCTTCTTTATTCAAGAAATGCTTATTGAGTATCTGTTCATGCTGGGAAATCATGGTAACTCATGGAGCTAACAGCCTAATTCTATTACCATTTTGATTGCTATGAAGAGCCTGTGTTCAGTAAATTCTGAAGTAGTGGGGTTTGGACTAAATATAATGCGGTGCTGCTTTTCCTTTTCTTGCTGTTATTTGGCTTTATCTATTCATCTATTGAAGACTTTGAATAGAGCAAGGAGATACATTGTTAGGAACTTCCAGAACCTGCAAAACAAGACTGAATAGAGGAAGCAACAAGGGATGCCAGCCTTTTTCATTATGTAGTACAAGTCTTCTGGGAGATTACATTTGAATAATGATCCCTTCTCTTCTCCCTTAAAACCGCTTGTTGTAGAAGAGCAGACCAGGTTCAGAAAAAGAATTTGAATAGCTTAGCTTAATATATAGTACTGTTTTTGAGAGAAGAAGAAATTAAAATTTATTGACATTAAATTCATATTTTGGGGGTTTATCATCTACATGTTTGCTTATAATGTAATATGTATTCTTATGAATTTTATTTATGTGCAAATAACAAAACCTCATATAACATAAATTTAATGTCAGCAGTTTGGTTTGTGGTGTGGATGTACATGTAATGACGGCACTGTATCTCAATTTTTTCTTCTTTTGAAGTGAATAAAGACTGGATCTCTTGTATTATTATTTTTTGATCTCTCATATTATTAACATGACAGTTAAAAAAATTAAAGTCTGATTAATTCAGATAGGTTTAATATTATTTGATGTTATACATAGACTCTTTTGACACAAGATGTGTAAATTAGATCAGATCATTTTGGCTACTACTTTAATCCTGCCTCTCTGTCTTTCCAAATGTAACAGTTGTCATCAGTTTGTTAAAAACCCTGTTTAATTGATTTTTTTTGTTTTACTTTAAACAACATTGATACAACATAAAGCTCACCAATTTAACCATTTTAAAGTGTAAAGTTCAGTGGTTTTGAATGTTTTTACAGAATTGTGCAACCATTACCAAATCTAATTTCAGAACATTTTCATTGTCCCAGAGAGAACTTGTGCCCATTAAATAGTCACTCCATGTCCCCGTACTCCCTGGCAACTGCAGATCTACTTTCTGTCTCTGTTGATTTGCCTACTGTGGACATTTTATATAAATAGAAATGTAATATGTGGCCTTTTCTGGGTGACTTATTTCAGTTAGCATAATAATATTTTCCACATTCATCCATGTTGTAACATGTTTCAGTCTAGGCATGCCCGGGGGATACTGGAGTTTGGTTCCAGGGCACTGCAATAAACCCAATACTGCAATAAAGCAAATCAAATGAATATTTTGGTTTCCCAGTACATGTAAAAGTTCTTTTTACACTATAGTCTATTAAATGTATAGTAGCATTATGTCTAAAAAAACATTGCATATACTTTTTGTTTAAAAATACTTTAATGCTGGAGTGCCTGCCTGGCTCAGTTGGTAGAGCATGTGACTCTTGATCTTAGGGTTGTGAGTTTGGGCCCCACAGACCTAGAGATCACTTTAAATAAAGTACTTCATTGCTGGGAATGTCTGTGTGGCTCAGGTGGTTAAGCGCCTGTCTTTAGCTCAGGTCATGATCCCAGGGTCCTGGGGTTGAGTTCTGCGTCAGACTTCTTCCTTAGCAGGGAGCCTGCTTCTCCCTCTTCCTGCAGCTCCCCCTGCTTGTGCTCTCTTTGTCTCTCTCTTGGTCTCTCTCTGACAAATAAATTAAATCTTAAAAAAACAAAACAAAACTTCATTGCTAAAAAATGTTAACTATCATCTGAGTTTTCCAGGAGTCATAATCATTGGTCACAGGTTATCATAACAAATATAATAAGGAAAAGCTTGAAATTGTGAGAATTACCAAAATGGAGAGAGGCATGACGTGAACAGATGCTGTTGGAAAAATGGCACCTATAGACGTGTTAGAAGCAGGGTTGAGTTTGTAAAAAAACAGCATCTGGGAAGCACAGTAGAATGAGGCATGCCTGTTCTTCATTCCTTTCTTTCTTATTTAAAAAAAAAATTTTTTTTTAAAGATTTTACTTATTTATTTGACAGAGAGAGATCACAAATAGGCAGGGGGAGGAGGGAAGCAGGCTCCCTGCTGAGCAGAGAGCTGGATGCGGGGCTCGATCCCAGGACCCTGAGACCATGACCTGAGCCGAAGGCAGAGGCTTAACCCAGTGAGCCACCCAGGTGCCCACTTCATTCCTTTCTTTCTATGGGCAAATATTTCATTGTATGGATATACCATATTTTATTTATCCATTCATCAGTTGATGGATATTTAGGTTGTTTCCACCTTTTGCTTATTATGGATAATGTTGCTATGAACATTTGCTTATAAGCTTTTGTCTGAACCTTATATTTTAAATCCTCTAGGGTATACATAGGAGTGGAATTCCTGGGTTGCACTGTTTACATTTCTACCAGTAGTGTCTGAGAGTTCCAGTTTCTCTACATCTTTGATAATACTTGTTATTTTCTGCTTAAAGTTGTAGCCATTGAAGTTGGTGTGAAGTGGTATGCCATATGGTTTTGATTTGTATTTCTCTAATCACTGATAATGTTCAGCATCTTTCCGTGTGCTTATTGACCATTTTGGGAGAAATGTCTACTCAAGTTCTTTTCTTTTTTTCTTTGTTCACTTTTTAACTATGTTGTTTACTTTTTGTTGAGTTGTGAGAGTTCTTTATATATTTTGGATAGCATATCCTTATTAGATATACAATTTGCAAATATTTGTTTCTAGTTTGTCAGTTGTCATTGCACTTTCTTGATAATGTCCTTTGATGCACAGAAGTTTTTAGTTTTTGTGAAGTCCAAATTTTTTTTTTTTTGTGCTTTTGGTGTCATATTTAAGAAACATTGCTTGAACCAGAGCCATGAAAATTTATACTTAAAAGCAAACTCTGTTTGCTTTTAAGAGTTGTATGGTTTTAGCTACAAATAATATGTGGTTTATTGTATCTGACTTCTTTCACTTAGCCTAGTACTTTTAGAGTTCATCCATGTTGTCTAGCATTTATCAGTACTTTAATCTATTTTATGGTTGAATAATATTCCATTGTATATAATATTTTAGTGTGTTTTATTTAGGTCTTTGATCCATTTTGACTTAATTTTTGTATATTTTGTATAAGGTAAGGATTCAGATTGCTTGAGCCAACCAGGAGCCCCACTGAAGCATCTTTTCATATGTCTGTTGGCCATCTGCATGTCTTTGGAGAGATGTCTATTCATGTTCTCTGCCCATTTTTAAATTGGATTATTTGTTTTTTGGGTGTTCAATTGTCACCTTTTGAGTTTTTTTTTTTTTTTTTTTTTTTTTAAAGATTTTATTTATTTATTTGACAGAGAGCACAAGCAGAGAGAGCAGGAGAGGCAGAGGGAGAAGCTGGCTCTTTGCTGAGCAGGGAGCCCGATGTGGGACTCTGTCCCAGGGATCATGACCTGAGCCGAAGGCAGACGCTTGACTGAGGCACCCAGCCGCCCCCTTTTGAGTTCTTGATACAGATTATTTGTGTATTCCCTCTTTCTCTTTTTTTTCCTGATTAGTTCTGGCTAAAAGTTTGTCATTTGTATTGTAACCTTTGGTATCATGATTTTCTTCAGTAACTTTCTTTTTATTGACTGTGCTCTCAGGTGTTATTTCCTTCAATTTGCTTTTCTTTGGTTGGGGGTTACTTTGTGCTGTATTTTCTTCTTAAAGTATTCTTCTTGATGTCATTGGTTTTCTTCTTTTCTAATATAGACATTTTAGGGCTATACATTTTCCTCTTAAGTACTGCTTTAGTGGCATCCCACAAATCTTAAATCTGCCCCCCCCAGACATTCCCCTCCCCCACTCTCGTTTCTCTTTTAATGGCTTTTGTTGAGCAATAAGTTATTTGGAAATGTTATTTAATTTCCAAAGATTTGGGGATTTTCCATAGATCTTTCTGATAATTTCTCTCTCTCTCTCTTTTTTTTTTAAAGAATTTTATTTACTTGAGAGAGAGATAGCAAGAAAGAGAGAGAGCACGCATGCACACAAGTGGTGAGGAGAGGGAGATGTGGGGTTCAATCCTAGGACCCTGAGAGATCATGACCTGAGATGAAGGCAGATGCTTAACTGACTGAGCCATCCTGGTGCCTCTCTGATAATGATTTCTTTTTCTTTTTTTTTTTTTTTTTAAAGATTTTATTTATTTATTTGACAGACAGAGATCACAAGTAAGCAGAGAAGCAGGCAGAGAGAGAGAGGAGGAAGCAGGCTCCCTGCTGAGCAGAGAGCCCGATGTGGGGCTCGATCCCAGGACCCTGGGATCACGACCTGAGCCGAAGGCAGAGGCTTGAACCCACTAAGCCACCCAGGCGCCCCTCTGATAATTGATTTCTAATACAATTCTTCTGTGGTCAAAAAACACTTTGTTTGACTTGAATTCTCTTAAATTGTTCTGAGACTTTTTACTGGCCTATAAAATATGGTTTAATTTGGTTAATGTGCATTTGAAAAAAATGTGTATTCTGCTCTTGCTTGGAGTGTTCCCTAAATGTTAATTAGATCGAAGTGGTTAATGGTTAATGGTGGTATTCAAGTCTATTATGTTTACTTTCTGTGTATTTTGTCAATTTGAGAGAGGGTTATTGTGATTTTTTTTTTTTTTTTTAAAGAATTTATTTTCAGTATTTATTTGACAGAGAGAGAGAACACAAGCAGGGGTAGTGCTGTCAGAAGAAGAGGGAGAGGGAGAAGTAGGCTCCTTACTGAGCAAGGATCCCAACATGGGACTCGATCCCAGGACCCTGGGATCATGACCCGAGCCGAAGGCAGTCGTTTTTAACCAACTGAGCCACCCAGGTGTCCCTTGTGATCTTTGACTATACCTATGGATTTGTCTATTGCAAGTCTATCAAGTTTTGCTTCATGTGTTTTGAAGCTCTGTTATTATGCATATAAATGTTTATATTTCTTTTCCCTTTATGAGTTGGCATTTTTATCAGAAATTTAAAAAAAATCTGTGGTAGTATTTTTTTCCTTCAGCAATCTACTTTGTACTTATGTAGCTACTCCCATGTTCTTTTGGGTTGCATTGGTATAGTATATCTGTTCTCATTCTTTTTGTTTCTATGTTCTCTGTGTCTTTGAAGTGTATTTTTAAAAAAGATTTAATTTGTTCGAGAGAGAGTGCATGTGGCTGGTGAGAGTGAGCATGAGCCAGAGGGAGAGCAGAGGGAGAGGGAGAAGGCTCCCTATTGAGCAGGGAGCCCAAAATGGGGTTCTATCCCAGGACCCTGAGTTCATGACCCGAGATACCCAGGAACCCCTAAAGTGTATTTTTTTAAAGGAGCGTATAGATGGGTTGTGCTGTTTTATTTTCTCTGACAATGTCTTTTAGTTGGCATGTTTAGATGTTTAGATTATTTACTTTTTTGTGTGACTATAGATACCTTTAGGTTTAATTATATCAACTGTTTATTTTGTTTGTCTTATCCTTTGTTCCCCTTTTTATGCCTTTGTTTGGTTAGAGTAATTCTCATAATTCTAGTGTATTTCCTTTGTTGGCTTATTAGATCTCTTTGCTTTCTGATTTTAATTGTA
Organism: Enhydra lutris kenyoni; assembly: GCF_002288905.1. NCBI lineage: Eukaryota > Metazoa > Chordata > Mammalia > Carnivora > Mustelidae > Enhydra > Enhydra lutris. The sequence continues at coordinate 15,110,373 of NW_019154085.1, forward strand.
ATTTTGTAGTACTTATCTCAGTCTCCCTTCAGGTGATGTTATAGCACTTTTTGCATTGCTTGAAAAGTCTTACTTTTTATATTTCTTTTTCTTCCTTCCCATCTTTTATACTGTTGTCATCATACATTTTATGTTCACATTTGTTATAAACCTTGTAATACATTTTTCTTAATTTTTGTTTAAATCGTTACCTTTAAAAAATTTAACTTTAACAAGTCATATATTTACCAATGTAATTTCAATTTCTGGTACTTGTCATTTTTTTGTGTAGATCTGTATTTGTTATCTGGTGTTTTTTTCCATTTCTGTCTATCCTATATGACTTCCTTTAACAATTCTTGTGCAGGTCTGTTGGTGGTTATTATTACTACTTTTTTACTTTTGTATGTTTGAAAATATCTTTCCTTTTTATTTTTGAAAGGTAATTTTGCTGGGTATAGGATTCTTTGTAGACAGTATTTTAAAGATTTTATTTATTTATTTTATAGAGGGTGCATGAGTCGGGGGAGGGGCAGAGGGAAAAGGAGGGAGTGAGAGGGAGAGAATCTGAAGCAGATTCTGTTCTGAGCATGGATCCTGATGCAAGGCTCAATCCCATGACCCTGTGATCACAACCTGAGCCAGAACCAAGAGTTGGACACTTAACCATTTGGGCCATGTGGTCAGTATTGTAAAGATGGTACCCCACTATGCTCTGGTTTACATTGTTTGAAATGAAAAATTTGCTGTTGTAGTTTGTTCATTTGTAGGGTTATGTCTAATTTTCCCTTGCTGGTTGGAAGATTTGCTCTCTCACTTTTTTAGCAATTTGATTTTGAAATGCCTTGGTGTAGTTTTCTTTCTGCTTCTTGTAGTCAAGATTTATTGCACCTTTTTGATCTGTGAATGTAGAACTTCCATCAGATTTTAAAATTTTTCATGCATTTATTCTGTCAGGTATTTTTTTTTTTTTTCCTGTCTACTCCCTTTCCTGGGAACCTTGATAACATATATATTATGCTATTTGAGGTTGTTCCATAGCTCACTGATTCTCTTTTCATTAAATTTTTTTTTTTTCCTTTCTGCTTTTCTTTTTTCATTTTGGAGAAATTCTTTTCTTATGTCTTCAAGTTCATTAATTTTTTTTTGTCGTGTTCTTGTAATGTCTTTTGTTATTATTAGATGTATTCTTTATCTTGGACATTATAGTTTTTAATTTCTGTGGGTTCAGTTTGGTTCATTTTATATTGGTCAGGTGTTTGGTTAACTTTTTAAATGCATAGGATACAGCTATAATGATTATTTTAATATGTTTGCTGTTAATTTTAACATTTGTGTCCATTCTAGATTGGCTTTAATTGATATTTCTTCTCATTATCAATATACCAATATATATTTTCCTCACTTTTTATGTTTGGTAAACTTTGATTATCACTCGTAGTGATTATTAATTTACTGGGTGCGTGATCTTTGTTTATCTTCCTATAAATGTTCTTAAGCTTTATTCTTTTTTTTAAAGAAGATTTTATTTATTTATTTGACAGAGAGAGAAAGATCCCAAGTAGACAGAGCAGCAGGCAGAGAGAGAGGGGGAAGGAGGCTCCCTGCTGAGCAGAGAGCCCGATGTGGGACTCTATCCCAGGACGCTGAGATCATGCCCTGAGCCACCCAGGTGCCCTTAAGCTTTATTCTTGAATGCTGTTAAGTTACTTGGAAACTATTTGATCCTTTTGTCCCTTTGATGATTTGTTTGGTATGAACAGTGGAGTTTTTTAGTCTGGCTAATTATTCCCTGCTACTCTTTGTAGTGTAACCAGTGATTTGGGAGCTTTTCCATTTTGGCTGGTAGGACCATTCACTATTTCCTAAGTTTGGCTGTTCTAGATTCCACATTTAAGTGAGATCATAGAGTATTTATCTCTCTCTCTGCCTAACTTATTTCACTACACATAATGTCCTCCAGGTCCACCCATATTGTTGCAAATGGTGGAAATTCCTTCTTTCTAATGGCCAAATAGTATTCCTCTCTCTCTCTCTGTGTGTGTGTGTGTGTGTGTGTGTGTGTGTGTGTGTAAAACATTTTCTTTATTCATCTGTATATTAACATTTAGATTATTTCCTTATCTTGGCTTCTGAATAATGTTTCAGTAAACATGTGAGTGCTGCAGATACCCCTCTGAGATATTGATTTCATTTTCTTTGGTTATGTATACAGAAGTGGGAATGCTAGATCATTTGGTAGTTCTATTTTTAACTTTTTGAGGAACCTCCATCCTCATTTCCATGGTGGATATATTGATTTACATTCCCAGCAACAGTGTGCAAGGGTTCCCTTTCTCCACATCTTTGCCAACACTTGTTATGTATTTTTTTTTTTTTTAAAGATTTTATTTATTTATTTGTCAGAGAGAGAGAGGGAGAGAGAGCAAGCACAGGCAGACAGAATGGCAGGCAGAGGCAGAGGGAGAAGCAGGCTCCCTGATGAGCAAGGAGCCTGATGGTGGGACTCGATCCCAGTACGCTGGGATCATGACCCGAGCCGAAGGCAGCTGCTTAATCAACTGAGCCACCCAGGCGTCCCTGTATTTTCTTTTTGATAGTAGCCATTCTAGCAGGTGTGAGGTGATATGTGATTGTGGTTTCGATTTGCATTTCCCTGATGATTAGTGATGTGTTGAGCAATGTTTCTTGTGCTCTTTGGTCATTTGTGTCTCTTCTTCGGACAAATGTATATTCAATTTCTCTACACAGTTTTGGTCCAGTTGTATGTTCTTTTTTGCTCTTGATTTGAGTTGCTTTTATACTTTGAATATTAACCCCTTATTGGATGTATGATTTGTAGATGTTTTCTCTCATTTCTCTCATTCTGTCAGTTGCCTTTTCATTTTGTTGATGGTTTTTGTTTTGTTTTGTTTTGTTTTTCTGTCTGTAGAAGCTTTTATTGTGATGTAGTCAGACCTGGGTTTTTTTTGTTCTTGTTTTACTTTTGTTGCTGTGCTTTTAGTGTCACATCCAAAAAATAGTTGTGAATATCCACATTAAGGAACTTTTTCCCTGTGTCTTCTTCTAGGAGTTTTATGGTTTCAGGTCTTATATTTAAATCTTTAATCCATGTTGAGTTTATTTTTGTGAGTGGTATAAGATGGGGGTCTAGTTTCGTTTTTCAATATGTGATTATCCAGTTTTCCCAGCACTATTTATTAAAGAGTATCCTTTAGCCACTGACTATTCTTGGCTTATTTGTCAAAATATTGGTTGATTGTAGATGTGAAGATTTATTTCTGGCTCTTGATTCTGTTCTATTGGTGTGTCTATTTTTATATCAGTATCAGTGTTTTGATTACTGTAGCTTTATAATGTAGTTTATTTTCTTTCTTTTTTTTTTTTTTAAAGATTTTATTTATTTATTTGACAGATAGAGGTCACAAGTAGGCAGAGAGGCAGGCAGAGAGAGAGGAGGAAGCAGGCTCCCTGCTGAGCAGAGAGCCTGATGCGGGGCTCCATCCCAGGACGCTGGGATCATGACCTGAGCCGAAGGCAACTGCTTAACCAACTGAGCCACCCAGGCGTCCCAAAAATTTTTTTGTTTTATTTTCGTTTTTACTCTTTATACCCAACCTGGGACTCAAACTCATGACCAAAAAGTCAAGAGTCACATGCTCTACCAATTGAGCCAGTCAGGTGTCCCTATGTATTTTCTTTTTTCATGAGATGAGATTGCTTGTGATAAAAATTTGCTTGTAATATAACTCTCTGTGGACTTTTCCCCACAGACTAGTTCTTTCCCAACTACTTATATCTTTGAGAAATTTAGTGTTGCAGACATGCACAAACCAGATAAGTCTGTCAAATGCTATTTTTGTGTTTGACATCTTTTTCAAGTTTGTGCTAACGAAAAAGAATACTTTGTAGGGGCACCTGGGTGGCTCAGTGCTTAGGTGTCTGCCTTCAGCTCAGGTCATGATCTCATGGTCCTGGGATCAGGCCCCACATCAGGCTCTCTGCTCAATGGGAAGCCTGCTTCCCCCTCTCACATTCCCCCTGCTTGTGTTCTCTCTCTCTCTGTCTCTGCTAAATAAATAAATAATCAAAATCTTAAAAAAAAAAAAAAAAGAATACTTTGTAGTATCTTTGAGGGAAATAATTTTACTTGTGGACATAAGGAACTAGTGAGCATGTCTGTCACCATTGTGAGGGATATACCGTGTTGTTGGTTGAATGGATACATCAGCTGTAAGAAGGAACGTGAGGACTGGGGTAATCATAATCTGCTGCATTTTGGGTTTATCCATTACCGGAGCCGTATAGTCATAAATACAGCACATTTCTTCTTTTCGTAGTTCCTGCGGTCTTTTATTTCTCTGTCTCCATTTTATTGCCTTTGGTTAAACTATATGTATTTTTTTCACCATCACTTTTTGCTTAAGGGTATATAAACTTGTGCTCTCTTTTCTTATCCCATCTTTCTGTTACCTTTTTCATTTAATATTTTTGTCTTTGATGGAAGGGACATTGACCTGTAAAGGAGGAAACAGTGACCTACCTTACTCTGGGGAGAGCAAGTTCTAAGATAGTAAACCTCTGGCAGAAAGGGAAACATCTACTGTGAAATGTCATTCTTTCACATTTTCATCGTCTAATCTTACAGTATTAGCTTTCTTTTTTTTTTTTTTTTTTAAGATTTTATTTATGGGGCGCCTGGGTGGCTCAGTGGGTTAAAGCCTCTGCCTTCGGCTCAGGTCATGATCCCAGGGTCCTGGGATCAAGCCCTGCATGGGGCTCTCTGCTCAGTGGGGAGCCTGCTTCCACCTCTCTCTCTCTGCCTGCCTCTCAGCCTACTTGTGATCTCTCTCTGTCAAATAAATAAATAAAATCTTTAAAAAAAAACCAAAACAACCACCTACTGCTCCGCGTTCAGCTGTAGCATTTCCCTCACAGGACAACTTTCCTTTCATTAAAAAAAAAAAAAAAAAAAAAAAAATTTTATTTATTTATTTGACAGAGAGAGACACAGTGAGAGAGGGAATACAAGCAGGGGGAGTGGGAGAGGGAGAAGCAGGCTTCCTGCAGAGCAGGGAGCCTGATCCTGGGCTCCATCCCAGGACTCTGGGATGGAGCCCAGGATGACTCAAACTAAAGGCAGACACTTAATGACTGAGCCACCCAGGCGCCCCATAGTATTGGCTTTTAAAATTGACCCTGTTTACCCTGTACCTGGAGCCCTTCCTTGGTTTTGCTACCCACTCATATGCTAGAGTAGCTTTTAAATTAATTCAGCCATTTATTATTTACTAAACTTCAGTTTGTTTTAATTTTGCTTAGTATTCCTTTACTTAGGTAGTATTTTTTTTTCTGAGTATGAAATGGAGTTTTGCTCTTTAAATTGTAATTAAGAATAGCGATTGCCACAAGGCGTGCGTTAGGTACTTTTATTGTTGGTAGTTTGTTTAGAGGCCTTGCAAGTCCCTCAGAGAGTAATGAGTCATCCTGTAAACGGTAAGAAAGTGATGGGTATGTTTTGTGGCCAAACCGTGGAGGTGAATTGAGTGAAAAACTTTTTGTAGTATGAATATCATGAGATCTAAACTTTAGTTCTACAGGCTTACATTTAGTAATTCTTTTTTTCTTCTTTTTTCATCTGTAAATGGGAAGGATGATATCCTCTTATTTTATTTTTAAATATTTTATTTATTTATTTGACAGACAGAGATCACAAGTAGGCAGAGAGACAGGCAGAGAGAGGGCGGGGGAAGCAGTCTCCCCGCTGAGCAGGGAGCCCGATTTCGGGCTCGATCCCAGGACCCTGAGATCATGACCTGAGCCGAAGGCAGAGGCTTTAACCCACTGAGCTACCTGGGCGCCCCGATATCCTCTTATTTTATTCAAATTTTGTCCATAGATCAAAGGTGCACTGGTTTTCAACTAATATTCTTTCATGTGAGATTCTGGTGGCGTATGGAATTAAAAAGATTATTAATAAACAGTGATTCTTGTTCTCAAGATACACTAGTATAGCCTTGTAATCCCATAATGGAAATAGGATCCAGTGCACAACCGTAGCATTCCTAAGTGGCATGATGAAATTACTTCCCAGGGAGAAGTACAGTGGGAAGTTGGAAGATCGTTCAGTCCAGCAGAAATTTATAGACCTCCACCATATTCTAGCCTCACTGGTCAGCAGGAGAACAAACGTAAGTTCCTGTGTTAGAGCTGGGAATAGAAATTAGATAAGGATTGAAACTGACTTTTGAAATACTTTAGGTTTATTCTGAATGAACTGTATTATATGACATCTAACTATTACCACTCTTTGGTTTCAAGTTGGGTGTTGTAGTTGCTTTTAGTTATTATACGTTGGAAATGAATTTTTGGTTTGGCAGTTTAAGGCCTGATAGTTGTGACAGGAACATTGACATGCAAGAGTTAACGTTTTGTAATGTTCTCAGAATTCTACAACTTGGGAGTTTTTTAGATACTTAGAATTTGGTATTAACCAGGTGATTATATATTAACATGCAGGAGAAGTGATTTGAAAGAGGAAAGGCTAATAACTGCATCCTAAGTAAAAATAATGTCATTAAGGTTCAGTCTAGTACTTTCATGTTTATTCATTCCTGGTGAGTAATAGTCTCCAGGTTAAACATGAAAAGTTCTTTAAAACTCAATCATTATTTTAATTGGTCCGAAGCATGCAGGGGATAATTAGTTTAAGAGGTAGTGGTAAAAAAATATGCATAATTTAGACTCATGCCTTTTATAGGCTGAAGTGACTATGAAGATTTTTTTTTAACATGTTTAATTATAAGCTACGTGTTGACAGCATAATTAAAAGTTGCATGTTAGATTTATGAGGCAAAATTTAATGATGGTGAAACTTTTAAGTTACTGGAAACTTTTTCTCAATTTTTTTTAGCTCAACAGTAATTTAATATTATTCCATCAATTGAAGTAAGGAATTTCTTTTACTTTAAATTTTTTTCTAAGATTTTATTTATTTATTTATTTGAGAGAGAGAGAGAGAGAGAGACAGAAATAGCGATAGCATGAGTGGGGAGGAGAGGGAGCAGGCTTTCTGCTGAGCAGGGAGCCCGAGGACATGGGGCTCAACCCCAGGACCCTGAGATCATGACCTGAGCTGAAGGCAGATCCACCCAGGAGCTCCTTTTAATTTTAATTTAAAAAGTTAAAATTAGGGCACCTGGGTGGCTCAGTTGTTTGAGCGTCCCACTCTTGATTTCAACTCATGTTGTGATCTCTGGGTTGTGAGATCAAGCCTCACATTAGACTCTGCTCGGTAAGGAGTCTGCTGAGATTCTCTCTCTCCTTCTGGCCCTCCCCACCATGTGTATATTCTCTCTCTCTCTCTCTTTTTAAATAAATCTTTTTTTTTTTTTAAAGTTTAAATTAAAGAACTTTTTGTTTTCTGGACCATTTGGATATAACTTACTGACCCGATGTCCTATCACTGCTAAACACTTGGGTGTGTTTTTCCTAGAAACAAGAATATTTTTTAATTTAGTCACAAAATAACCATCCAAATCAGGAAATATGATCTTTTTTGAATGTTCTAGTTGAGATGGTTTATTTCTCTATAGTCTTAGAACTAGAACGTTAAGAACTTAGAGAAATATATCACTTTATATAGAAGTAACTGTGTTTTTTTTTTACAAATTACTAATTTACCTTTATGACAAACCAAATTAAAAAACAAAAAAATGAAGTCAAAACTTGGTAAGAATCATACAGCTTTGAAATTGACAGAATCATTGTGCTTGTGTAGTCTAGTATTTTCCAAACTAGTATTGCATAATATGTAAAAATACTTGCGCTGTAAATTGGATACTGCAAAATGTGCCTCCTATTGAACCAACAAAGCATAATGTAATTTAAAATTTTCTGGGATGTCTTGTAGTAAAGAAACCTGTTTAACTTACCTGAATGTAGTATTTCACAAAATCTAGTAGTCCTTAAAACTATTTTTGCAAGCCCAACAGCTATGAATAAATACTATAGCATGGTCTTAGAAATGCTGTCGTAATTCTTTTTCTTTTTCTTTTTTAAAATAAATCTTGAAGCTTACGTCCATAGAATTTGAACTTTTTTTTTTTTTTTTTTTTTTTTTAAGATTTTTCACTATTTGAGAGAGAGCGAGAGAGAGCCAGAGAGCGTGTTCATGCATGGGCAGCAGCCGCAGAGAGGAGCAGAGGGAGAAGGAGAAGCAGGCTCCCTGCAGAGTGGGAAGCCCCAAGTGGGGCTTAATCCCAGGACCCTGAGATCGTGACTTGAGTGGAAGGCAGACACTCAACCAGCTGTGCCACCCAGGCCCCTGAATATTCTTTTGAAGTCATTTGTCCTTGGACCACAGTTTTTGGGCTTTCATCTGTGTTTACATTCAGAAGTTTTAAGCGTGGGTGCTTTGGTGGCTCAGTTTAGCATCTGACTGATGGTATCTTGGGTCAGGATCTCAGGGTGTGGATTGAGCCCTGTCTCAGGCTTTGTGCTCAGCAGGTAGTCTGCTCGTGATTCTCAGCCTCTTTCTCCTTCTGCCCTTCCCCCTGCTTACACATACTCTTACTCTCTCCAAACTTTAAAAAGTTTAAAACAGGGGCATCTGGGTGGCTCAGTCGTTAAGCATCTGCCTTCGGTTTGGGTCATGATCCCAGGGTCCTATGTTTGAGCCCCACATCAGGCTCCCTGGTTGGTGGGAAGCCTGCTTCTTCCTCTCCCTCTCCCCCTGCTTGTGTTCCGTCCCTTGCTGTGTCTCTCTCTCTGTCAAATAAATAAAATCTTAAAAAAAGAAACATTTTAAACAATTACAGCCCATATGTTTCACCCTTCTCTGCTGCCATAAGTTTGTTTTCCCTCCTTGTCCAGCCCATACTGCCCCATGGTTTAAAACAGAAGTCCATTTCTTGCTCTTAGATGGCCTGCTCTGAATGTAGGCACCTTCTGTGGTTCTCCTGTCCAGTATAGTAGTCACTGGTCATTGTGGCTATCTGACTTTTTTGAATTGTGATCTATTTTACATTCCATAAAATTCACCCACTTAACTACAGTTTGGTGGGGTTTAGTATACTCAGAAGATTGTGCAGCCATCACCACGATCTGATCTAGAACATTTTCGTCACTCTAAAAAGAAACCCTTTGTTAGTTATTTTCCCATCCCCCCTTCCTCTGTGCCCTGGCATCCTCTAATTTTTCTGTCTCTGTGGGTTTGCTTATTCTAGGCATTTCATATGAACGGAATCCTACAACATGTGATCTTTTGTGTCTAGGTTCTTCCATTTAACATGTTTTTAAGTGTCACCATGTTGTAGTGTGTCAGTACATCATTTTGTCTTTTCTTTTTAAATAGGTTTATAGAGAGGCGCCTGGGTGGCTTGGTCATAAAGCCTCTGCCTTTGACTCAGGTCATGATCCCACCTGGGATGGAGCACCACATTGGGCTCCCTGCTCAGCGGAGAGCCTGCTTCTCCCTCTCCCACTCCCCCTGCTTGTGTTCCCTCTCTCACTGTGTCTCTCTGTCAAATAAATAAATAAAATCTTAAAAAAAAATAGCTTTTTATATATATAATTCACATACTGTGCGATTACTCATTCAACATATAAAATTCAGGGGCTCTTGGTGTCTTTACAGATCTATGCAGCCATAACTACTGTTAATTTTACAGCATTTTTATTACCTCAGAAAGAAACCCTGTACACTTTAGCACTCACGTCTTATTCCCTGAGCTATTCGTTTGGGTCTAAGCAACCACTAATATGCTTTTTGTGTTTTTTTTGTTTGCTCTGGACTTCTCGTATAAATGGAATCATATATCACGTAGCTTTTTGTGTTTTGTCATTTAGGATGTTTTCAGGGTTCATCAGTGTTCTATTATGTGTCAGTGCCTCACTCCTTCTGATGACAGAACGGATGTGCTGTACTTTACTTAGCTGTTCATCAGCTGATGGATTTTTGGGTTGTTTTCACATTTTGGCTATTACAAATAATGCTGCCACACATGCAGAACATACAACATTACACATATTCATATATAAGTTTTCCTATGGGCATATGTTTTTATTTCTCTGGAAATGAGAATGGAATTGCCAGATCATATAACTCTACGTTTAACTATTTGTGGCGCTGTCAGGGCAGTTGTATACTATTGTATGAGCTCCATAGTTTGTCCACATCCTCACTGACACCTGTTACTGACAGTCTTGTTGAGGATTGCCGTTTTTATGGATGTGAAGTGACCTTTCTGTAGGTTTGGTGTTCATTTCCTTAACAACTAATGATGTTGAGCTTCTTTTCATGTGCTTATTGGCCATTGGTATATTTTCTTTGGAGAAATGGCTTTTCAAACCTATTGCACGTTAAAAATTGGATTATTTGTCTTTTAAAAAGTTTTTTTTTTAATGATTTTATTTATTTATTTGATAGAGAGAGAGAGAGAGCATGAGAGGAGAGAGAGATCAGCGGGAGAAGCAGACTCCCCGCCGAGCAGGGAGTCCGATGTGGGACTCGATTCCAGGACTCCAGGATCATGACCTGAGCCGAAGGCAGTTGCTTAACCAACTGAGCCACCCAGGCGCCCCTAAAAAGTTTTTTAATTGCAAAAGTTTTTCAGATATTTAGGATACAAGTCCCTTAGGAGGTACATGATTTGCAAATACGGTCTCCCATTCTGTGCATTTTCCTTTCATTTTCTCTTTCTTTCTTTCTTTCTTTTTTTTTAATTTTATTTACTTATTTGACAGACAGAGATCACAAGTATGCAGAGAGGCAGGCACAGCCCGGGAGTGGGGAGGAAGGCTCCCTGCTGAGCAGAGCACCCGATGCGGGGCTGGATCCCACGACCCTGAGATCATGACCTGAGCTGAAGGCAGATGCTTAACCTACTAAGCCACCCAAGTGTCCCTCCTTTCATTTTCTTGATGGTATTCTTTAACCTGCAAGTTTTTAATTTTAATGAAGTCTAAGATATCTATTTTTTACCTTTTTGTGAACTTTAGTTGTTATGTCTAAGAAACCAAAGCCTATTTCAAGGTCACAAAGATTTATCCTCTTTTTTTTTTTTTTTTTTAAAGATTTTATTTATTTGTTAGAGACACAGAGAGAGAGGGAACACAAGCAGGGGGAGTGGGAAAGGGAGAAGCAGGCTCCCTGCAAAGCAGGGAGCCCGATTCGGGGCTCAATCCCAGGACCCTAGGATCATGACCTGAGTCAAAGGCAGATGCTTAATGACTGAGTCACCCAGGAGCCCCACAAAGATTTATTTTTATATTTTCTTCTAGGAGTTTTACAGTTTTAACTTTGACATTTAGGTCTTTGATCCCTTTTGAGTTAATTTTTACATATGTTGTGAGGTAGAAGTCTATAATATTTATTCCCTTGCATGTGGATATCTAATTGTCTCATCATTTGTTGAAAAGACTTTCCTCACTGAATTATCTTGGCATCTATGTTGAAAATTAACTACCCATAAGTGTATGGTCTTATTTCTGGACTCTTAATTCTATAAAGTCGATCCATGTTATCCTCATGCCTGTACTACAGAGTCTTTTGTAGATTTGAGATTCCGATGAATGTGTTTTTTGTCTCTGAAAATAACTTTGTTCTTTTTCAAGATAATTTTGGGGGTACCTCGGTGGCACAGTTGGTTAAACATCTGATTCTTGAATTCGGCTCAGGTTGTGATCTCAGGGTGATGAGATTGAGCCCCTGGTGGGGCTATGCTCTCAGCACGGATTTTGCTTGGACTTTTTCTTTCTCCCTCCGTCCCTCCTCCCTATGCTTGGTCTTATTCTCTCTAAAATGGGCAAATAATCTTCTAAAAAAAATAATTTTGGTTATTCTGTCTCTTGAATTCATATATGAATTTTAAGATCACTTGTTAATTTCTGCCAGAAAGGCTGCTGGGATTTTGATAGGGATTGTGTTAAATTTGTAGGTACACTTGAGGAGCCATCTTAATGATATTAAGCCTTCTGAACCATGGACAGGGAATGTCTTTCCATTTCATTAGGTCTTCTTTAGCTTTTTTTTTTTCTCTAAAGATTTTATTCATTTATTTGACAGAGATCACAAGTAGGCAGAGAGGCAGGCAGAGAGAGAAAGGGGGAATCAGTCTCCCTGTCGAGCAGAGAGCCCCATGCGGGTCTTGAGCACAGGACCCTGAGATCACGATCTGAGCGGAAGGCAGAGGCTTCAACCCACCAAGCCACCCAGGCGCCAAGTGTTTTTTTTTTTTTAACTTAATTTAATTTAATTTTTTTCAGTGTTCCAGGACTTCTTTAGTTTGTTTTAATGATGTTTTCTAGTTTTCAGTGTGTTACACTTCTTTTTTAAAAGTTGTTTCTGGGGCATCTGGGTGGCTCAGTTGTTAAGTGTCTGCCTTCGGCTCAGGTCATAATCCCAGGGTCCTGGAACTGAGCCCCACTTCGGGCTCCCTGCTCAGCAGGAAGCCTGCTTCTCCCTCTCCCATTCCTCGTGTTTGTGTTTCCTCTCTCTCTGTGTGTCTCTCTGTCAAATAAATTTAAAAAAATCTTAAAAAAAAAAAGTTGTTTCTAAGTATTTTTTTATCGTGTTGTAAATGAAGTTGATTTCTTAATTTCCTTTTTGGATTGTTTATTGCTATTGGATAAAAATACAATTGATTTTTGTATGTTGATCTCATATGGTTACTTTAAATTAATTAAATTTAAATTAAAATTTTACATTTCCATTAGCTGCCTTTTAAGTGCACCATAATCACATGTGCCCAGTTACTATCACATTGAGTAGCACAGATTTGATTATTTCCAGCATTGCAAATCTATTGGATATACAATTAAAAAAAAACCCAGAAAAACCTACCTCTTAGCCTTTGATTTTCCTCTGTCCAGAGGCACTTTGAACTCTTGTTTCCTCTGATGTTTATCTCTGTATGTCCATGCTCATATTGTTGTTTTTAATGTTTTGGACTTTCTACTATGAGAAATGGAGACTTTGTTTTCTTACATTTTCTATCTTTTCAATATGAATTTTAGCAATTTTGGATTTATTCATTTTGTCCTTTATATCTATGTAAATATTCACAGTTGAGGCCTAGAATGATCTACGATTATACTTTTTATTCAAATGTTTTCTTTTCCTTGGTACTAATAATTATCTTACTTTTGAGCTGATTCATTACTTATGCATCTATTTCTGATTCATCTCTAAACTCTCACCTGGACATATAAATCTTAACATATTAAAACATATCTGTAATCTTGTCAGTTGTCAAGAACTGTGAAGAGTCTGAAATTTAATTCTATACTATGAGGTTAGATTGCCACATGCAATGGCAGAATGCAGTGGCAGACGATATGAGACCCTAGGGTCAGAGACAAAGGACCTTATTACTTACAGGAATGACATAAGCCAGAGTACCAGCATTTTCTTGCAGTGTGCTAGTTCCCCAAACCCCAATTCTCAGTGTGATATGAAGAGAGACATGATATCTCTGCATGCAGTGGATTGCATTATTGGGAGGGAGCCTGAATGTTTTATATTTGTCAGTAAGCATGCCTGCCCTTTACTCCAGAGGGAAACAGCCTCTCTTCTAAAACTGTTTTCTATACAAACACTTTGAAAAGATAGTCTGGAACAAAATGCTTTTGCTCACATGATGTACAGAAATGCAAAAGACCCATGAAGAATTATCTCTCAATTACCACTTTCATTTCTCCTCTCAGGACCTATTTCTTGGAGCCCTTTGCCATTTTTTCCAATCTGGATTATTTGGATTATTGTTTTGGTTCTGCACAGCTTTAATTTCAGAGATTTCCTTTGCCTTTTGGATTTACCTTTTTTAAAAATTTTAAATTTTTTTATTTTAATTTTTTGTTTTTTTAAAATTTTATTTATTTACTTGACAGAGATCACAAGAAGGCAGAGAGGCAGGCAGAGAGAGAGGAGGAAGCAGGCTTCTCACTGAGTAGAGAGCCCGACGCGGGGCTCAATCCCAGAACCCTGGGATCATGACCTGAGCGGAAGGGAGAGGCTTTAACCCAGTGGGTCACCCAGGTGCTCCATGGATTTACCTTTTTGCCTCTTGTTGTGGATTCTATTTTCTGGATCCCATGATTCCTTCTTGGTTTTTTTTGTTTTGAGGAAGCACTGCAGGGTCTTGAGAAAGGGTACATGGAAAGTTTTTAAAAAATTTGACACCTTGGGGCGCCTGGGTGCTCAGTGGGTTAAAGCCTCTGTCTCCAGCTCAGGTCATGATCCCAGGGTCCTGGAATCGAGTCCGCATTGGACTCTCTGCTCAGCAGGGAGCCTGTTTCCTCCTCTCTGTCTGCCTGCTTCTCTGCCTACGTGTGAACTCCATCTTTCAAATAAATAAATAAAATCTTAAAAAAAAAATTTGACACCTTTGTGCTGAAAATCTTACTCAACTTCCCTAGATGAATGATTTGACTAGGTATAGAATTACAGTTTGGAAATAATTTTAACTTCCAAATGATTTAAAAATGATTTGTTTTGGGCCACCTGGGTGGCTTAGTTGCTTGGTCATCTGACCCTTGATTTCGACTGTGGTCATGATCTCAGGGTTTTGGGGATCAAGCACCATGTCAGGCTCTGTGCTGGGCGTGGAGCCTGCTTGAGATTCTCTGCTGGTTCCTCCTCCCTCCCGTGCTCACATGCATGCACTTACATGCTCTCTGTCAAATAAATAAATAAAATAAAAATAAAAATGATTTGTATTGCCATGTAAGGTCATGAATAACAATGGTTGTGACTGATAAGAGGATAAAGAAGGCGAAGTTTTGAGTGGAGAGGATTATTTGACTTAGAATTTTGAGAGGGTAAAAGGAGAAATGGGATATAAGGGGAAGCAAGTTAGTAGTTTAGATTAGAACAGTTGAGATGTAAATGTGAGGTGAGAATTAAAACACTGCAGGCAATGGGGGACAGAGATGGTAAGCATATCCAGGTATGAACAGACCAGAGGAGCAGTTCAGCAAGAGGGGCATAAGGAAAATATTAAAGATACCAGGACTGACCTAATTCAGAGAAACAAGTGAATTTGCTCGAGATCAATAGAATTGGGGCTCAGGATATGGCCTAGGTAAGAAGCAACAAGTGAGGGAGAAGCTCAGCGTGAAGAAAAGTAGTTCGCTTGACAATCAGATGGGGCCAGGATTTAAGGGTATGACTTTCCAAGATCAAGAAACTTTGAGTTGAGGATGTTGACCCAACACGAAGATTAAATAGGACGCTTGTTAGTCTCTTTTGGCTCTTAACATCTTGCTAATAGAATTTTTGAAACCAGGGAGGACCAAAATCAAGGTAACTGTTTTCAATTATGGCCTATGCTTTATTATTTAGGGGTAATACATTTTTTAGGAGAAGTGTGACTGTAGAATGTGCACCGTATCAAATGGAGCAGCTGGTGGCTGGTAGTCAGCTGTGCTTTCTAAATCATATTCCCTTGAAGAGAGATCAGAGCATGTGTGTCTTTGGCCATCCTGGCAATTCTTGCTAAATAATATTTAGCAATAAATCTGTTAGAAAAGTTGCAGAGAAACTGAGTGGCATGAATCAGTGCCCCTCTCTAAATCATTCAATGTCCAAAGGACTGGTGTACTTTTGGTAGGCTTGGGTCATGGATCCATACCTGTGTCATAGGTAAGTGAGGAAGGGGGGAGTCCATCCACATGAACTGAATTCCACACATGAGAATTCTGTTTCCGGAAGAATAGTAATGCATACTGAACAAGAAAAAAATAATACCTGTAATACTGCTTATGGAATTTATTTTGAGTGGAGACAGGATAGAAGAAACTAAAATATGGATGAAAATATAATAAAACCCTAAAGCAAACAGGAAGGCAGAACCTGTTTGGTTGCATGACTTTAAAAACAGATGAGGAATGAACCCAATTTCAACTAGATAGTCCTTTTTGCTGCTTAAAAAATGGCTGCTGGGGGCTCCTGGGTGGCTCAGTCAGTTGAGTGTCTCACTCTTGGGTTTGGCTTGGGTCATGATCTCATGGGTCGTGAGATTGAGCACCCGTCGTGCTCCCTGCTCAGTGGGGAGTCTGCTTGAAGATTATCTCCCTCTGTCCCTCCCCCAACTTGCGTTCTTTCTCTCTCTCCTTTTCTTTAAAATAAATCTCAGTTGCAAATATCTTCTCCCATTCTGTCAGTTGTCTTTTGGTTTTGTTAACTGTTTCCTTTGCTGTGCAAAAGCTTTTGATCTTGATGAAATCCCAATAGTTCATTTTTGCCCTTGCTTCCCTTGCCTTTGGCGATGTTCCTAGGAAGATGTTGCTGCGGCTGAGGTCGAAGAGGTTGCTGCCTCTGTTCTCCTCAAGGATTTTGATGGATTCCTTTCTCACATTGAGATCCTTCATCCATTTTGAGTCTATTTTCGTGTGTGGTGTAAGGAAATGATCCAATTTCATTTTTCTGCATGTGGCTGTCCAATTTTCCCAACACCATTTGTTGAAGAGGCTGTCTTTTTTCCATTGGATATTCTTTCCTGCTTTGTCGAAGATGAGTTGACCATAGAGTTGAGGGTCTATTTCTGGGCTCTCTATTCTGTTCCATTGATCTATGTGTCTGTTTTTGTGCCAGTACCATGCTGTCTTGATGATGACAGCTTTGTAATAGAGCTTGAAGTCCGGAATTGTGATGCCACCAACTTTGGCTTTCTTCTTCAATATTGCTTTGGCTATTCGAGGTCTTTTCTGGTTCCATATAAATTTTAGGATTATTTGTTCCATTTCTTTGAAAAAAATGGATGGTACTTTGATAGGAATTGCATTAAATGTGTAGATTGCTTTAGGTAGCATAGACATTTTCACAATATTTATTCTTCCAATCCAGGAGCATGGAACATTTTTCCATTTCTTTGTGTCTTCCTCAATTTCTTTCATGAGTACTTTATAGTTTTCTGTGTATAGATTCTTAGTCTCTTTGGTTAGATTTATTCCTAGGTATCTTAGGGCTAGTGTCCAAAATCTATAAAGAACTTAGCAAACTCAACACCCAAAGAACAAATAATCCAATCAAGAAATGGGCAGAAGACATGAACAGACATTTCTGCAAAGAAGACATCCAGATGGCCAACAGACACATGAAAAAGTGCTCCACATCACTCGGCATCAGGGAAATACAAATCAAAACCACGATGAGATACCACCTCACACCAGTCAGAATGGCTAAAATTAACAAGTCAGGAAATGACAGATGCTGGCGAGGATGCGGAGAAAGGGGAACCCTCCTACACTGTTGGTGGGAATGCAAGCTGGTGCAACCACTCTGGAAAACAGCATGGAGGTTCCTCAAAATGTTGAAAATAGAACTACCCTATGACCCAGCAATTGCACTGCTGGGTATTTACCCTAAAGATACAAACGTAGTGATCCGAAGGGGCACGTGCACCCGAATGTTTATAGCAGCAATGTCTACAATAGCCAAACTATGGAAAGAACCTAGATGTCCATCAACAGACGAATGGATAAAGAAGATGTGGTATATATACACAATGGAATACTATGCAGCCATCAAAAGAAATGAAATCTTGCCTTTTGCAACAACATGGATGGAACTAGAGGGTATCATGCTTAGCGAAATAAGTCAATCGGAGAAAGACAACTATCATATGATCTCCCTGATATGAGGGAGAGGAGATGCAACATGGTGGGTTAAGGGGGTAGGAGAAGAGTAAATGAAACAAGATGGGATTGGGAGGGAGACAAACCATAAGTGACTCTTAATCTCACAAAACAAACTGAGGGTTAATGGGGGGAGGGGGGATGGGGGGGTGGGATTATGGACATTGGGGAGGGTATGTGCTATGGTGAGTGCTGTGAAGTGTGTAAACCTGGCGATTCACAGACCTGTACCCCTGGGGATAAAAAGATATTATATGTTTATGAAAAATAAAATTAAAAAATAAAATTAAAATATAAAAAAAAAATGAGAAAAAAAAGAAAAAAAAAAAAAAAATAAATCTCAGGATCCCTGGGTTGCTCAGTTGGTTAAATGTCTGCCTTCAGGTCAGGTAATGATCCCAGGGTTCCGGGATCAAGTCCTACATTGGGCTCCCTGCTCCATGGGGAGCCTGCTTCTCCCTCTGCCTGCCACTCCCTCTGCTTGTGCTCACTTTCTCTTTCTCTCTTTGGCAAATAAATAAAATCTTTTTTTTTTTTTTTTAAGATTTTATTCATTCATCTGACAGAGATCACAAGTAGGCAGAGAGGCAGGCAGACGGGAGAGGGGAAGCAGGCTCCCCGCTGAGCAGAGAACCCGATGCGGGGCTCGATCCCAGGACCCTGAGATCATGACCCGAGCCGAAGGCAGAGGCTTTAACCCACTGAGCCACCCAGATGCCCCAAATAAAAAATATCTTAAAAAAAAAAAATCTTGAGAAAATGGCTGCTGCACGCAAACACAGGAATTTAAATAAGCTATTAACATAAGACATTCCCCATCCCTTCACTCATTTTAATTTTGTGTCCTGTGCCTTATAATTGGCATTATTTATTGAGCAGGGTAGTACCCTTTTACAAAGCTGTGTCTGCACTAAATTAGTGGGTTTAGAAACTTTGAGTGATTCTACTTTGTTATTGAGGAGGCCAGTGAAGAATTGTTTCCTTTGTGGTTCTTCATGTATCCTGTGGAGATGTAGCTAAAAATAATTTGTTTGTTAGAGCAAATGTTTCTAATGGGTTCTGCTGTGTCAGATTGGTTTAGAAAGAAAAGAACTGTATAGTTAGTTAATCAGCATATTAATACATTTCTAGTTTGTATGCTGGACCTTGAATGACACAGTTCCTGTGACGTTGATTATGGTGGCAGTAGCCCAAGTAGTCCAGTTCCATAGTTGTGGCATAGACTTTTATACTAAAATATGTGAAAATACAGATAACATGGTGTCCAGAATGTGCTATTATTGGTCTTGTTTTTACAGAAGCATGAGAGGTGGTTATTGAAAAAAAATTTTTTTTTTTAAAGATTTTATTTATTTATTTGACAGAGAGAGATCACAAGTAGACCGAAAGGCAGGGAGAGAGAGAGAGAGAGAGAGAGAGGGAAGCAGGCTCCCCGCTGAACAGAGAGCCCGATGCAGGACTCGATCCCAGGGCCCTGAGATCATGACCTGAGTGGAAGGCAGAGGCTTAACCCACTGAGCCACCCAGGCGCCCGAAAAAAATATTTTTAATTGTAAGAAGAGTACATAATAGAAAATGGCAGAATATAAAGAATAAATAAGGGGCCCTTGGGTGGCTCACTTGTTAAGTGTCTGCCTTCAGCTCAGGTCATGATCCCAAGGTCCTGGGATGGAGCACCATGTCAAGCTCCTTGCTCAGTGGGGAGCCTCCTTCTCCCTTTCTCTCTGCCTGCACCGCCCCTTGCTTGTGTTCTCTCTCTTTCTCTGTGTCAAATAAATAAATAAAATATCAAAAAAAAGAATAAATGAAAATTACCTGTAGTTTAAATACCAATAAAACTGAACATTTATTTCCCTTTAGTAAGTACTGATATTACATAATTAGTATTTTCCTTCTAATATCTATCAATATATAATTTTGTATACATATGCATTTGTAACATTTTATGCATACTATTTTACATATTTGAAATACAGTAAATCCCTATCATGATGAAGTTTAAAAGTTGAAAAGGGGGGCTCCTGGGTGGGTCAGTGGGTTAAAGCCTCTGCCTTCGGCTCAGGTCATGATCCCAGGGTGCTGGGATCGAGTCCCGCATCGGGCTCTCTGCTTGGCGGGGAGCCTGCTTCCTCCTCTCTCTCTGCCTGCCTCTCTGCCTACTTGTGATCTTTGTCTGTCAAATAAATAAATAAAATCTTTATTTTATTTTTATTTTTTTTAAAGATTTTATTTATTTATTTGACAGACAGAGATCACAAGTAGACAGAGAGGCAGGCAGAGAGAGAGAGGGAAGCAGGCTCCCTGCTGAGCAGAGAGCCCGATGTGGGACTCGATCCCAGGACCCTGAGATCATGACCTGAGCCGAAGGCAGCGGCTTAACCCACTGAGCCACCCAGGCACCCTAAATAAAATCTTTAAAAAAAATAAAAAATAAAAGTTGAAAAGGTTAAACAATAACATGAAGTTTAAAAATATAAATTTTCATACAGTTGTAAGGTCATGTTGTTTAAAGGTTCTGGAAATAGTTTCATTATATTCAAATTTATGTTATTGGGGTGTGTTATTTAGGGTTTTAATATATTTAAAATTGTTTTGTATTCTTTATGTCATAAAGATTGTTCATATGCAGTTTTTAATACACATTTTTTTAATGATATGGTTGTGCTAACTTTAACCTTTTCTCAGTTGTTTGATGTTTAGATGGTTTCCAGTTATTTGTGTAACAGGATCTTAAATGAGGTTTTTCCTGTTTTCTTAGCCTTACAGTTCAGACTCCAGAGGTGAGGACAATATCCAACAGTTACCTCCATATTTTAATAAAGGGTGTTAAATTACTCCTATAAGACTTGCTGAAAGATGAAACTACTTTTTAAACCCCTTGTTCTCTGTATATCTGAATATACATATAAATATATAAACCATTCACTTACATATATGTATGCAAATGAATGAAGTTTTTTTTTTTAAGATTTTAGTTTTTAGAGAGAGAGTGCACATATGAATGGGGGAGAAGCAGAGGGAGAGGAAGGAAAGGAGAGAGAATCTTAAGCTGACTCCTTGCTGAGTGTGGAGCCCATGGTGGGGCTTCATCCCCTGACCCTGAAGTTATGACCTGAACTGAAAATCAAGATTTGGTCGCTCAACCAACTAGGTCATCCCAGCAACCCCGAATGAAGATTTTTTTTTTTTTTTAAAGAGGGTGTAGAAATGTTGTGCTTCTCCTTCATCTTCAAATAAGTTAAGAGAATTTTATGAAAATCAGTCATAGCCATTGGGTTGCCTGTTAAAGGACTGAGATTTCACCCCCAGCTTGAGGCTTGCTAATTTGTAGAAGTGCTTGAGGTTTGAAGTACAGGGAGAGCGTTTTGGGTAGATCCTGACCCTAGTTGAATTGAGCATAGCATGGGATTGGGCATGAAATTGTTGCCTGACTTCCCTGAGAAAAGTCTGAAGGTTAGATCCAGCCTGAAGTAGAGCAAGTAAGGAGGCTGTAATGGAAAGACCTAGTACTTCTAGAACTTTTGAGGGGTAAAAATGCTGACTTTTCTCCCCCTGGACAAAATAAGTAGACAGAGCAGAAGGAAGGTCACAGAGCTATAAGACTCTTGCCTAAGAAAACGGACTGCTCTGGGGAGTTAGCACTAATGGAAAGAGGCTATGTGATTTGTGCCTTCTAAGCGAAGTCACATCAGATTGCTGCCAAACAGTCATGTAAATCCTTGCACTTGTACTTTCATTGCTCATAGTGCTTTCTTCTACCTTGCTGCTCCTGATTCTGGAGAAGTGAACTGTAAGCAGTGTTGTGACATGGGGAGGAAGACTGAGGAGTGCAGGGGCAAGGTAGAGGAATCATGAAAGAACACACATTGCTCTCTCATTCAGGTTTGTGCAGTTTTCAGTTTAGGCCTGAGTTGAATTCAAATGAAAATTAAAGTTCTGATTTAGGTTGAAATGGTCTTTTTAATGTTTGAAAATGAAACTATTTTGATACCTGGAAATTACTAGAAAAGCGACAAAATTAGCTGGTGACATAATCTAGGAGAGGAGACCCCCACATAGCATGGGTAGGAGGAAAGATTTAGTTCGTGCTTCTACCCTGTGGAGTTCATTATATTACACCCGCTATTATAGATAGCTGTGCAGAGAAAATCTGTGAGCAGAGTTTTTGTCCGCATTTCTCTTTGACTCTTTATCAGTTTCCCAAAAGTTGAACAAAGAGCATGAACATTTTATTTGTTTATTTATTTATTTTTAAGATTTTATTTATTTATTTGACAGAGATCACAAGTAGGCAGAGAGGCAGGCAGAGAGAGAGGGAGAAGCAGGCTCCCCACTGAGCAGAGAGCCCGATGCGGGGCTCGATCCCAGAACCCTGGGATCATGACCTGAGCCGAAGGCAGAGGCTTAACCCACTGAGCTACCTGGGCTCCCTGAGTATGAACATTTTAAAGATATTTGGTATATACTGCCAAATTGCTTTCCAGAAAGATTATACCTCAGATACATTTTAACCATTGTGTGGATGATTATCTGTATTGCTTTACCTTCACCAGACTTGATTGTTGTTTTCGAAATCTGCTCATTTATTTATTATTATTATTATTTTAAAGATTTTATTTATTTATTTATTTATTTATTTATTTATTTAAGAGAGAGCACAAGCAGGAGGAGGGGCAGGGAGTGGGAGAAGTAGACTCGCCACTGAGCAGGGAGCCCGATGCGGGGCTCCATCCCATGAGATCATGACCTGAGTTGAATTCAGGCAGATGTTTAACCCACTAAGCCACGCAGGCGCCCCTTTTTGCTAGTTAAAAGTTACAAAGAAATGTGTATCTTTTAATTTACTTTGCTTCAGTTGCTGATATAGTAATAGCAAATATTATCAAGTTTTTGGTGGTTGGGAAGTATTTTTGTGTTTCACCTTATTTAATTTTAAGTCTTCTGAGATAAATACTAATCTCATGTTCATTATAGAAGTGAGAAAATTGAGACTTAGTGCATATGAATCACCTAGGCATCTTGTTAAAACAGATTCTACGTCAGAGATTCTAGGGTTTGGTCCAGGGTTCTGCATTTCTCATAAGTGGGTTCCATACGATGCTGTTGCTGCTCGTCAGTAGACTACACTTTGAGAAACAGATGCTTGGAAAAGTTTAAAACCTTGCTTATGATTAACATCGCTGGTAAATGGTGGAGCCCAAATATGTTTGATTCCAGGCTTTAAGCA
This sequence comes from Enhydra lutris kenyoni, assembly GCF_002288905.1. Taxonomy (NCBI): domain Eukaryota; kingdom Metazoa; phylum Chordata; class Mammalia; order Carnivora; family Mustelidae; genus Enhydra; species Enhydra lutris. Next base: position 15,133,216 of record NW_019154085.1, read on the forward strand.
TGAAGCTGAGCTGTGCTAGTGAGGTTAAACATTTTTTTCTTGTTTTTGACTTATTTTAATTTTTTCATGAATTTTCTGATCTATTCCTTTCTCTACGTTTGTGTTTTTCTAAATGGTTTTATGTCTTTATTGGTTGTAGGTTTTTTTTTAAGTAGACTTTGTTTTTTAGACCAGTCTTAGGTTTACTGAAAAATGAAAGTGTAGATTATTCTCATATACCCCTAATCCTGCCCCACCTTCCCCCAGCTGCCCCTATTATTAACATCTGGCATTAGTGTGGTACATGTGTTAAAACTGATGAGGCAATGTCTGTAATTGTTGTTCACTAAAGTCCATTAGGGTTCATGATTGCTGTTACATGTTCTGTGGGTTTTCACAAATCACAGTTTCATAAAGAACAGTGTCACTGCCCTAAATTTCCCTGTGCTCTACCTGTTGAACCCTCCTTCCTTCCCCACAAACGCCTAACAATCACTGATCTTTTTACTGTCTCCATGGTTTTACTTCTTCTAGAATGTCATATAGCTAGAATCATATAGCACGGAGCCTTTTCAGATTGGTTTCTTTCACTGAGCAATGTACATTTAGGGTTCCTCCATGCCTTTTTATGGTTTAATAGCTCATTTCTTTGTATTGCTGAATAGTATTCCATTGTACGATATACCACAATTTGTTTATCTGCATTCACCTTTTTTTTTTTAAGATTTTATTTATTTGACAGAGATCACAAGTAGGCAAAGAGACAGACAGAGAGAGAGGAGGAAGCAGGCTCACCGCTGAGCAGCGAGCCCGATGCGGGGCTCGATCCCAGGATCCTGGGATCATGACCTGAGCCAAAGGCAGAGGCTTAACCCGCTGAGCCACCCAGGCGCCCCTGCATTCACCTATTATAGGGCATTTTTGCTGCTTCCAATTTATTATAATTGCCAAAACATCCTTGTGCAGGTTTTTGTATAAACCTGTTTTCAGCTCATCTGGGTAAATACCAAGGAGCATGGTTACTGCATCACATAGTAAAAGTATGTTTAGTTTTGTAAGCAACTGCCAAACCGCCTTCCATTCACCAGCACTAGAAGACAGTTCTTGTCCCACATCCTCTTCAGCATTTGGTGGTGTTAGTGTTTGGTATTTTAGCCATTCTAATAGGTGTGTAGTGGTGTCTCATTGTTTCAATTTGCAGTTTATTTCCACTTTGAAACTTCATTTTGTAATTTAAAACATTTTGTGATGTAATACTTTTGGAGATCATGATTGTCTTTTTGACCATTGCTTTCTTTATATTTAGCAGACTTTGTCCATCTAAAGATCAGATAACATAAAAGGGACTGTCATTTTTTGAGCTTTTCCATTGTGCCAAGCTCTGTGCTAAAATTCTTACATGCACAATCTCATTTAATTTTCCTGCGATAATTTTCTGTGATAATTCTGTCATATCCTCATTTGTCTCTTCTTCTTCTTCTTCTTTTTTTTAAGATTTTATTCATTTATTTGACACAGAGAGATCACAAGTAGATGGAGAGGCAGGCAGAGAGAGAGAGAGAGGAGGAAGCAGGCTCCCTGCTGAGCAGAGAGCCCGATGTGGGACTCAATCCCAGGACCCTGAGATCATGACCTGAGCCGAAGGCAGCGGCTTAACCCACTGAGCCACCCAGGCGCCCTCATCTGTCTCTTCTTATATCCAAAGCCTATCTTCCTGATTACCCAGCCTCATACTTCAGAGATTAAAACCACTATACTAAATCTCCTCCATCTTTCCACCTTAAAAATCTGTAAACTTTACACCTGCAGCAACTTTCTCCTTTATCTCTTCTGTTGAAATAACTGTCCTCCTTCTCTCAAAGACCAATTGCTCCATTTGAGCTCTTCCTCAAATATTTTACTTTAACTGTCTTGCCTCTTCAACTGCTCCTGTCCCATTGGAACTTTTATATAGCATGGAAACATGCTCTATCATCTCCCATCTTCAACTATTTTTTCAACCCTATATTCTCTTCTAGCTGTGGTCCCCCTTCTTTAATTCCCTATATGAACAGACATTGTTCTAAGACTTATCTACCTGTGCTTCCTTTATTCTTTTTTTAAAATTTTATTTATTTATTTGCCAGAGAGAGCACAAGCAGGGGGAGCGGCAGGCTGAGGGAGAGGGAGAAGCAGTCTCGCTGCTGAGCAAGGAGCTCGATCCCAGTGCCTTGACCAACTGAGCCACACAGGGGTCCTGCTTCCTTTATTCTTAACACTCATTCTGATCTGGTTTCGACAGTACTATTAAACAAAATGTCTTTTTTTTTTCAAATTCATCAAGTGATTCCATATTGCTACAGCCATTCACTGGGTGCTTTTCTGACCTCATCTTTCTTGATTTCTCAGTAGCATTGACCTTGTCTTCCTTCTTGAAATAGTTTCCCCTCATGGTTTCTATGACTTTGCAGGCTCCAATGTTCTACCTCATGCGTCATTTAGAGTCTTTACTTTCTCATTATCTAGTTTCTGAAGCTTGGGTTCTGAAGGATAGTTCCCAGGCATCTCTTCTCTTTGTACTCTACACCTCATTCATTTTCTCATTTTGTTTAACTAGTTTTTTGGCAACTACTTCGTATTGCACAGTTTCTAGCCATTGTTGGGGATACAGGAGTGCTCTGCATTTCCATGCTTTTAAACACTGCATATTTTCCATTTTCTTCTAAATTTCTTGAAATCTGTCCCAAATAGGTTTCCACTTCCTTTTGACTTTACTAGAGACAACTCAGATTCAACATGATTCTAGTAATGCATAAGTGGGGACAGAATTAAGGATATTTAGCCTTATATCCTTAGAAAAGAGACTAATGGTAACTAGTAATCGTGGAGGTGAGATCTTACACGTTATTGTAAAATTCCTAGCTTTTGAGATAGCAGAGGCTTGTGTCAATTTTGATTTGAGTTCTTTCTTATAGATGACATGTGTACATGTGTAGTAAGCCATTTCTGTCTACTTCAGCATTTTCTTGATGTATTGTGGCTAAGTACAGTCCTAACACCATAACGGTAAAGCTTCACTAGGAAGTTAAAGTAGTTTTTGCTGATTTTATTATCAGAAATAGAAGTCAGTCTTTGTTGATATGGGAAGTGTGTTCATGCTGGTGAGTTCATTGTTACTAAACACCCTTTCCCTGTACCTAATGAAAGACCTTAGTACATATTAGATTATACTTTGGAGTGGCATTGATCCAGAGGTCTGAAAATGACTCTGAAGGTTCCAATTTCAAAGTTTTCAAAAATTGGTAAAACCAAATGATAGACCATGAATTCACAAACTTCATTCTTAGTTGATCCCCTTATCATAACCTAAAGGATATGTGTTTAAAAATACATATATAGTACCCTTAAGAGATTATCATTCTATCATCTTTTTGTTTAGTGGTTTTTATTGTGATAAATACACATATCATACAATTAACCATTTTAACCATTTTTAAGTGTGCATATCAGTGTCATTAAGTACAGTTGCAGTATTGTACAACTGTTACCATTTTCCATCTCCAGAACTTTTTCATTATCCCAAACAGAAACTCTGTACCCATTAAACAATAGTTCCCCACTCTCCTCTCTCCTTAGTCCCTGGTACCTCTACTATAATTTATGTGGATGAATATGCCTGTTCTAGGTACTTTATATAAGTGGAATCATAGCATTGGTCTTTCATATCTTGTTTATTTCACTTAGTGTTGTATTTACAAGGTTCATCTGGTATCATGTACCAGAATTTCATTTCTTTTTAGGTTTAATTATATCCCATTGTTTGTATCCATCAGATTTTATTTATCCATTCATCTGCGGGACATTAGGTTGTTTCTGTCTTTTCACTATTGTAAATAATGCTGCTATGGACAATGGTGTACAAGTATCCTTTTCAATACCTGCTTCAAATCTTTTGGGTATATACTAGAAGCGGGATTTCAGGATCATGTAGTAATTCTGTGTTTAACTCTGAGAAACTGCCAAACTGTTTTCAGCAGTTTCCACACCACTTTAATTAATTAATTTGTTTTTTGTTTCTGTACCATTTTACATTTCTACCAGCAGAGGATGGGGTTTCAGTTTCTTTGATTCCCTGCCATCATTTGTTATTGTCTGTTAATTTTTTTTAAGTAATAGCCATTTTAAATGTGTATGGAGTAGTATCAGGTGGTTTTGATTTGCATTTTTCTAATGATGTGATGTTGAGCATGTTTTTATGTACTTTTTGTCCATTTGTATGTTTTTGGAGAAATCTCTATCAAGTGTTTTTACTCATTTTTTCATTGGGTTGCTTGTTTTTTGTTGAGTTGTAGGAGTTTATTTTTTTAAAGGTTTTATTATTTGAGGAGAGGGGGAGAACACAAGACAGGGGAGGGTCGGAGGGAGAAGCAGACTCCCGGCTGAGCAGGGAGCCCGATGTGGGACTGGATACTGGGACTCTGGGATCATAGCCTGAGTCGAAGGCAGTTGCTTAGCCAACTGAGCCACCCAGGCTCCCAGGAGTTCTTTATATATTCTGGCTGTTGATCCCTTATCAAATCTATGATTTGCAGATATTTTCGCCCATTCGGTGAGGTGTCTTGATAGGGTCCTTTGCACAAAACTTTTTAATTTTGATGAAGTCCATTTATCTGCTTTATCTTTTGTTGCCTATGCTTTTAATTTCATTTGTCACCTTTTAAAATCTCTGTTTGCTTAGTGTATGTTTCAAAAGGAAAAAGTTATTCTTCCATTACCGTACAATTTAAATGATGTAAATTTTCCCTTTTCCCCATTCTAGCCCTATGCTAGGTTTTTACATAATGCTCTGTTTTCTTTGTAGTCATTTATGGATTTTTTTCTATGATTAAAGAAGATATAATGAATAATATGTAACAATGCAGTAACAAGTATAAATATTACATAAACATTGACATTTTTAATGATGCATAATAGGTTTGCTTAATTTATTTTTGCATATATGGGTTGTTCCCCTTTTTTTGTTTTTTTCTAACTAGAGGCTTATTTTTTAGTGCTACCCTAAGAATTTAGGAAAATATAACATCATAAGAATTCAGCACATTTGATCATAAGTATATACTAACAAGTTCAGTAATTAGCTTTCTTAAGAGTATTTGGCATCCTTGTTATGAGTTCTCTTTCTTCATCTGCCAAAACAAGATAATCACAAAGCAGATTTAAAACAGTTGTCGGTATGTTTTTTAAAACTTTTTTTCTTGTTAATTACTTGATAAAAATGGTACTTTGATTTGTCATTCTTCCTTCCCCCCATCATTTGTGTAGCTGAATTATTTTCCCATGTTCACATCTGTCTTGTGTTCTTTTTTTGGTAAATTGTCCATGTTTATCTAATTATATTTTACTGTTTTTCATCATGAAATGTATGACTCATTCTAATTTGAATGCTGTGCTTTTTTTTTTTTTTTTAAGGCTGTTTTCTCCATCCAGGAATCTGAAAGCAAGGCATGAATATATTCTTTCATATCATAAAAATTAATAGTTGAATGATTCTAAAGCATAATAAGTGTATATTTCTAATGCTCTGCATGGTCCTTTGGAAAAAATTTCCATTTGTATGTAATGATTGTCCTATATTTTAGATGTTATTATTGGAATTTCCATGAAATTTAGTGATGGGGGTCTTTCAAATTTGGTTTAGTTATGAGATTTGTTGGTATACAGAATTGAAAGCTCAGTAAATAGATATTCTAAGAATACTCCTCTTAGCCCCATTATTGACACAGATGCCGTGACTCTGCCATGACCTAACTAGATTAATTACATATGTGATATATTTTTTAAAAATTTTATTTATTTATTTTAAGAGAGAGTGAGCACGAGAAGAGGGAGAGAAGTAGACTATGCACTTGTGAGAGCCTGACACAGGGCTGGATCCCATGACTTGGGAGATCATGACCTGAGCTGGAATCAAGAGTTGATGTTTGACTGAGCCACCCAGGTGTCCCCACATGTGTGATATTTTAATTTCTTAACAGGTTGATGAGAAGGAAATACCAGGACATTTCAGTCTTAAATTCCAGCACATTTCAGTCTTAATGCAGAAGTGATAGTAAACTAATGATAGGTTAATAATACTGAAATACATGTTTTCTGAACCAAGGAATCTTTTTCATGCCTCTTTGTCCTTGTTCAGGCTGTTTCTTCTGCTTGGAATAACTTCTCTCACCCCTGCTTGGCAGTACTAACTCCATTCTTGAGACTCTATCTGGATGATCATCTAAGATAGTGGTCCTACTTGGATCTCATTCATATTCTTGAACATTTTGCATTGATGTTTTCTGTTTGCCTTTCTCTGTATTGGGATGAAAACTTTTAAAAAAGATTTTATTTGGGGGGAAGGGAGAGAGAGAGAAAGCGAGAGTAAGTAGGGGGAAGAGCAGAGGGAGAGGGACAAGCAGACTCCATGCTGAGTGTGGAGCCTGTCATGGGGCTCAATCCCATGACCCTGAGATCCTGACCTGAGTTGAAACCAAGTGTCAGATGTGTAACTGACTGAGCCACCTGGGTGCCCCAAGACTGAAAAATTCTTGAGTGCAGAGAACATGGATTCATTCTGATATCCTACTGCATAGTAGGATTTGTGTCATGTAATATGTGTTCAGTGAATAAGAGTTTACTGAAACAAACTGATAGAATTAAATCATGGAGGGTCTGGAAGGAATTGTTTATTAGTTCTTTAGATGGGATAACATTTACTGAGAACTAAGCATCTATACTTTACCTAATCTGGTCATAGTTATAGTCAGAACAAAAATAATTATATATTTTCTAGGTAGTGTAATATACTGGACTGGACTAGACAAGAGATTCAGTACTTGGGAAGAGAAGGAAACAGACAATGGATCTCAAGGGTGTTATCTGTAGAGAAGAATTCTCTCCTGCATGTTTGCACTCATGCTCCCTAAATATTGTCATTCTCTTCCTGCTCCTCCCCATTATCTATACACTTATATATCTGCCAAATCTGTGATTTTATTTAGTAGAAGTAGAAAGGAAAGGTAAATAATGGTAGGAACCTAGTGGTAATGATAGTACAGTTTTGAGCTCCTCTAGAGGGTATAAAGTTCTTATTCTTTTTATCTCCGGGTACTAATCACAGAACACCAAATTAAGAAGTAAGTTTAGGGGCGCCTGGGTGGCTCAGTGGGTTAAGCCTCTGCTTTCGGCTCGGTTCATGGTCCCAGGGTCCTGGGATCGAGCTCCGCATTGGGCTCTCTGCTCAGCAGGGAGGCTGCTTCTCCCTCTCCCACTGCTCACCTCTCTGTATACTTGTGATCTCTCTCTGTCTGTCAAATAAATAAATCAAGTCTTTAAAAAAGAAAAAAGAAGTAGATTTAAATTTTCTTCTTAGGGGTATACAATAACCATGAATAGCCTGGATGGTGCTAAACCTTCCGGAAATCCAGGAAATAACCCTTATATCACTTCTTCTCTTATTCCACCTCCACTTCCATTGGGTGATAGAAGTAACCATGATTCTCTGGAACCTTAAGGTAGATACAGTTCAATAAATAATATGTAACTTCTGTGTGTAATGAGATATGAAGATTTGTAACGCATAGTACTTACTCTCAAAGGCTTATCAGTGTGGGAGTTTGTGTCAATGAAACATGCACATTATTATAAGATACATGCTGTAAATCTGATAAAATGCTGTGGGAATTCTCAAAAATGATGAGTATCACAATGAGGGATGGTTTCCTTGAAGAGGCAGGGGTAGGTTGGTGAAGTTGATGGGTTACCGATGAAGTAAATAAGGAAAGGCACAACAAAGGTAAGAAATCACGATCTGTGTTTTGAGAACCATAAATCTCATTAAACTGTAATCTAAGGTCCTAGGAGGGTTGAATGGGAGATAAATTCTAGGCCATATTAAGGGAGACTAGAAGTGATAGTAGAGGGGTTTATATAGAAGTACATAGGAGATAGCTGTAGGGGCTTTGGAACTGATTTAGGAAGATGAATGTTCAGGACAACCTTCAGATTGTAAGATACCACAGCTGACCCGGGAACTAGTATAAGTAGTACTAGCAAGATATAAGGAGGGCCTGGAGTAGAATGTAGGCAGTAGAATTGCAAGAATGTAAGGCACAGTTAGAATATAAGTATCTTGGCGGCTGTTAAGGTGTAGGATATAGAGAGTTGGAAAGTAGATGTTGGAGTAATGATGTTGTGAACAGAATCAGGAAGAAGAGGTTTTGGGGAAGGTGATGAGTTAGCGGTACCTTGGGCTTTTACAATATGCAAGATGAAATGCCATGTAAACAAAAATATGGGTTTGGGAGAGATGTTTACAGCTTACTTTAGCTGTAAATAGATTTTAAAATTTGTGCTTGGAACTGATAGCTGAGGAAGGAATGAAGTTTCTCTTTAAGGAATGAAAGTACAGCAAGAAAAGTAGTTTGAAGACAGAATTTTTGGGAACATCTCCGTGTAGAAAGTAATTGGTATCATGAAGGGAAGTAAAGAGATAGCAAGGTTGGAAGGTTTAATCACAGCATAATATGGACCTGCCAGGAAGGTTGCGATTCTGTGTAAGAATCTGTCTTCATGGGACTATTAGTATTTACCAGAACATACATTATGTTTTTCTATAAACCTATGATAATTTTTTTCTTATCTAAGTGATTTTTTTTTCAGTAACTTAATCTCATTTAAATAGGAATATTAAATAGCTGGGTTGAAGTGTCATACTGCCTTTAGTGCATGACCTATAACCATAATATAGTCAATAGTTAAATTTATAGCAAAAGTTGTACGTCACAAGTATTTACTTATCAGACCTTGCTGCTTAGGAACTGCAAAACAACCTCTATTAAATTGCTGTTGACTTTCTTTTACATGAAATAAAATATTTTTTCTTCTTTTGTCATTAATAGGCTTCTAGGTTAAAGATAAAGTAGAAATTTTTCAGTTTTACTGAAATAGTATCTATCTACATTTATTCCAATCTATATTGAACATTTTATTGGGGGGGGGTCTCAAACTTAGTAGATATGCTGCTGAAGCGAGCACAGAAATCTCAAACTTAGAGTATCAGCTCTTCTTATACTAGGTTCTTATAAAACCTTAATATCCTTGGCTTGATTTATCCATAGTGTAGATGTGTAGCAACCTCCGTCCCTTAAAACTTCATTTTGAATATAGAAATACCAAGAAAAAACCTTTGAGCCCAAAATAACTGTTTTAGTAAGCATACAGATGTAAAATACATTTCAGAAACATTTTAAAAAATTGTTCTGGGGGCGCCTGGGTGGCTCAGTGGGTTAAGCCGCTGCCTTCGGCTCAGGTCATGATCCCGGGGTCCTGGGATCGAGCCCCGCATCGGGCTCTCTGCTCAGCAGGGAGCCTGCTTCCCTTCCTCTCTCTCTGCCTGCCTCTCTGCCTACTTGTGATCTCTCTCTGTCAAATAAATAAATAAAATCTTTAAAAAAAAATTGTTCTGGAACCTTGTATGCCTTAAAAATTTTCCTTAGCATTGACTAGGACAGAACTCTTAATTTTCTATACTTTTATATTAATGCATGTGTTACAGTTTAAAAAAAACTAATAGCTTTATTTTTTTCTGAAAAGGCAAGTAATACTTCCCTGAAGTAAAAAAAAAAAAAAAAAATTGGACCATATTAAAAATCTTTATTAAAAGACCTAAATAAATTGTATTGTCAATATTCAGAGAAAACTTACAATAACATTGTGGGGCTTATTTTTTTCTGACTTTTTTCTTATGCTCATATTTACTTACACATAGGCACCTACAGAAGTAGGATGATTATGTTCAAGTTGCTTTGTAACCAGCCCTTTTGCACTTAATTATTTTGTAGGTGTATTTCCATTTCAGTAATACATAGCATTATTTTCATTACTATATGAATGTACTATATAAATGTATTGTTTATCAGTCTTGTGTTTTTTCTCTTTTGCCATTCACTGTGTCAGTGAACACCCTTGTCTGTGCCTTCTTTCATATTTGATTATTTTTCTAAGATAGATTTAGAACTACAAGTGTAATGGAATTTATATACGCTTAGACCATTGGAATAGAGGTATGTTTTTAGGGTAAGTTATGACCTGATGAAGGCGGAGAATATTGGTTCATAGTGTCAGGCTCAGGTGTGTCAGCTTACTGTTAGTTGATCATGTACTAAAGTGGTTCTAGAATTACTATATTGATGGGATTGAGGAGTAGCTATGTATTTGAAAATGAATATTCTTAATATTCAAATTGAGTGATGGAGGATCTGATAGAGAAGATGGTGAGTATGGCTTCACTCTCAAATATGCCCGCTGGAAATAGGTTGCGGTAGAATTAATGGCTAAGTAAAAATTATGGGTTTCTGAATAAGTTCTGATTCCATTGTTATAATCTCATGATTTAGAAGCCAAGACAGAATAAGCTTTTTACAGATTAAAAAGAAAAAATATAGATGGTTGTTCATATAGAGAGTTGTAGATATATGGGTGTTTATCCCATGAAAAAAATTAACTCATGTCCCCATTGTGAGCCAGTTTTGATTCTTAGTGCAAAGTAATAAAGATGTGAAAGTTTCCTGACATTGGTATTTGAAGATTAATAGGAAATAGAGTTCTTTTTACACACTTACTTAAGATTTGGCTTCAGATGGTTTACCTTATTAAAAATATACATATAATACAGGTAATCTGTGGGGATTATTTTTCTGAATCAGCTGTGTATTTATATTAATCCAGTTTTTTTTTCTTGGTTAAAAATCTGTCTAGGCATTTGACATAATTGACATTGTTTTCAACCTGCCATTTTCCTCATAGCACCTATCATAGTCTCCTTTTTTCTTAAAGCAAGTTGAATTTTTTTTTAAAGATTTTTATTTATTTGACAGGGAGAGAGACAGCAAGAGAGGGAACATAAGCAGAGGGAGTGGGAGAGGGAGAAGCAGGCTTCCCTTGGATCAGGGAGCCCCGTGTGGGGCTCGATCTCAGGACCCTGGGATCATGACCTGAACTGAAGGCTGATGCTTAACGACTGAGCCACCCAGGTGCCCCTAGCATATATTCTTATTTCACTGTACTTTTTTGTTTTTACTCATCTTGTTTAATTCGTGTGAATTTTCTCCCATAATAGATCCTTGAGAGCAGATACAATGTTTTAAAATTCCTCAGCTCTGAGCAGAGTGTCTTATATATAGGGTAAATATGTTGCATTGAACTTTTTTTTTTTTTTTTTTGGTCAACAGTGGCCACACAGCTCTCCTTCATTGTAGCATTCATACTCAGCATTTACTTCTATAGGTCAGTTTTTGTTATTTTTGTTTCACAGTTTATGAGAACCAGATTTTTGCCTCTTCTATTTAAATATTTACTTATTTATTTATTTGAGAGAGAGATAAAGAGAGCGTGTGAAAGCAGGAGAGCCTGAGTTGCGGGGAGGGCCAGAGGGAGAGACTCTTCAAGCAGACTCCCTGTGGAGTGCAGAGCCCGACAGTGGGCTCAGTCTTACGAGCCCATGAGATCATGAGCTGAGCAGGGACCAGAAGCTGCACACCCTCCTGACTGAGACACCCAGGTGCCCCAAGATTTTTGCCTCTTCTATTAATGAAAATAGTTGCTAACTTGTCTGTGAATTTTGTGTAAGAATGAGTATCACAGATTAATGAATTATTTCTACTTCATTGAATGTAATCTTACTCTGTGGGACCAAGAAAAAAGTATTTATCTCCCTTACTCTGCATGTGTTCTGGAGCTATTGCCTTAATGTTTACAGGACTGTATTTGCATCTTTTTTTTACATTTACATATGAATTGACATAGTTTTTTTTTTTTTTTTTTTTTTTTTAAGATTTTACCCATTTTAGTGATAGAGAGCACAAGCTGTGGGAGGAACAGAGGAAGAGGGAGAGAAAATTCTAAGCTGGCTCCACGCCCAGAGGTGGTGCTTGGTACAGGGCTCCATCTCAGGATCTGGAGTTCATGACCTGAGCTGAAATTAAGAGTTGGGCATTTAACTGACTGAGCCACCCAGGCACCCCCGGCCTGACATCATAATTCTTAGGCTTGAGTAAAGGACAAGTCTGTTTATGGACAGACCTCCCCCACCTTTTTAAAAAGATTTATTTATTTGAGAGAGAGCTTGGTGAGGGAGGAGAGGCCAGGGAAGAGGGAGAGGGACTCTCAAGCAGACCCTACAACAAGAGTGCAGCGCGAGGGGTTCCATTCCACGACCCTGAGATATGACCCCAGTGGAAACCAAGAGTTGGAGGCTCAACTGACTGATCAACCTAGGCATCCCAAGGACAGACCCTTTTATATGGAAAGAAAGAAATCTGACTTCTTGTGTTAACTCATTTTGAAAAATACATTTAATTTTTATGCTAATGTTATTTAATGATCAAACATAAAATGAGATATAAACCACTTAAAATTACAGCTCTCTTGTAACAATTATAAATATGTAGCAGATTTATAAACAAACACAACTACTAAATGAATAAAAATAAGTCAGAAACAGTAATGTCCTGGGTGATACTTTGCAAAAACTCTGTTGTCCTTGAAATTTAAATATGGTGGTAGGTTTTTTTTTTTTTAAGATTTTATTTATTTATTTGACAGAGAGAGATCACAAGCAGGCAGAGAGGCAGGCAGAGAGAGAGGAGGAAGCAGCCTCCCCGCTGAGCAGAGAGCCCGATGCGGGGCTCGATCCCAGGACCCCGAGATCATGACCTGAGCCGAAGGCAGCGGCTTAACCCACTGAGCCACCCAGGCGCCCCTTTTTTTTTTTTTTTAAGATTTACTTTTTATTTATTGGACAGAGAGAGAGATCACCAGTAGGCAGAGAGGCAGGCAGAGAAAGCGGCGGAAGCAGGCTCCCTGCCGAGCAGAAAGCCCGATGCGGGGCTCGATCCCAGGACCCTGAGATCATGACCTGAGCCGAAGGCAGAGGCTTAACCCACTGAGCCACTCAGGCGCCCCAAATATGGTGGTAGGTTTACTGGTTGTGATGAACTTGCCCTATGGTGGTTTCTTATGATGAACTTGCCCTATGGTGGTTTCTTGGGATGAATTAAATCTTCAAATTCTTTAAGCAATTGCAGACTCTATAAAAAAAACTTTTGGGGCGCTTGGGTGGCTCAGGAGGTAAGCGTCTGCCTTTGGCTCAGGTCATGATTCCAGGGTCCTGGGATCGAGCCCTGCATCAGGCTCTCTGTTCAGCGGGAAGCCTGCTCTCTCTCCCCCACGTCCCCTGCTTATGTTCCCTCTCTCACTGTGTCTCTCTCTGTCAAATAAATAGCAATATAAAAAAACAAAACAAAACACTTTAATTTGTACAGCAAGTGTAATGTATATTTGGTCATCATTTGGTGTGAGTGCATTATGGATATATTAAGTTTGCCTCTTTTATCTCATTAATTTGCTTTATAATTATAGTAGGATAACTTGCGCCTAACATAATTGAATCTCAAAGCAGTGCTGAATTTGCTTTTTTTCTTAGTTATTTGGTAATTTATATTATGTAATGTTAATGTGTGAATTTTAAAATTTTGTAAATAGATTATTATGAAAATTAAAACACTATAAAAATTTATTAAAGAGAATATCCATGAACTTCCATTTGGGAATGAGTGATTTAGTATCACTCATAATTCTTGAAAAGATACAATCTGATACATTAAAAATCCTACAATCTGTGGCTCTTGTTTGAATAATCTGTTTAGGCATAGTGTGAAAAATTTTGGCAAACGTTAGCTAGAATACAAGAGTTGGAATTTTGTTATCTTTATAGGGTATCCTTGTTAAATTCTTAAAAATAAATTTCAGTTTATGGTGTAATTTATAAGCATAATTCTAATTTTAAGTAAATATTGTAAGTTTAATGACAGTATAATCTTTACATCTTCAAATAAAGTTTATTTTTAATTTTAGGGGCTCCTGGGTGGCTCATATAGTTAAGCATCTAATTTCAGCTCAGGTCATGATCTCAGGGTCCTGGAATCAAGCCCTGTGTCCAGCTCCGTACTCAGCAGGGAATCTGCTTCTCTCTTTCTCCCTCTCCCTCTTCCCCTCCCTCTGCTCCTGTGCTTGCTTGCTTGCTTGCTCTCTCTCAAATAAATAAAATCATAAAAAATAAGTTTTAGGGGCGCCTGGGTGGCTCAGTTGGTTAAGCGACTGCCTTTGGCTCAGGTCGTGATCCTGGAGTCCCGGGATCGAGTCCCACATCGGGCTCCCTGCTTCTCCCGCTGACCTCTCTCCTCTCATGCTTTCTCTCTCTCTCAAATAAATAAATAAAATCTTTAAAAAATAATAAGTTTTAAATTTTAATTCTAGTATAGTTACCATGTAGTGTTGTATTAGTTTCAGGTGTAGGGATTCAGCAATTCTATCTCTACATTGCTCAGTGCTCATCGCAAGTGCACTCTCAATCCCCCTCGCCTATTTCACCATCCCCCAGCCCGCCTCCACGAGATAGGCATCAGTTCATTCTCTATAGTTAAGCATCTGTTTCAATTTATACGTCTTTTGTTTGCATCAACATTTGTGAAATTTGACATAGATATGCCTGTCTTGAAAGTAGCTGATAACAGAATCCTGGAATGTATGTTTGTATGTTTGCTTTTAAGACTATTTTTTTAGGGGCACCTGGGTGGCTCAATGGGTTAAAGCCTCTGCCTTTGGCTCAGGTCATGATCTCAGGGTCCTGGGATCGAGTCCCGCATCGGGCTCTCTGCTCTGCAGGGAGCCTGCTTCCCTTCCTCTTTCTGCCTGCCTCTCTGCCTACTTGTAATCTCTCTCTGTCAAATAAATAAATAAAATATTAAAAAAAAAAGACTATTTTTTTAGAGCAGTTTTAGATCCACAGCAAAATTGAGAGGAAGCTACAGAGATTTCAATACCACCCTCTCCCACCAGATTGATACATTTGTTTCAGTTGAACCTATGCTGACACATCATTATTACCCACCCAAAGTCCATACTTTACTTTAGGGTTCACTTGTGTTTTACATTTTGTGGATTTTGACAAATATATAATGACACGTATCTGTTACAGTATCATACAGAGTATTTACACTGCTCTAAAAATTTCCTGTGTTCCACCTATTCATCCCTCCCCTCACCAGCCGCTGAAGACCACTGATCTTGTACTATCTTCATAGTCTTGCCTTTTTTAGAATGTCATATTATTGGAATCATACAGTATGTAGCCTTTTCAGATTCATCTTTTTTTTTTTTAAGATTTTATTTATTTATTTGTTAGATAGAGTATAGGCAGGCAGAGTGGCAGGTAGAGGCAGAGGGAGAAGCAGGCTCCCTGCAGAGCAATTGATGTGGGACTCAATCCCAGGACCCTGGAATCATGACCTGAGCCGAAGGCAGCCGCTTAACCGACTGAGCCACCAGGCATCCCCAGATTCATCTTTTTTCATTTAGTAATATGCATGTACGGTTCCTCCATGTCTTTTCATGGCTTGATAAGTCATTTCTTTTTAGTTTGAGTAGTTTTCCATTGTATGATATACCACAGTTTTTACTCATTTAATCTACTGAAGGACAGACTCGGATTGTTTCCAAGTTTTGGCTGTTATGAATAGAGCTACTGTAAATATTCATGTATAGGTTTTGTGTACCCAGAAGTTTCCATCTCCTTTGGGTAAATACCAAGGAGCTGGATTACTGGATCATCTGGTAAGAGTATCTTTAGTTTTGTAGGAAACCACCAACTGTCTTCCAAAGTGGCTGTACCAATTTTGCATTCCCTGTTGGCATATGACATGCAGCATCTTTTCATGTGCTTACTTGCGGTCTGTATATCTTCTATGATGAGGTGTTTGTGAATGTCTTTGGCTCATATTTTAATGAAATTTTTTTCCTGTTGTTTTTTTTTTTTAAAGATTTTATTTATTTGAGAGAGAGAGAGCATGAAAGGGGCGAGGGGCAGAGGGAGAAGCCAGCTCCCTGATGAGCAGAGGGCCTGATGTGGGACTTGATCCTGGGACTCCAGGATCATGACCTGAGCCGAAGGCAGTTGCTTAACCAACTGAGCCACCCAGGTTCCCTCCTGTTGTTGATTTTTAAGAGTTGTTTATATTTTTTGGGTAACAGTACTTTGTCAGATGTGTCTTCTGTAGATATTTTCTTCCAGTCTGTGGCTTGTTTTATTTTTCCTGAATATTTCTCTTGACATTGTCTTTTGTAGAGTAGAAGTTTTTAATTTTAATGAAATCTAGCCTATGAATTATTTCTTTCATGGATCATGGCTTTGATTTTGTATCTAAAAAGTTACTGCCATACCCAAGGTCACCCAGATATGGGTGTTATGTTCTAGGAGTTTCTCCTTTGTTGTGTTCTAGGAGTTTCATGATTTTCCAGTTTACTTTTATGTCTGTAATCCATTTTGAGTTAGTTTTTGTGAAGAGTATAAACTCTGTATCTAGAGTCTTTTCTTTCTTTTTTTTTCTTTCTTTCTCTCTCTCTCTCTCTTTTTTTTTTTTTGTGTTTAGATATCCAGCACAATTTGTTGAAAAGACTATCTTTGCTCTATTCCATTGCCTTTGTTCCTTTGTGAAAGATCAATTGGCTATATTTATGTGGGTCTATTTCTTGCCTCTCTGTTTTGTTCCGTGGAACTTTTTTGTCCATTCTTTCACCAGTACCATACTGTCTTGATTACTATAGCTATAGAGTAAATCTTGAACTTGAGTAGTGTTCGTCTTCCAACTTTGTTGTTCTCTAATATTGTATTGCCTATTCTGTCTTTTGCCTCCCTTTATACATTTTAGAATCAGTTTGTTGATAAACATAAAATAATTTGCTGGTATTTTGGTTGGGATTGCATTGACTCTATGTTTCAGTTTGGGAAGAATGGACAGCTTGACAATATTGAGTCTTCCAACCCATACATAGACTCTTTTTCCATTTACTGAGTTCTGTGATTCTGTTCATCAGAGTTTTGCCGTGTTCCTCATAAAGATCTTGCACATATTTAAAAATTTTTTTTCTAAAGATTTTATTTATTGAGAGAGAGAGCACGCAAGAGCATGATGGGGGTGTGGAGAGGGAGAGGCAGGAGCAAACTCTCTGATGAACAAGGAGCCCAGCGTGGGCCTCAGTCCTAGGACCCTGGGACCATGACCCAAGCCAAAGGCAAACAACTAACTGAGCTACCCAGGTGCCCCAGTCTTTTTTTTTTTTTTTAAAGATTTTATTTATTTATTTATTTGAGAGAAAGAGAGCGCGCGTGCATGAGGGGGAGAGGTCAGAGGGAGAAGCATACTCCCTGGGAGTATCAGGCTGGAAACCTGATGTGAGACTCGATCCAGGGACTCCGGGATCATGAACCGAGCTGAAGGCAGTTGCTTAACCAACTGAGCCACCCAGGCGCCCCAAGGTGCCCCAGTCTTGCACATATTTTATTAGATATATACTTACATGTTTTATATTTTTTATTATTAATATAAATTATATTGTGTTTTTAATGTTAAATTCCACTTGTTCACTGCTGGAAAGCAATTGACTTTTGTCTGTTAACCTTGTATCCTGCCATCTTACTGTAATGTCTTATTAGGTCCAGGAGGTTTTTTCTCAGTTCTTTTGGATTTCTATAGTGATCATATCACCTGTGTCCTCTCCTCTCAAGGGTTCCAGGAATATTTTTTTCTTTTAACACATAAGAAACTGTATAGTTTTATTAAATAAAATATATTAAGTCCACACATAGTCCAAATAAAGCACTTCAAAATCCACTATGTGCTCCCTGGTCAAAAGACAGATTATAAGCAATCAAGAAGCATTCTTGTTCTTCTCATATAATGACCAGAGAGTTGTGCTTTCTTTGGTTTTCTACTGAGGCAAATTATTTAGTAAACGTGGATATAAAATAAATGTATACCCTTTTAGGAAAGAGTTAGCTATACTTTGATATCTGAAGTTTTCTGTTTGTTTGTTTCAATCTCATCAGCTGATATTTAGGACTTCTATATATTCATGACTTTGTGACATAATTGCCATTAGGAAGATACATCAGGATTTTAATGGATTGCCAACTTTTTTCCCTAAAGATTGATATGTTTATAGCAATATGTTTATAAAATTCAGTGTGTTCCTTTGTGTTACTTCAGTGATGCCTTGAATACATACTTTATGTTGATTTATATCAGTGTTATGTCAGCCACAAACAGCATCTCTATTTAGGTTTTCTTCACACATTTTACATTTCAGGGTCCTCAATCTTCCAAAGAAAAGTAGATACACACAAAGCCTATTTAAAAAGGGTCTTTCATATCTTTGATGCAGATCAATCAGCTCCGTGATTTCACACATAGACTAGGAACAAAAGTGGAGCATGAAGTGATAATATTTGCTCTTCAGAAAATCTCAGATACCATGAATATAAAAAAGGGTGCATTGGAAATAATTATATCTACCCAAATATCTGTCCTCTTGATCCTTTGAAGAAGTATATTGTCAAATAAATTGTTTCAGTTCTGAATTATTCTCTGTAGTGAATACTCTGATTTAGAGTAATATCTGAAAAGAATTAATGACTTGCTGCTTTTACTATGAATTCAAGAAAAGTCGTTGATTTTTTTCGTTGTGTTGAGCTTTTCACTTGTTAGGATGGAATGGTGACTTCTAAGCTCCTTAAACGCACAACCAGAATCTAGAAGTCTTTATCGTGTTTTCTGAGAAGTATTTATCTTCAGCCAAATTTGGTTTCAACTCTGTTGTTAATTCAAGTATTGAAGAGAGTGAAATTACTACGGATTAGAAAAGAATAGAAAAGAAAAAAACCTAATATCGTTATCCTTAACTCTTTGCACGTTAAACTGGGTATGATTTGATTGTTTTGTTGACTGCTGCTGCTTCAAAAGGATTTTGCTCTCCCTGGAAAAACATATATGGGGTTGTTAATTTTGATTCCTTTATTGTATAGGAGAGAAGAGTGGAACATGGTGGACTTTGAACAGTTAATGACCACTCAAAGAGATAATGACAGTTGTTACGTAGAAGGATTTGTAGTTTTAGAAAGTGGTTTTACATTCATTATCTTATTTGGTGTTCACACTACTTAGAATGGTTGATATGGAGGTTTATTTCCTCTGCTTTGTAACTGAGGAAATTGAGAAACTGTTACTCTTGTCCAAACTGATGTGTTGTAGTAAATAGTAGAGCCTACATGATGATAAAAGATTTCTGGTTCAGAGGCTTGTGTGCTTTCTACTGAACCACAGTCTTTATCCAGAACTGGCACAATAAGATGGTGTCCTGCATTTAGCAGCATAGAATATGTATCTTTACCATTGTTTTGCCTTGGGGCCTTGGAAATGATGAACTAACCACTTTTTACCGTGCACTCTGTTTTCATACTTAGTGATTTATGTCTTACAGAGTTGTGACACTTAAAATGCTTGAGAAGAAAGATTTCTTTGATTATTTTATTTAAAAAAAATTTATTTTATTTATTAGCATTGGAGAAGAAGGTTGAGGTGGGGAGAGAGAGGATCTCAAGCAGACTGTGCACTGAGTATGGTGCCCAATGTGGGGCTTGACCCCATGACCCTGAGACCATGATCCAAGCCAAAATCAAGAGTAGGATGCCCAACTGACTGAGCCACCCTGGCGCCCCTTTAATTATTTTAATTTCTCATTATTTACAGCATTGTACCCATTTTTGTTTACTTTGTTATTTTTACTTTTCATTATCATAATTGTTTTGTAATTATTATTACCTTAATGAGATATTACATTATAGACAGATTTCATCCTTAGAGGGGAAGGAAAGAACAAATTCAGGAAAGTAGGAAAATGGATGCCAGAATTTATATATTCAAATCAGTGCTACCTTTCCAAACAGTAATCTTGAGAAGCTATATACTGCTGCCATTGCTCAAAATATCCAGTGGATCTCATTTTTAAAATAATGGGTATAGGATTTTATTTGCATCTATAGAAAGAGGTACATATTCAACATGAAAATGTTAGTCAACTCATTCAGTACTTGTTGGGTTTACATGATAATGATAATTAACATTCAGAACCTTTTTAACTAGGGTGTATAGATTTGGAAACAATGGTTTTGGTGAGTATTTTTGTAGAGTAGATTGATAGAATGGATTATCTTAAAATTAATGATTTTTTTTCCCCCTTAGTCAGCAGATAAGCAGCGAGCTCTAGAAGAAACCAAAGCCTACACCACCCAGTCCTTAGCAAGTGTTGCCTATCTGATAAATACCTTGGCCAACAATGTCCTACAGATGCTGGATATTCAGGCATCCCAGCTGCGAAGGATGGAATCTTCAATCAATCATATTTCGCAAGTGAGACAACACTCTTTTTCTGTTTTGCCTCTGTGGAACACTTGTTAAACATAAGCTATCTGTATCATGCTGGCAGCCTTTACTGTGTGATTTACTCACACATATGATTTGGAAAATACAAATTCAGTATCACGTTGTTTTTTATTCTTTTTGTGGAGTGATTATCTTCTCTGTGATTTTGACAGGGAAGAAGATTTTAATGGTTTCTATTAAAATTCAGCAGTCCTATGAAAATAATCAGCATTGAGGTAAAAATCTGTCTGGTTCTTCCAACTTTTACCAGATTTCATGTTTCTTTATCTTTCTTAAAAGACATTAATATGATAGCCTTATCACTTCTTTAATTTTTTTTTTCTCTTGGTAGGATTTTTGTGCTCGCTTCGGCAGCACATATGCTCCTGGTAGGATTTTTGTTTACCAGGATGGTACCATACCTACATAACGGACGTATTAACCTAAGTGAACTTATGAAATTATCCTTATATAAAACTTAAAAAAAATTAATGTTATACTTTTTCCATTTTAAAATATGTTCTCATAATATATAGAAACAATAAAATGGAAAAAAAAAACCTCTTTCTACTGTTCAAACTTTTCACCTTTACTACTTTGCTTTACTTTGTTCCAATACTTTTTTCTTATAGTTTTTAAATGTAGCTGTGATTGTATTATGTATAGAATTTTGGATTTTACTCTTTTAACTTACTATGATAACAGATATCTTCCCATGATTATCAGACATCTTCCCATGGTGTTAAAAGCTCTTCATAGGGGCGCCTGGGTGGCTCAGTGGGTTAAGCCGCTGCCTTCGGCTCAGGTCATGATCTCAGGGTCCTGGGATCGAGCCCCGCATCGGGCTCTCTGCTCAGCGGGGAGCCTGCTTCCTCCTCTCTCTCTGCCTGCCTCTCTGCCTGCTTGTGATCTCTCTCTGTCAAATAAATAAAATCTTTAAAAAAAAAAAAAAAAAGCTCTTCATAAATATTTTCAATGGCTGCATAATGTTGCATGTATATGTCATTACTTTCATATCCATTTTTGTATTTTGGAGCCATTTAAATACTTGACTGAAAAGCAAATTTGTAATTGCAAAATGAATTTTAAAAAACATTAAAAAGATAAAGTTTTGATCTGCCTGCTTCTCTTTGATGAGATCTTTGGAATTTTCTAGTTCAGCACTGTTCTTTGAGTGATTTGATATAGTATTCATTTATTTTGAAGATTACTTATTTATTTATTTGTCAGAGAGAGTACAAACAGGGGGAGTGGCAGGCAGAGGGAGAAGCAGGCTCCCTGCTGAACAAGGAGCCACATGTGGGGACTTGATCCCAGGATCCTGGAATCATGACTTGAGCTGAAGGCAGAAGCTTAACTGACTGAGCCTCCCAGGCGTCCCTTGATGTAGTATTCAACACTCTTTTATAACTAAATGATTAGAACTCTTCTGGAATAACAAGTTTTAAGATGTGCATTATAAAAAAGAACATTATATTTTCTTTTTGTTTATCTTAAGAGTTTAGGACTCTTCTGAAATTGACTAATAAATAATTTTTCAGTCTGAAAATTAACTTGTATAATTAAATAAAATATAATCCAGATAATCAAATCAGATACATTATTTCTGTTACTTGAAAGTTCCTTCAGACTAATTTAGAGGGATTTGTTGTTATTTAATACTAAATTTAATCTTAAATATGAATTTACTACTGTAACATTTTCTTTATATTCCATATAACCTTTTATTTATTTTTTTTTAAGATTTTATTTATTAGAGAGAGAGGATGAGAGAGCACAAGCAGGGGTAGTGGCAGGCAGAGGGAGAAGCAGGCTCCCTGCTGAGCAAAGAGCCAGATGGGGTACTTGATTCCCGGCCCCTGGGATCATGACCTGAGCCAAAGGCAGCCACTTAACCAACTGAGCCACCCAGGAACCCCTAAACACTTTTTTTTTTTTTTAAAGATTTTATTTATTTGAGAGAGAGAGGGAGAGAAAGCACGGGAGTGGGGTCAGAGGGAGAAGCAGACTCCCGACTGAGCAGAGAGCCTGATGTGGGGCTCCATCCCAGGATCCTGAAGCTGAAGGCAGACGCTTAACAGCCTGAGTCACCCAGGTGCCCCTACACTTTTTTTTTTTTTTTTTTTTTAAAGTAGGCTCCTTGCCCAGTGTGAGCTCAGTGCAGGGCTTTGAACTCATGAACCTTATCAAGACCTGAGCTGAGATCAAGAGTTAGAGGTTTAATTGACTGAGCCACCCAGATGCCGCCCCCATTTAAACTCCTGTAGACTGTATGATTTGCTGCTTGTCGCACTGCTGTGTCTCTTAAAGTAAAAAACAAAACCCCAAAAGAATTGATGAGGTTGTTGTTTTTGTTGTTTTGTTTTTTTTTGAATTGGTGAGTTTTAATGAATGAGATGTACATTTTATTCTGCAGCGACCCCTTGGAGGAAACAATAATGATGAAATAGATGAACTTAGTTTTCTATAGGAGGAATGTTGACAAATTGCTAATCTGATAGAGAATTTTGAAGTTTAAAAGTCTTAAAATTTTTGCGTGTTTGAAGTCTTAGCAAAGGACCTAAAAAAGAAAGAAGAAAAGTGCGAATACAGAAGAAAAATTAACATATTAGAGTTCCTAAAGAGGATGAACAGCTTGTTATTAATTTGTAAGAGAAAATGGGAGTGATTGTGAAGGTAGTAGACAGTAAGCAAATGACAGTGAAAGATAATCATCTATTTTTTACGTAATCTCCATATGCAGTGTGTGGCATGGTCCAACTCATGACCCTGAGGTCAAGAGTCGGATGCTCGTGCTCGCTTCGGCAGCACATATACTAAAAAAAAAGAGTCGGATGCTCTCCTGACTGAGCCGTCCAGGCTCTGCAATAATCATCTGTTTTTTGATAATTCTGTACTACTTTGGTAGAGAAGGTAACAGTCTTGAGGAGAAAGGTGAGTAAGTCTACCTTAAGTTGTAATTATCATGTATTCATTAATGAGGACATTTTATTTTTGAGCAGCACATAAATCTGCATATAATGAGTAGGTCTAATTAGTATGGTCTTTTAAAATATTTTAATGGAATGAGTGAAAAATGGGAAAGGTAAGTGGATAGAGATTTAGAAGATCAGAAATAACAGGGGCCTGAGTCAGAGCCCTGAATATGTTGAATCTTCTTTTTTACAATTATTTATTTATTTATTTATATTTTTTTATTTGTTTTGAATCATCTTCATTTGGAGTTGAACAGTCCCTGGATGGGTGAGGTTATCTGCAGCTGTCCGACACCTGTTAAGTCTATACAAAATAGTATGTTGAGTGAGAGGTTGAATAAGAGAAATGGGGTGATGGAGGCTATATCTAAGAAATCAGTAAATTTTTAAAAATTACATATTTTTTATTATTTGCTTTAAGGATTGAAATATTTTTCAGCTATGTTTAATGTATAGGTAGAGTCCTTTGTTTTAAAAGTTAAATGAGGGGCGCCTGGGTGGCTCAGTGGGCTAAGCCTCTGCCTTCTGCTCAGGTCATGAACTCGGGGTCCTGGGATCGAGCCCCTGGGATCTGCTTAGCAGGGAGCCTCCTTCCCCCCTTTCTCTCTGCCTGCCTCTCTGCCTATTTGTGATCTCTCTTTCTCGGTCAAATAAATAAATAAAATCTTTTTAAAAAAGTCAAATGAATTTGAACTGAAAAATTATTTTATATTATGAGGAAACGTTTTCTGTTTACAAAGCAAATACTCAGTAAATACTCTAAGTACAAGGATTGGCAAGCTTTTTCTGTGAAGTCAATATTTCAGGTTTTGTGGGCCAGATATGTGGTATCAGTCTCATATTCTCTCTGTATTTTTTTTTTAAAGATTTTATTTATTTATTTGACAGAGACCGCGAGAGTGGGAACACAAGGATGGGGAGTGGGAGAGGGAGAAGCAGGCCTCCTGCCAAGCAGGGAGCCTAATTCGGGGCTCGATCCCAGGACCCTGGGATCATGACCTGAACCGAAGGCAGCGGCTTAACAACTGCACCGCCCAGGTGCCCTGTGTGTATGTTTTTAAACAACTATTTAAAAATGTAGAAAACTATTTTTAGCTGGTGATAAAAAAGCAGTCAGGGCAGATTTGACTTGTAAGCTATAGCTTGCAAGCCCTTGTTTTAAAATACTGTTTTTTTCCCAAATGTTTGATACTTACATTTTTTATTATTCTTATGCTTTATTAAAAATATTATGTTTTTAGAGGGAGCCAGGAAATTCTTACAAATATCTTGAGACTAGATTTTTTTTTTTTTTTTTTAATTTGAGCAAAAATATTAGGTTTTGAGAATTTGGAGAGAAGCAAAGAAAGGGAGGTTCTGTCAGGTCAAAGACAAGATTACATGTTTATTGGATTGATTGGTCAAGAGTTATTCTGTAAGGGTTGTCTTGGTAGGCTGGTTGACAACTAGGAGATAACAGATCTCTGAGGTATTTGATTTCTTTCCTTAGTGTAGTATCTTTTTCCTGTCTCCTGGGTGAGAACTTTCTTACTTTGTAGCCTCCTGTGAACTAGCTCTTTTCTCCATAGGTTTGGGAATGGGGAGGGTCAGGGATCGAGTTTTTATTTTGGTTCTTCTGCTGACTTGCCTGACATTTGACCAACTTGAACTTCAGTTTTCTCATCTGTAAAATGGTAGGACTGGTTAGATGATTTCTGAGCTATCTTCCATTTTGAATTCTTTTTTCTTTTGAGATTCTCACAAATGAATTTTTGTTTTTTTTTCTTAATGTTCTGCCAACTTTGCTGTGTACCTCAATCTGTGCCCCACTGACCTCAACCTTCTATTACTCTGATGTAACAATTATTTCCTAAATTATTCTGAATTAGAATCTGAGGATAGGAATTCCATTGACTCTACCAATTATGTATCCTGAAGATGTGTTAGGAACATACATAGTTGTTTTGTTTTCAACACAACAGAGTAATAACTCCTTCTCTAAATATCAAACAGGATAGAATACAACTATTTAGTGTCAGACGTTTTTTGTAGTAAATGGATAATATAGCATTAAGTAGTATACTAATTTATACCACACTCACCATCAGAAGTATTAGGATAGGTTCTTGATGTGGACTACCTTAGGTATTTTAAGGATGGCAATTTTATTATTTTTATTATTATTATTTTAATTTTTAAGTAATCCCTTACACCCATTGTAGGGGTTGCACTTACAATCCTGAGATCATGCTCCACTGAGTGAGCCAGCCAGCTGCCCCAAGAATGGCAGATTTTTTTTTAAAGATTTATTTTTTTTTACTTTTATTTTTATTATTTTTATTTTTATTTTTTTTAAAGATTTTATTTATTTGACAGAGATCACAAGTAGGCAGAGAGAGAGAGGGGGAAGCAGGCTCCCCACTGAGAGAGTCCAGTGTGGTCCTGGGATCAGGGCCTGAGCCGAAGGCAGAGGCTTTAACCCACTGAGCCACCCAGGCACCCCCAAAATTCAATTTTTTTTTTTAAAAGATTTTATTTATTTATTTGACAGATAGAGATCACAAGTAGGCAGAGAGGCAGGCAGAGAGAGAGAGGAGGAAGCAGGCTCCCCGCTGAGCAGAGAGCCCCACGTGGGGCTCGATCCCAGGACCCTGGGACGACCATGACCCGAGCTGAAGGCAGAGGCTTTAACCCACTGAGCCACCCAGGCGCCCCCCAAAATTCAATTTTA
This sequence comes from Enhydra lutris kenyoni, assembly GCF_002288905.1. NCBI lineage: Eukaryota > Metazoa > Chordata > Mammalia > Carnivora > Mustelidae > Enhydra > Enhydra lutris. The sequence goes on from NW_019154085.1 coordinate 15,159,213, forward strand.
AATTAAGGAAATTGTACTAAAGTTTCTCAGTATGTAATTATGCATAAAAAATAGGATTTATACAGTTCTTAAATTAACTTCTTTTTTTTTTTTTAAGATTTTATTTATTTATTTGACAGGGAGAGATCACAAGCAGGCAGAGAGGCAGGCAGAGAGAGAGGAGGAAGCAGGCTCCCTGCTGAGCAGAGAGCCTGATGCGGGGCTCGATCCTAGAACCCTGGGATCATGACCCGGGCCGAAGGCAGAGGCTTTAACCCACTGAGCCACCGAGGCGCCCCTTAAATTAACTTCTTATGTATAGTTTATATCATTTTATTAAAAAAATGAATAACTGAAAATTACCATTTAGTAGTAACTAATTTGTTTTATGGGACATGAATAATTTAAAGCATATTTGTCATTTAAATAATTACTTATTTGAAACAGTAACTTACTAATAAAAAATGGAAACATTTGAAAACACTCAACTTAGTTGAGTTAATCCACTGTAGCTGTTTGCAGATGTTTTCCTACACTGATGGTCTGTGGTCTGAGGTACTTGTGCATTACAGTCACCTCTCAATTATCTGTGTTAATGGGACACAACAGCGCATGGATAATCCTAAAACAAAGTACTTGATAGAGTACCTTCTCGATATCTGTTGTGGCCTGTATGTGTTTGGATCCATGAAGGAGATGTGAGAATGGGTCTCAGGCTTACAAGGGAGCTGGGAGCCAGTATGACTATCTCAAGGTGATAAGAGGTGTTTTCGAGGCCTTGGGTTTAGCACTGCAGAGCTGAGATGTCATGGGGAGGCCCGCAACATGTGAAATCAGACCCGGCAGTTGGAATGAGGAGGATAGAGACACACATTAATAAGGATCTTTCAGTAAGAATAGTCCACACAGTTGCAGTGATATTACTTGGTGTGTTTTTGGTTAACAGGTAGCAAAAAACAATAGTGTTTATTAGAAGTGTACTTGCATTAGTTTTGGTCATCTTTGTGTGTTAAACACATATTTTACTTGCTACAGGTAAGAGCTGTTACTGAGATCTCTGCTAAGTAAGAATAAATTTATTGTCATGTAACTAGTTATTTCAGAAATCCAGGACAAATTTGGAATACTTTTTTCTTACTATTAAAATTCTTCCTAAATATCAATGTTGAACTAGTTCTTTCAAAATTTAACTTTAATGCATTCTAGTTTTGTAATGTCAAAGAATATTATGAAGGCAAATGCAGTGGTGATTAGTGAAAGCTATGAATTTGATTTAGGAAAAACAGAGAAGCCATATTTTAAATTAAAAACATCATAGGAGCTTTACAAAAATTCTTTTAATACTTGTAGTTGGCTGGGAGTTCATGAGTGCTGAAGCTGGATGGTAGCTGGATATAGAGAGAGGAGTGTTCATTCTGTTACTCTAATTTGAAAACGATTTTCCCCAAGAGAAAGCTTTGAAAAATTTGAAGTAGGTGATTCCTGAAAATTTCAGAATGTTATGGACCAAACTTTCTGCTCCTTCCTTATGGATTAGATTTGTTGTTCTCTGTTATTCAGACTCCAAATAAAACCGTAGCTATTTTCTGAATATATATTTGATTTTGTTCACAAGAACTCCTACAGTTCAGCCTAGTGTGCTAGTAAGATGGCCAGAATACAAATTATGCTCTTTGGTTATCTTAACCATTTATTACTTTTATTATGTAGATGTTTTTAAAAAAACGAATGAAACCGAATATCTATACGTAGCCAGACACTAGAGACATTAATCTCTCAAGTCAGCTCTTGTAACAAGTTTGGAAACAATTGATATTTGAGAGCGCATAATGTAAGGACAAGTGAATTTGTCTTTCCTCTACATCACTGGTTCTCGAGCAGGGAGTTTTACCCCACGGGGACATTTGGCAATGTCAGACAGTTTTGGTTCTCAGAGCTTGGTTCCGGGGAGTGCTGCAGGTCTGCTGGGGTACTTGTTCACATCACGCAATACTCAGGACAGCCTCCCACAACAACAAAATTATCAAAATGTTAAGAGTATCGCTGTTAAGCTGCTCTCGTTTTCTAAGATGTAGGAATTATTTTAGAGTAGACAGTTAGGAATATTATATAACCAAACTAAATTCTTTTGATTTTCCATGGATATGTATGCTGTCAAGAATTATGTTTTAAACATGCCTTCAGTTTTTACTTAGAATTAATATAAGAAGCAACATTTTTCTCTTCAGAATTCCTCCAGCCAATTCTTTTTAAAGTTTAGTACTGGGAAAATTATCCTTCCTGATGAAGGGATGTATTTTCTTGAAAATCATTGTTTGCACTTTGCCTTCCCTCCCAGGAAGCTGGAAGAGCCCAGATTAGGTTTATAGTTCTGAGATCTTTTCCTTTGCTATATTGGTTTTTGTTTTATCCTTAGTGTAGTGATCTGTGGGTTTTGGATGTGTGTTTGTGTGTATATAAAGTGAACACAGAAGTAGTATGTAAGTGTCTCTAGGCCCCAGGCATGATGAGATGTTTTCAGTGCTTTTTTAAAAAAAGTCTCAGTTTTTTCAAACAGTTAAAAAATATGTGCTTAGTATAAAATGTAATTGTGTATTAATGTAGATATGGAAAGTCGCTTTCCCATTTTTATTCTCCGGAAATTTGTTAATATTTTCACCACAAAAATTTGAAATTGAAGGTTCAATTTGCAGTAAACTTAGAATTCTACTCTGGACAGTTGGGTTTGCATTCTTATGGTTTCTTTTCTTTTCTTTTTTTTTTTTTTTTTTTAATTTTATTTATTTATTTGTCAGAGAGAGAGCACAAGCAGGGGAATGGCAGGCAAAGGAAAAAGTAGGCTCTCCACTGAGCAGGGACTCCGATGTGGGACTCGACCCTAGGACCCTGGGATCATGACCTGAGACTAAGGCAGACGCTTAAGCTCCTGAGCCACCCAGGTGCCCAGCTTTCAGATGTCTTTCTTTTTTTTTTTTTTTTTAAGATTTTATTTGTTCATTTGAGAGAGCACAGAGAGAGAGTGAAAGGGAGAAGCAGACTCCCCACCTACCTAGCAGAGAGCCCAATGTGGGACTCCATCCCAGGACCCTGAGATCATGACCTGAGCCAAAGGCAGATGCTTAACCTCCTGAGCCACCCAGGCGCCCCTGTTTTCAGATTTCTTAAAGTGATAGTTAATACTGTCATAATGGTTATCATCTTTTCATTTCTATGTTTATTACCGGGTTCTATTTTAGGACAGGGGAAAGTGAAGTAGGGCCAGGGAGGAAGTAATGTCTGTTAATTGCTGCTTGAGCCAGGAGTGGTGTGAGAGATGTGAACAATTTTAATGAGGTTTTTTCCAACTTTTTTGACTGCAACGCACAGTAAAAAATATATTTTACATTGCATCCAATACACAATTTCTGTATGTATTCTGTATATCTGTATATCTCTATATATAGTTATGTACATAAATAAATGTTTCAGGAAAAAATAATATATGTATATACAGTCTAGTATTTCTGTTCTTTTTTATTTAAAATCATTGCTCTTCATATTCCACTAAATTACAACCTGCTGTTTGAAAAAATGCTGTTTAAGTGTATTAATTATCTGTGTTTGTGCAGAAAGTCACCATCTATTAGCAAATAGAAGACTAAGTAAAAAACCACATTTATCCTATGTGAACATTTAATAAATAGGATGAATTAATGAAATATTTTATAAATATTTGTCATGCTAAAATCTAAGCAAACTTAAGTGTTTTGGTTTGTTTTGGTAAAAAGATGACTGTTAACATTGTATGTATATTTTAAGCCTCTTAATTTTGGTAAATTAAAAAGCATTTGAACACCAATGGAAATTATACTAATAGGTCATTTTAAAATGTAACCAAATTAATACTTGGGGCTTTCTTAATCATTATGTTAGTTTAAATATTAATGGAGTTTGGGGAAAAGTTAGCATGCTTTAACCCAAGGGTTGGCATACTTTTTCTGTCAAGGCCCAGCTAATAAATATTTTAGGCTTTGCAGGCCATGCAGTCTTTGTTTTAACTTCTCATCTCTGCCTCTGTACTGTGAAAATATGTATGCAAGTAGAATAGCTATGGACCAATAAAATTTTATTTATGGGGACAGAAATTTGAATTCTGTATAATTTTCATGTTATGACATTATCTTTTTCTGACTTTTAAAAACCACTAAAACATGTAAACACTACTCCTGGGTTGTTAAAACCAAACCAAACAAAAACTTCAGGTTGTAAAGAAACAGGTTGTGGGCCGGATTGGGTCTGCCAGCCGTGATTTGCTACCCTTGCTTTAGCATGAGAATGGAGAAAGCCAATAGGTCCCAAAAGGACAAAATTGAGCAGTGGAGTTTAAGTATATGAATAATGATGTTAAATCTCTGAGGATTTATATTTTTATTTTTCTGAGTAATAGAGCTATACATTTTTGTGTTGTGTTTATATTATGTTTTGCAGACTGTTGATATTCATAAAGAGAAAGTTGCAAGAAGAGAGATCGGTATTTTGACTACCAATAAAAACACTTCAAGGACACATAAAATTATTGCTCCGGCCAATCTTGAACGACCAGTTCGTTATATTAGAAAACCTATTGACTATACAATTCTAGATGATATTGGACATGGAGTAAAGGTAAGTATAATTTTTGTCAACCTTTTAAAAACAGTAGCCCATAATGGAACTAACTCTTTAGAAAATTAAGCTTTTGTCTTTTCTTTCTTAGAAGCCCAAGTTTTGGCCCAGTTGTGGTTCTGAAGATTCCTTACTACTATAACTATTTTATCTTTCTTGCTTCTTCTTAGTGCTGTGTTTTCAAGTTTTAAGTAGTCATCTTTAAATAAATTGCATTTACTTAATCGGTTATGAGACTACCTTATATAGATCGGGCAAATAAGTATGGCATAATTTTTCTAATCTTTAATGATTTAATATGACTAATTAAAAATTTCCTCAGCATGTTCTTAAAGTACCTTATCTCAAACATTTATCAGCAAAGCTTTGGCATTAGTGTTCAGAAGGAACATGTATAAACAACCATGTAGTTTGAATCTTTCTAAAATAATTTTACCTAAGTATTTTGGGTGAGAATAGTGTAGATGAAAGTAACATGTGAATTAATATTTCCACTGCTTTTGAATATGCAGCCATTATATATATAGACTATTTTTTAAAATGTTTTGGAGTGTCTGCTGTATACTGCCATGATCAAAGCTGAGGTGCATATAAATTTCATTTAAATTGGTATTTATACTTAAGTAACTATTTGGAGCTTCCACTAAGTATTAAGTTACTTAAAGCTTTCATCTTAACCAGTGATTTGAAAGGCATTGACTTATCAAATGTGACTTTGAATACATATTTACATACGTGTGAAACTGTATGGTTTATACAGTTGATTTATGTCTACAAAAGCAAATTGAAACTGAAAAAATACCATACTGTTATGGCTACAAATCGGTTAAATGTAAATTTAATGTAGATCTAGGTAAAAGAAAACATACAATGTGAATTTAGAAAAGTCTTTTTCTTAGAATTTTGATATAAGCATTATTTGGAGTTTGATATTTAATTTTATAAAATATTTAAAATTTTATAATTTGAGATTTATTCAAGGCTAATAACTGCTGATAGAAAATCTTAGGGTAATGCCAGAACCTGATCGCAATAGGCACTTAGAACGTAAAGCATCATATTTGTGCTTGTCTGCTTGCATAATAAACACATGATTTCCTTCCCACTCCAGTTCTTACTTAATTCAAGTAAAATGTTATTCTTTTGGGACTCTGTACTCTTTTTTATTATTTGGACTTTCAGTGTTTACGGGTCACGAATTTGAAGAAATCTTTAATAAAGTTTTTGAATAAAACAATGTCATATAATTTCATCAAAAAACCCTCCTGTTCATGACACATTCTGCTTTGACCACTCTTTCTATGATCTACTGAAACATTATTTTTTAATGCTGAATGCTTAACTTGTTTTTTCTTTGTTTTTTTCCTTTCTCTTCACATCCTGAAGTTCCAACTAACCTTTCAATGCTTTTTTTCCTTACCTCTTTTATTTGCTCCATTTATGCATTAAGTGGTTGCTTAGATTTAAGGTAAGAGATTCCAGGGCTGGATTTCCATTCTTTGTTCTTATGTAGAATATTACATACGGGGAGTGAAGAGATATTTGGCACTTGGCCTTCTAAAATCAACAAATCCTCTTAATTTTTAAAAATTTTTGTCATGCAGCTTTGTGGTGTGTCTTCATGTTCTGTGAGGGCAGATTTTTTTTTTGTCTGTTTTGTTCACCACCCGGTCTTGTGTGCCTAAAACAGTACCTGATGCAGACATTAGGTGCTCAGTAAATATTTTTGAATAAATGCTTATTTTGCAATGTTAATATATTTTGTGGAACTAAAATATGTTACCCTATCATAAAATGTCATTATAAGTAAAATTAGGTGGACTTTTGTAAATGTAAAACCTGTGTTACGGATTGGAGGGCCAACTAATGTGCTTTATTTAACCCTCCCCCTGTGTAATAGCCTTTTTATTCTATAAATGGTGTGCTTTACTATACACCTTGTGGCCAGTATGTCATTATCTCTTGACTCTTAGTCAATGTAAAGAAATTGAGAAGTGGAAAATATTCAGTGTTATGGGTTTTTTTTTAAGTTGCAGTATCATGTATTCTGCAAGAAGCAAAATTAGTTTCTCTTTTTCAAATTGCTATATAAGATATATATTTCAATATAAACTCACTTTAAGAGTTTTACTAGCTGAGCATTAATTATCTCAAAACATCAAAAGTTCACGAGTGTTTAACAAAATACACATTAAGAATTAGAAATATTTATTTTAGTAACACTTTAGGGTTTGTTTGTTTTTTCACATTTTAGTATTTTGGAGAATTAATGGTAAAAGACATTCAAGTGTATTCAAGAAGCATTTAAATAGAATGTTACTAAAATTATTTTCATCAAATTTAGCATGTATTTCCTTTTTGTTCTTATTTTTCTTAGCTAAACTTTATAACTTCTTTTCAAATACATTTTCTTTCAAAACCCTGTTATTTGCCTTGTCTTCAAAGACAAAGACTTCAAAGAAAGTGATAACAAGACGATAACAGGATCTGAATCATTAGCTACTAGTACCAGCCATGGCCTCAGACATTTTAACAGATCCTGGTAGAGAGATGAGACTAGAGGGGTCAAGCAAATAAACTTCTTGTGTTACTGAGTAAATGTTGGGTCCACGCCCTTAGTCTTGGTGAGTGGGGCATGTGGAATTTGTGAGGATACTCCTTCTGGATTATATACAAAGAACTAACCCAAAGCAGTGTGTGACTACCTTAGCTCTTTTCCTGTAAATATTGTATTTAAATTTTAGCTATTGATGTGTTTTTTTCCAAAGTGATAAAAGTGCACAGAAAGATTACCTGAAGGAAAAACACAGAAATGGACCAGTTCTTTTCCACTCTTAAGTTTAGACCAGCTTGCTTATCCTACTCTGCCATGCTCATTTCCTCCAAGCCCAACTATGATTCCTTCTTGACCTTCCTGGATTCAGAATCTGTTCCATCCGGGAGATAGATCAAAATGAGTAGGAAATGAGAGAAGCCCCTAGAAAGAAAGGAAATATCACACTTGTATAAGACTCCTTCAAGTCTTTGCTGTTTGTACCAACCATAAGGCTTCACTCCTGAGTACTGTGGCTTTATGTAGGTGTTTCTGCAATATCTGGGTAGAGTTGCCCGGTGAAAAGAGTACCCTGAATTCATCCTGGAAGCTAGAATGCACCCGTGCTCTGTCTTTTCTTTCTCTCTGCTTTGTGAATGTCTGTCTTCTCTGTTAACTTGTAGCAAGCACATGGTTAATAACTTTAGGTGAACCAAAACAAAGTAGAGTGAAAAAGATGTTCAGTGTATAACAAATCATTTCTCTTTTTATTCTGGTATTAAAAAATGGAGTGGTTTTGGAAGGGTGATTAATGGAATAATTTAATACATTAAGGTAGAAAATAGAATTAAAGAGAAAATGTTACAGTTGGAAGGGGCTGCAGTGGTTTAGTGGTTTAAGTGGTTTCCATCTGATCTTGGAGACCTGTGGATTATATCAAGTGCTCTAAAGGTCCCCTGATGTTTGTTGGTAGAATTATCTGCTACTTTGATTTCCTCAGTTCTTCATGAACTCTGTGTTTGCTCTTGTTGCTGTCAGACTTCTGATCCTTTTCAGACAGACTCTAAACAAAGATCACACTTTGAGGCCAGACACATGGGATTTGACTCAGAAGAATTCTCCATACTAAAAGTTGAATTTTTAACATTTTATATAGCATGTTCTCCACAGTCAACTAAAGAAAAAAAAAAACATAAATTTCAGATGAAGAGGACCATGAACCACTGTGAGAACACGCTATGGTCAAACTCCTAATTATAGCTTTGATTTCCTTCGAAGGATCTCCTAGTCCTTTTCTTTTTTCTTTCTTTCTTTCTTTCTTTTTTTTTTTTTTTTAAATAAGTTGAACTTATTTATTTGACAGAGATCACAAGTAGGCAGAGAGGCAGGCAGAGAGAGAGGAGGAAGCGGACTCCCTGCGGAGCAGAGATCACGAGATGCGGGGCTCAATCCCAGGACCCTGGGATCATGATCTGAGCTGAAGGCAGAGGCCTTAGCCCACTGAGCCACCCAGGTGCCCCACTCCTAGTCCTTTTCTTGCTAGCCCTGGGAATTGAAGTAGGAACATGTATCTACTCTGAGGAGAAGGATAGAGATCTATAGGAAGACAAAAAATTATGTATTGGGTGAGACTGTGGGGAATAATATTGGACAGTGAATGAAGGGCCCAGAAGTGCTTGACCACAGCTTCTGCCCATCCTCACTATTCCACATCCAGATACAGCTATCTGTAGTACTCCTCTTCTCTCTGTGTATTTATTTTCTTATGTATTTATTTAAAGATTTTATTTATTTGACAGAGAGAGAGATCACAAGTAGGCAGAGAGGCAGGCAGAGAGAGGGGAAGCAGGCTCCCTGCTGAGCAGAGAACCCGATGCGGGACTCGATCCCAGGATCCTGAGATCATGACCTGAGTCGAAAGTGAAGGCTTAACCCACTGAGCCACCCAGGCACCCCCTCTGTGTATATTTAAAACCTTTTTTTTTTTTTTTTTAAACAGTCCAGCTTAAACTTTTCTCTGAACCTTTCTGTAGTTTTTCCTTCTCATATTGATATTTCTTTTTTAGAGATTTCTAGATAATTTATAGACATTCCTTTTTGTTTAAAACATAGGAATCCTATTTTATTCCAAAGTACTTTAAAATCCTTAAAAGCAGAGGCATCATTTTATGGGCCTTTGTGTCCCATTCCACCTCCCCCTGCCCCCAGCGCCAAATGTCCCCCTTAGTTTTCATATTCCTTACCCTTGTCCCTCGTAGTCTGGTAGGTGATAAGTGGTTGATAAATGAGGGATATACTTCAGATATCATTTTAGAATGAGTCTGCCGCTATTCTGTCACAGCAGGACCTATGTGAGGGGGGATTTCTTCATAGCAGAAGTGATGTCCTTTGTGCACTAGAGATACTGGCGAGCCCACTTGACAAAAACACTGAAGTGCTCAGGGCCCCGGAGAGCGCTGCGGTTTATAGTGAACATTATATTATGACGTATCAAGATTCAAGGAGATACTGAATGTCCCAAAAAGGCATAGAGCAGGAAAGGTAGGAGCATTATAGAAAAAATATTAAGGCATGAGAATGGGCCTGATGCTTGTTGCTAGTTGTAGAGCTCTCCAAAGCCTGGGAAAGAGGACCATTCTTTGAACATAAAGAACTTCTCTTCCTCCAGTTTTATCTGCATTCCTTAGTCACAGTCCAGTTGCAAAGTATTAGAGCCTCATCACTTAAATGAAATATTTCTTCTGCTTTGAGGTTTTTTTTTTTTTTTGGTAGGAAAAAAAAGGGGAATGTTTCCTACTCTTCCTCCTTGTACTTAATACCTGCTTTACTTAGCTTTCAGTGATGACTTTCCCCTTTATGGAATTAAAAAATACCCACGTAATTGAGTAATTGTTGAAGTCAGCCACCAAACTGCATTCTGATTCCCAAATAAAACTTGAAAAGTATAATGAGCAATCCCCATGCTTCAGGACCATTAACTACATGTTTATATGCCAAGCGATAGTTCTGTTTATGTTTACAATTTGTTTTAAAGTTTCATGTGGAATTGCTGTTATAAAGTGGGTACAGTTTTGCTTTGCTTTCTTTGTCCCGAGTTGATGGTCTGTTCTCTTTCTTTTTGTCTGTCTTTTGATCTCTCTCCCTGGAGGTCCCCTTCACCGTACACACAATTTAGTCTGTGTTTTGCTGCTTGTGAGATGTTGTCTCCCCACAAACTTCCCTCAGAATAGTGTTTAGAACCGGGATCGCTCTCCAGTAAATTTTTATCAAATGATTTTATTTTTGAAATATACTTTTTAAAATTACAACACAGAGCCCACCTGTGATAAATTAAGTTTTATCCGGCCGTTACTCCTGTTCGTTCCCCTTCTCCTTACATTAGACGGCAGCAGCATTTATATTTCTTTAAATATTTCTTTCTTTCTTTATTTGAGAGAGCGCACAAGTGCGAGTGGGAACAGAAGGAAAGGGACGGGTTGGGGGAGAGAGAAGCAGACTCCCCACTGAGCACAGAGTCCCACAGGCCCACAACCCTGAGAGGTCATGACCTGAGCTGAAATCAGGAGTGGGTGCTCAACCAACTGTGCCACCTAGGTGCCCCCCGTGTTTATATTCTGCAGAGCAGAGCCATTGTTTTACTTAGCATGGGAGCATTTTCCACAAAGGAAGACCACCTTGAAGAAATATTGAAAAATTCTTTTAGCTTAATATAAGAGTACAGTATCAGTGATGTATAGAATTACAGTTTTTTGGACACTCGGCAGGGCCTTTTTTGTCTCTTCAGTGATTTAAGTTACGTATCCAAACCCCATTAACCAAGCAGATACAGTCATTTGATGACCCTACAGATCATAAAATGTGTCAAGTTTTGTTTATGGAACTGTCCATCAGATTTTAACTATAGAATGTTTATATTTTTTAATTGATTAGAAGATACTGCAATTTAAATAAAAACACTTTAGATACCAAAACCTTGAATCAAAGTTGGAAAGCTATTTTCAAGTATTTTAGCTATTCCATGTATAGAATAAAATTCTCTTTTACTTTTTCTGTCCCTGCTCCTTTTCCTTCCCGTTTCTAGCAAATTGATGTAGTTTAGTGTGGCTCACCTACTTCTCCCTCGTCACTTAAAGTAACTTTGGGTTTTATGTTGTTTAAGGTTGAGCTTAAAGGACTTTGGTTATACTATAAAAAATCTTCTGGTATCATAAATGAAGATTACAGTTTGAAAAGCTACTGGTTTTTTGTCATATTACTCCTAAAATTTTCCCCAAATGTGGACTGATTTTTTTCAAAAATTTTCTGGCATTTTCATTTTAAGATATGATTAGCATACCCTCTGCTTATTAATGAGGGGAAGAACAAGGATAAGTTAATCTTTATTCTTACTTAATAACCGGTTTGTTTGTATTTGTTTAAAAGTAACAAAAGGATTATAGATGAATGTTTCACCTTAAAAATATTGACATCTCAAAGGTATCATTTGTCATTAAAGATTGTTTTAACATCACACACAACTTGTTCACTGGGCTATTCATTTGAAGAGTTTGTTTCTTGATACATTATTTCTTGTCTATTCAGATAACAACTAGTCTTTTAGGAGTTTTACAAATTGCATTTAAGCCAGAATTAATTGTGACAGCCTTAATACTCTGCATACAGTTATGAGTTTTAAAATTTATATTTTGAAATACAATTATAAATGTATCCTGATTTCAGTGGTGTAGTGTCTTACAGTTTCATTTTATAAGTATAACTTGAATACTCCAGACATATTCTTATTAGAAAAGATTTTTTTTTTTTTAAGTATTTGACAATCCAGAATATTAGGGGCTTGAAATAGGGTGAGGTATGAATCTATCTGTTGAACACTTACTCTGACCCATTGGTAATTTCAAACAGGTTGAGACTGTATTTGTGAATGACTTCTATTACCGCTTTAAGACATGCCGATTTCTAGAGCTTTGGGTGTAAGTGCTGATCTACTTCTTCGGTGGCATCAGTTTTTCCCAGATGACACTAGTCTCCTACCCTTGCATTTTCAGTTAGATATAGAATAGTGAGGAGTCATGGCCCAGCTCTGACTTAGGACTCTGTTACATCTTTCCCAGAATCTTTATTTTGGATCTGAGTGGGTCTAATTCCCAGTGGAACTAGGGCATTGTCTGTGACCCCTGTATTGCTTATAATTGAATGAGATATCTCAGCCCTAACTTTCTAGTTCAGAGGTTTAGGAGCGTGCCTTAACTTTGGGCAGTTTTCAGGTGGGTGATTCCTTCATAAGAGAACCAATTAAAGAAATCTGAATTGTAAGACTGATCCACTATTTTAAAAACTGAAAATTTTTTCAGCATATTATACCTTTTAATTATTTTATATTCTCTAGTTACAAGGGATCAAAACTGTAGTGCATATTTTATTGGGAAACATGTATTTTTTTAATAATATACTTGCTATCTAAAAAGAGTTATTTAAAGCCATCGTTTTTGAGTTTCTCTTTATTAGAACTAAAGTTCTTATAGTTATCCTATTGAATTTCAATTAAATATAGTATCAAGTAATCTAACCAGTGATCTGTTGGTGTGATGGCCTAATGGCAAATACAGTCTTTGCATATAAGTTTACAATCATTTGAAAATCTCATGTTAGGAAGAGTCCTTTGAGTACAACTGTAGAATAATAGTAGAGTAGAAATTGCATATGAAATGCATGGCCTCTAATTTTTTTTCCTCTTTAAACCTTACCCTCCTTTGTTAAATAGCATAACGTTATTTCCCACAAGTGACACTTTGTTTCACTATGTACAAGTTTTGATTGTTCCTCAAAATTTTTTTAGGTGAGTACCCAGAATATGAAGATGGGTGGGCTGCCGCGTACGACACCTCCAACTCAGAAACCCCCCAGTCCCCCTATGTCAGGGAAGGGGACACTTGGGTAAGTATGTAACTAAATAATAATTGAAAACCATTTCATGTAGTGTTGTTGAAAACCAAACACTACATATATTTAAACTATTTTTTAATATTTGAAACAAGAACATTTTCTTCCTAACATTAACTTTTTTGTGTTTAACTTTCCCTTTTTCTGGGAAGCATGTTTATACTTTAAAAAGATTTTGTTTAAAAGTTATTTTTCTACTGAATTTTGAATTTGAGGTAAAATCCTAGCCCAAGTTCATGGTTTATTATAAATTGCACTCTAATTTCTGAAACATTTTAGAGTTGTTTCATATTCATTTCACAAAAGAATACTTAGACTGTTCTTGTGAAAAACACCATGTGGATTTACAAAATTCCGTATATCTTGTGTTGATATGAGAATATCAAGCTTAATTTAGTCCAGCAGAAGTGAGCTCTGGATTTAACTTCGGGCAGAAATGGCCAATTAATGTAAAAGCTTCTAACATTTTTCTTCTGTAGCATCATAGTATAAAAATTTGATTTACTGGCGTGTCTGGCTGGCTCCAGCAGAAGAGCATGCAGCTCTTGATCTCAGGGTTGGGATTTCCAGCCCCACGATGGGTATAGCGATTACTTAAATAAATCAATCTTAAAAAAATTTTATCATGGAGATTTGTGATCAGATGGACATAATATATCCCAGAAGCCGGATGACTAAGACTGGTCCAGCTCTGCTCCTGCTCTTCTGTCTTGCATAGTCAGCCTCTTTGCAATTCAGTTTTTTCATCTGTAAAAGGGGGTAATATTTGTCCTCTATCAACTTTTCAGAGTCATTGTACCACAAATTGGATTTTTAAAAAATGTATAAGACAAAGACAAAATGCTTTGACAACCATTGGCTTTATGATATATTCTTAAAATTTTTTTAATTGGAGATGTTGTTTTTGGCCCCCTCACCAAAAAAAAAAAAAAAAGAAAAAGAAAAAAAAAGAAAAAGAAAAAGAAAAAAAAGGGAAAGAAAATGACAGAAAACCTAATTAAGCACCATGGGTCAGGACAGTACAAAGATGAGTTAAAATGTAAAGGAGGATAATTCTGGAAGAGGAGTTACAGTTAGGACAGTGGGAAATAAAAGAATAAAAATGAATTCCAGCTAGAAATAAGATCATTTTATTTGGGATCAGCAAAACAAATTCTGCTTAAGATTAGAGAGAAAATTAGTAGATCAAATAAGATTTAAACTTCAGGGTAGAATGTTGATGAGATGATAGGGTGTAACTGTGAGAGGCAAGGGTAGAGAGATGAAGAGGAAGTATTTATTTTCCTATGGAACGTCTACATTTTTATCATTTGTAGTGCCTAATAGCTTTTGTTAGGTGTTTTTTGTTTTTTTTTTCTTTTTCAGATTTTGTTAGGTTTTAAGTCAAGATTGTTCGCAGGGTAACCCACTGTCATCTCTAGTAAAATAAAACTTCGTGTTGCTCTCAAATTTTGGAGATTTATTCATATACCAGAATTTGTTTCCCTTGTGTATTAGCAAGGGTTCTGCAGGATCTTGGAGACCAGAGTTGCTGAACACCACAAGCCAGTTGATAGTCACAACCTGGCTTTTTTGCATAGTCTTTGCCTAGCCATCATATTTTGTTCTTTTGCCCCTAATTTTTTACTTTGTTTTTTATCATTGCCTTCACTGTATTGTTCTCAGTCAGCAAAGGTTTTTTCTTCCATTGAAACAGAACATTTTTATTGTCTGGGAAAATTGTCTAGAAATCAGTTGTTTGGAAATAATCAGTTTCCTGTCTTAGGTTTTTTTTTTTTTTTTTTAAATTATAATTTCAGAGATGCCTAAACTTTTTAGTATTTTAAATCCAAGTTCCTGACATTCCTTTTTTCTTCCTTGGACCCAGTATCTCATTTATTGCCCTTTACTTATATTTAATTATTAATGTATACATGTAATTATGCAAGATTTTGAGGAGTGAGCAGGCTGGAGTGAACAGGGTGAGTGCAAAGTGATCAGTGAACCATAATGAATCAAAATCAATGAACCATAACTTGAGTAGCCCAGGAGAGCTGTATTTAAAGGAACCCTGGGATTTTGCGGGGAGTGAATTATTGAGAATTTTATGAGCGAGCAACATCATTTCAGGAAAAGAAAGCTTTTTAATTTTCACTTCTTGAAATTCCAGTTTTGATTCTTTTAGAAACCAGAATCTTATCTGCAAAATGCTGTTTCATGTCAGTTTTTTCATTGTCATAAAGAATTCAGAAACTTAGGGATGGGAACTAACTTAGTAATCACTAATGTGCCATGGTGCATCGTATTTCCGATCAGACTCTGCTTTGCTTACTTTCCTCATTCTCTTCCTTTTAAAGGAAATTTTGAGAAGAAGAAGGGAATGTTTCAATAAAATCCAGGCCTTTTTGTGCTTTACAGTCCAAATAAGGTAGAAAGACTTAGATGGTCTTTTCTTTTTCTCTCCTTTTAAAATGTTGACCTCTGAGGAAGATAAGAGGTAACAGAGAGCAAGGTGAAAATAGGAGGAGGTGAGGTGAGAACGGAAGGAGATGAGATTAACTTGGTGTATTTCTGTGTATGGATATAGTTTAGTTTCTGTGTATTTACTATATAGAAAGGGAAGTAACTTGTTATAGTTGTTATTGATCATCAGTGCGGGGGTTGTGGAGCCCAGTTATGGATTGATTTATCTGATCTTTGAGTATCTTTGGTTAGGGAGAGAGGGGTGAGGAAGATAATTAGTGCATTCATGCAGTGCAGTTGGGAACCTTTGACATGGTACTAAAATAATTTGAACTCTCCCTCCCCCCGCCAAAAAAAAAGGAGAAGAGAGTTTGGGAAGCACTGACTTACTTGGTGGGAGAATCTTTGTGCTCTCTGAGAATGAGCAAACAAAATTGCATCAGTTCAGGGAAATGAGGTTTGGGACTGAAGAACAGCAATAGTCATCAGAACCCTCATGGCAGAGAAGTGATACTCAAGACTGAAATCGGTAGCGGGGTTATGTTAAAACATTTTCCTGTCTCTGAATACAAATTGTATTTCACTACTGGCAATTCTGAATTTATTGTGCCGAAATTTGCTAATCACACGATACATACGCTCTTCTTTTTGTAGGCGGCACTCCCCCTATCGCACACTGGAGCCAGTGCGTCCTCCAGTGGTACCAAATGATTACGTACCTAGCCCAACCCGTAATATGGCTCCCTCGCAGCAGAGCCCTGTGAGGACAGCTTCTGTGAATCAAAGAAATCGAACTTACAGGTATTTTCTCTACCTCAGTGCAAATGTGATGGTCATAGTACCATAATTTGTTTAGATTACTTCAGTTAAATCTCTCTCATTTTCCAAGCACTAAGTTCTTTTCCTCACTCTACTGCCCCAAACCTCATCTGAATCCACCTCTCTCTCCTCATGTTCTGATGCAGCTTTGAGGTCAGGAAATGGAAAAAACAAACAAACAAAAAAACAAAACAACAACAACAACAAAAACCAGGAAAAAACCAGACATCTTAAAATAAAAACTTCTCTACAAAATTAATAGTTACATTTGGCCTGAAAAAAAGTTTTGGACCAGACGTGGGAAATTGCAAGTTGTTTTTTGGTGGCACTTTACAGATGAAAAACTATACATAACAAAACAGTAATACAGGATGGTACATCAAGATGTCATTACAAACAGAATCAACCTGTTCAGGAAAGCTGTGTTTTTATTATAAAACAATTTTCTTCAGAGAGTAAAACTAATACGGTTTTCATGTGTTGAGCCCTATCACTTACCTCTTGTATTTCTACAGAAGCCTTCCTTCTTTCTCAATTTCCGTTTCCGTCATAGATGCTTATTAAAAGGTGGTCAGAACAAGTTTCTTGAACTCAGTGTTTTTCCTGCTTTGCTCGAATTAATACACAAAGTGGAGGGTTTTTTGAATCATCTTTATTTAGCTGTGTTCATCTCAGAAAATTTTGGGACATGCTGGTGGCATCTTAGTGTATATAAATGCTCATGTTCGGTGGCTCTCCTTTCTTCAGCAGCAGTGGGAGTAGTGGAGGAAGCCACCCGAGCAGTCGGAGCAGCAGTCGGGAGAACAGCGGAAGCGGGAGCGTGGGGGTTCCCATCGCTGTTCCCACTCCCTCTCCTCCCAGTGTCTTTCCAGGTAACACATGAATGGTGCCTCATCTTTGTCTTTTTTGAATTTGAATTCAACTTCTGGTTTAATTACAGTGGGTTTTCTTCAGAATCTGGATTTTTTTCCCCTTTAGGACTCCATAAATGTTGGGAAAGCTTTAAGCATTTGTTATTTTTAACCAAGCGATTTCTGAGTTTATGCTCACAGACTTCTCTGTTATTTGGCTTTGTGTCTTTGGTGCAGTGGCTCAGTTGGTGCTTTGAGGTTTCATGTACCCCTGGGTACCTGTTACCTTATATGTTTGATGCCAGCTGGTGTTACGACATTGCACGTGCTTGGACACAGTGTGCGAATCACGTTGGTAACAACAGAGTGGACAAATACAGAAGAAGTTTTGGGAGTTAAATTTACTGCACTTTTGGAACTTAATACTCTTTGAAATGCCACCCCCTTTTTTTTCCCTGGAACATAAAAATGTCCTTGTTTAATGTGAAGACATCAGAGCTAAACTTTAGTTTTAAAAGCATGACACAGAAGACCTAGGGATAGAATTTTTTTGTATTTAACTTACTCACCCTGATACCAAATGGATAATATCTTTTTAAAAATGATGAAAAGATTTATGTTTTTCTAAAAATTTTTTTTAACCTAATAAGATGTTTTTGTCTGGAATATGTCAAAATGGAATACTGTTTCCTAATGTATTATGTTTAGTTTTATATACTATTTACAAAATACTATGCTAAAAATTATAAAGGGAACATCTTTCTTCCAGAGTAGTAGCTTTCAGGTAAAATAGAATGCTGTTTTTAATGAATTAAAAAATCTGTACATTACCCTGAGCATTTTGAATTATCTGCTGCAAACCTAATAATCATTTAGTATAAGCTTCATTCTTTTTTTTTTTAACCATTCCCTTCTATTCTTGGGTTAGTGTTAAGCACTGAATATTTAACATTAGGTTCTCTAATGCCTTTTCTAATCCTGCCTACTAGGTCTGCCTCATTAATGCCGCCTCTCACTCCTCTTTCCCTCAGCCCCTGCTGGCTCTGCTGGTCCTCCTCCCCTTCCTGCTACTTCTGCATCCGCCCCTGCCCCTCTTGTTCCTGCTACTGTCCCTTCCTCCACCGCCCCAGAGGCTGCTGCTGGGGGGTCTCAGACCCTTGCTGATGGCTTCACTTCTCCAACTCCCCCTGTTGTTTCTTCCACTCCCCCGACAGGTGAGTATGGCTTGTTCCTGGGCAGGCACATCCAGGCATCCGGCTCTTCTTCCTGGAACTCCGGCTTTATGACTTTTGTTTGTGCTGTGTGTGTGTGTGTGTGTGTGTGTGTGTGTGTGTGTAAACTCTGAAGATTAATGGACTGACTAGAAAATGGCATGTGACCAAAGAGTAGAATTTCCTGAGGAAATCAGGGTAAAGTTCACATACATTTTTCATGTGTAGAGTAACACAAATACACATTTTTTTAATTGCTTGAATTTCATTTTCTGGAGATTTGTGAATTTAGTACGGAGTGATCTTCTGTACAGTTTTGAGAAGTTGTGAGAAGTACTGTTACAGATTAAGTCTTTAACTAGAGAAAAGTCTATGGAAATAATTCTAAGATACAATTTTATAGGAAACGTTTGATGTAACAGTTGGGAAGTTTCTGTAAGTCTGTCAGACAGCACTGGAAACACATAGACAATGGACTTTTTAAGAATTTCAGGTTTATGTACGTGTTACTTAAGGTTGAATGGTGTTTTAGTGTTTTAAAACTGCAACCTAAAATCTTTTTTTTTTTTTTTTTGGTAAAGATTTTATGTATTTGACAGAGAGGGAGAAAGGGAACACAAGCAGGGGGAGTGGGAGAGGGAGAAGCAGGCTTCCCACTGAGCAGGGAGCCTGATGAGGGGCTCAATCCTAGGACCCTGGGATCATGACCTGAGCTGAAGGCAGACGCTTAATGACTGAGCCGCCCAGGTGCCCCCTAAAATCTGTCTTGATGGGGAAGGGGAAAAAGGTTCATTTGCTACAAAATATATTTGCACAGTTAATAGTGATGCTGATTAGCAAACAAATTCTTCATCTATTATAAAAATGTATGTGTTTGGACACACATTATCTTAGCTTGTTAAATACTTCATAGAATATATATTTAGCTCTGCTGCTATAACCAGATGTTTAAATGTGTTAAAAGACAGTTCTGGCTAAAATGGATTTTTGGATGGTGTTTCATGGGATAGCTTCTATAATAGAACTTTTTAAGAAAAGCTCTCCATGTAAATGTAAGCGTGGGCTAGTCTTTGATCTACGCACATCTCTGTTAGGCCAGACTGTCTAGTTAAATATGGGAATTCTGTTATGCTCCGGCACCAGTGGAGTAAAAATTACAGCTTGAAGTTGGTTGTAGGCCCAGAAGGAACAAATCACTTCCACCTAGGAGTCAACATTTGAGTAATAAAATCATAATTTAATAGGTACTGCTTTGTAGTCTGCACTGAATAAACATTTGTTATATGAGTGGGTAAGTATAGTTTTTCTTAACAAAAAGAAAGGTGTAAATGCCTTAATAATTTATATCAGTATAATCTCTTTTATACAGTCTTCAACTTACCAAGTACTTTTTTCTTTTCTTCTTAAGGTATGATTTACATACAGTAAAATTCACCCCTTTTCACATGTATGTTTGTGACAAACGTATACAGTGATACAACTGCAGCCCACCTAGCTTGAAGAAAATCTAGACAATCTAAACAGGAGATGCATAATGTATTAAATATTCTAAGATCATATAGACTTAAAAAAAAAAAAAGCTGTAGAATAGTCCCATCACCTGCAGATCTCCTCTGTTCTATGTAGTCCGTTCCTCCTGCTCCCTCCTACCCCGGCGGGCCCTTTGATGTGGCTTTTTTGGTTTTGTTTTTTGTCTCTAAAGTTTTGCCTTTGTAAGAATATCACATAAACAGAAGCAAATGGTCTTTTGGGTCTGGCTTTTTGGCGCTGGCGCATTTGAGATTCATTCAGGTTGTTTCACGGTTCCTTGTTTTGCTCCCTTTTTATTACAGGCTCGTGTTCTGTCACGTGGGGGCGCCACAGCTTGTTGAGCCCTTCCCCGCGGAGGGACATTGGGATCATTTCCATTTTGGGTTATTATGAATAAAATTGACTAGCGTACACACGCAGACTTTGTGTGAGTGTAGGTTTTCAGTTCGTTTGGGTAAACACCTAGGGAGTAGGCTTGCTGGGTTGTGTGGTGAGTGAGTGATTTTAGGAGAGGCTGTGGGCTGTGTCCCAAAGGGGCGAACAGCCTTACCCCACCGCAGGGGGTGGTCTCTGTTGCTCTGCGCACTTGTTAGCACTTGCTGTTGTCGGTTTGCTTTTTTGTTTTTGTTTTTTTTAACTTTAGCCATTCTAATAGGTATATAATAGTTTCTTTGATTTTTCCATTCCCCTAATGACTAATGATGTAGAACCTCTTTTCGTGTGCTTCTTTGCCATCTGTTCATCTTCTTTGATGAAATGTCTCTTTGTTTTGTTCCCCTCCACATACCTTTTGAATTGGATTGTTTTACCAAATTCCTTTATTGCTGAATGTAAGTCCTTATTGGTTATACGATTTGGAAATATTTTCTTCCATTTGTGACTTATCTTTTTATTCTCTTAATGATATCTTTTAGAAGGAGAGTTCTTCATTTTGATTGAGTCTGTTTCTTTTATGGATTGTGCTTTCAGTGTCATACCTTCAAACTTGTTACCTTACACAAGGTCAAAGATTTTGTTCTGTTTTGTTTTTTTTTTTTCCTAGAACTTTTTAAATAATTTTTTTAAAAGATTTTATTTATTTACTTATTTGAGAGGGAGAGAGCGAGAGAGAACATTAGCGGGATAGTTAGGTCTGTGTTAATTAAACTATAGTTTTGTTTGCTTTTTTAACCCAAAGCAAAGTAAATGCCTTATTAATGGAATGAATAGAGAGTCTTTAATGTTTGTCTTTGAATTACTGAGGACTTATGTGAGATTTTAGACTGGATCTAACTATATAAAACTCATAATGGTTTAATTATCAGATGTTTTTAACTTGAAGATAGTAGGTTTGTATTAGTTTGTTACAGATTGATTATGAAAATGCCAATAATGTATTCTATCTGGTGATTCAAATGACAAAATGTACCTTTTAAACAATCATTTATATATTTTTACATTTTTTATCATTGTTGCAGAGACGTGACAGTAGATTATGTAAAAGCTTGAATACTCCAGATTTTTTATACAACAGAATTGATTTTTAGGTTTTGATGCTATCATATGTAAAATTAAATGATATAGAAGATCTTGAGTCCTTTTATAATATTCTTTATATGAATGCACATGAATCCAAGTTGGATAAAGTTACAGAGTTCCTGAAGACCAATTTTGCTCATGTAAACCCTTTGTACTGTCATAGATAAGATAAAAAATTGCCAGAAGTGTTTTTCTTTCTTTTCTCCTTTCCTCCTCCCTTTCTTCCTCCCTGCACTTTCTCCTCCTCTTTCCTCTTCCCTTCATCTCTCCTCTCCTCCCCTGGTTCTTCCTCTCTGCCTTCTGCTCCTCCCCTTCCCCTTTTCTCTCTTCCCCTCCTTTCTTTCCGGTTGGAGTGGTCTTTTAAGGGTGCTCCAGTACTCTGTCTGATCTGTCTGTAAGAGTAGGCCTTCAGTTGAATGATTTTAAGTGGAAGTGGAGTCAAGATAAAATTTAGGAACTGGATTGCATTAGGGAATTGGGTAGATAAAGAAAAAATGTCTTTAGTTGGCATTAGCTGTTTAAGTACTCAGCAAAACTGAGTGAAATTGCTAATATTATAGGTTTAGAGATGGTATTACAAATAAGATACATTTTGATTCCCTTTTTTTACCTTAGCTTTTTTCTTAATTATAAATTTCTTAAGCTCTAATTTTAAGACAAAATAATCGGGACGCCTGGGTGGCTCAGTTGGTTAAGCCGCTGCCTTCGGCTCAGGTCATGATCCCAGGGTCCTGGGATCGAGTCTTACATCGGGCTCCTTGTTCAGTGGGGAGCCTGCTTCTCTCTCTGCCTCTGCCTGCCTCTCTGCCTGCTTGTGTTCTCCCTCCCTTTCTCTCTCTCTCTGACAAGTAAATAAATAAAATCTTTAAAAAAAAAAAAGACAAAATAATCTAGTGTTGGAGATGGAGATTTTTGATTGAATAAAGATGTATTTGATTTGGAATTATGTCACTTGATTGCTGAAATACTTTGTTTTCCTTTAAACTGACTGCTTTGCCACCTTAAATTTACTGCTCTTATTATTTTGAATAAGACTGTGTGAAACATTTTTTTTCTTTTGCTGTCCCAAATGTCATTCTTGTTAAGTTTTTTTTTTAAGTATTTATTTATTTTACAGAGAGAGTTTCCTGCTTTTGCACTTTGATATGTTAGCTGACCAATAACTCTGACCTTGCATGATGTTTAACAGATAGCAATTAAATTAACTAAATATTGTAATTTTTAATAATCTTATTAAGATTCAGGCAGTGTGCCAAAAGCATTTCATTGCCTGAGGTAATTATCTTTTAATGACAGATTTATGCTCTCTTTTCCAGGTCATCCGGTTCAGTTCTATAGCATGAACAGACCCGCCTCTCGCCATACTCCCCCAACAATAGGGGGCTCATTGCCCTATAGACGCCCTCCTTCCATAACTTCACAGACAAGCCTTCAGAATCAGATGAATGGAGGACCTTTTTATAGCCAGAATCCAGGTTAGATTTTCTTTTTCATTCTGTAGAATATATCCAATTAAAATTTTCAGTTACAGGGGAAAAGCCTTTAATTACAAACTACTAGCACATAATAGGTGTTAAATACTATTTGTTGAATGAATAGAAGAATGACTACAAGGTTTGCTAATGCTGTGTCATCCAGTTTTTTTTTAAAATCAGTACATGGTTTCTGTGTAAAGCGTAGAACTTAATTTTTCTGAGCAGAATCTTTGATTGTGTTGGTGATTATTTGCTTTTAAGAATAATATTGTGGTGAACGGTATTTCCTTCTTATTTAACCCGATACCCTTGCTCTGTGAATACCAAATAATGAAAATCGAGTGTTCATGAACAGTCTGTAAGTGGTATAGTGAAAGAGAAGGGATATTTTTGAAGCTGTTTTGTGCTCTGCAGTTACACTGTTGTACTCAGCTCTCATACCAAACCCGTGGTGGGGAGGCTAGGGCTTGGACAGGTCGATCTAGATACTGTAGTCATCTTCCAGTTGCATCATGCATCCATAAAAAGTTAATCTGGCACATATTTAATACCACATGTAGTCATTATTTTTGCTTCTTCCCCAGAGAGGATAAGAGCAAATATTAGACTCTCTGACTATTGTGGACATGGTGTATCAACTTACTGTGTTTTTCTGTATTTTTGCCCACAGGCCACTAAGCCTGTGTATCTTTAATATTAGGGGACAACCCGTTCCCTCATGAACCAGTCTGCTGTGGCTACTACCTTTTGGTGAAATCTTATTCCTTTGGAGTCATGCAGAAGAAACTTGATTCTACTTCTACATAAATGCAGTTTAAAGAATGATTTTATATGTATTATCTCATTTGATTCTCATAATCATGGGATCATTTTCATCTGCATTTTGTAGGATGAGAAACTGAGGCTGAAGTGATGTCCCGTTAGGATTTGAACTTGGGTCATATGCCTCGAAGTTCCGTGTTCTTCTTCGTCCTAGCCTCCTTACCTTCAGATTTGCTTTTAAAAATCTCTCTGAAACTCCTAGTCTTCTCTTTGGTGGGGGTGAGGGGTGGTGAAGAGGATGTCCACATCGCGATAGAAAATGCATGAGAGCCAGAGACCTTATCAGTCTTTATACAGTGTTATGCTGGGAACAGTGCTCAGGACGTTCACTGTGCTTTTCTGAGATGGAAATCTGGCAGCACTGTTCTGTATTTGGTTGAGTTTGAAAGGGCGTTAGAACATAGGAATTAAAATACGGAACACCCAGTGTCTAGTGCCAAGTCCTCCGAGTACAGTAACTGTTTTCTAATGATCCTAAGGGTGCAATAGTTGTTTTCTAATGAGATTATTTCAGAAGCAAGTTAATGAAAGGAACACTTCGATCAGGGAATAACTGAAACCTCTTTGGCTCTCATTGTTTCTTAAGAATTTAACCAAAGAAACAGGAGCACAGACTTACCACTCATCCTGTCAGCAGCTAAGAGGATAACTGAAATAAATAGAGCTAAATGTAAGTTAACAGTTTCTGCCTTAAATATGAGTGTGAAGGGCTTTGGTGGCAAAGAAATATGTGTACACACACACACACACGTACACACGTGTATTTGTACATTTACAGATCTCAACCTAGTTTGGTAAATGTCTTAGTTCAGGCTGCTGTCGTGAAGTGCCATAGGACAGGTGACTTACAAATAACAGAAATTTATGTCTCACAGTTCTGGAGGCTGGAAGTCAGATCAGGGCGCCAACATGGTCAAGGTCTGGGGTTCTCTTCCAGGTAGCTGACTTCCATCTTCTTGTACCCCCCATGGTGGAAAAAAAGAGGGAATTTTCTAGGTCTTCTTTATAAGGGCACGAATTCCATTCTAGAGGGGTCTACCCTCAGGACCTAATTGCCTCCTAAAGACCCCATCTCCTAATACCATCACATGAGAATTCCAACATATGAATTGAGGGATGCATAAATATTCAGTCCATAACGTTAAAGAATTGATAATGTGGTGTTTAAGTACCAACGTCTTTGGTAATAGATAATCCTATATTTTATTGCTCACAGTTCCTTACAGCAAAGACTAAAAAATCTAATTCAAAAAGTGAAATGTTGTTTCCAAGATATGTGACTGTATATAGTTGTATGAGAGAGGAATTTGTGAATGAGTATGGTGTTTTACACAGGGAAAATGTCAAGGTTTACCTTGAATGTTATGAAAACAACTACAAAGAAACTGAAAAAATAACATTGGGTTGGTGGTATTGCAGAAGAGAAGCCAATAACATATATCCTCTAAATGAAAGTTAAGTTATAGCATTACCGTAAATTTCCAGAAGAATACAGATGTGGTAAGGCTTTAGCAAAGTATGAATAAAGAGCAGTAGCAAGAAGCATTTTTCAAATCCTTATATTAGGCAGTCTTTAGGGTTTGTTAGAGAATCCTTACTCTTCTTATCTTTTATTTTTTAAGAATGCTTACTGTAATGAGAGCAAAAAAGCCAGAAAACAACTGAAAAGTGTAATATTCTCAAATGACCAAGTAAGCCAGATAGACACTTAACACTGATTATTAACACAAGCTGTGTTTTTAAACTTTGTGTTAATTTGCTGCTTTTTCTTACCATAACATCTTGTGATTTTTTTTTTTGCTTGGAAGGGAATAACAACAATGATCCAATTCTTTTAACCCTTCTGAAACTACAGAACTGATAATTATTTGGTAACCGTATTCTTTTCCATCAAAGAAGCCTCCTTACTCAGTATGATGAGTTAAGTTCACTTTTAAATGCTCCCTGCTGTTCATGTTTAGGAAAGTTTCACTCTTAAAATGAATTGCTCAAATATTTTCCTTTACTGCAATGTAAAATAGAAGCACCTAAATTTGAATGCACTCTCAGATGTCTGTAACCTCCAAAGGTAGTAGTCTTTCCTTAAAAAAAAGATTTATTTATTTATTTATTTTAGGGACTGGGTTGGGGGGGAGGGGGAAAAGGAGAGAGAAACTTAAGCAGACTCTGCGCTCAATGCAACCCTGAGATCATGACGAGCTGAAACCCAGAGTGGGACACTTAACTGACTTTATCACCCGGGTGCCCCAGTGGTATCCATTAATGGTTTTAGAAGTAGTATTCATTTAGAACATTTGGAATGTTCATTTTGTCTGATTTTCTCAGAGTATTTACAAATCTGTAGAAATAAGCTGTAAAATTCCAAGTTATTTTTCAAAACGTTTTGAAGTAGACATTTTAAAACAATAAGCCTCAAAGATTATGCTCCACAGGATTTCATAAATAACCAGGAAGGTCATGTTCGGAACGTCTGTATATTTCGTCAGCACAGACTCATCCTCTAAGTGTGGTTTGCTTGCAGAGCCTTTACTATGTACATACCTACTTGTTACTGTGTGTAGAACTTAAGACCTCTCTAAAACTCCAGTCATCTGGTGAGGCCATGTCTTCACATTAACATCGTTAGTACATATTGTGAACGTAAAACTCCCGAATCTAAGTTTGGAGATCTTTGGTGGCTATAGGGAAAGGGTCTTGTCAAATGAAGAATCATCTTAACTAAGTGGAGTGGATACAAGTGTCTGATTACTTCTCTTCCCTGTTCATGAGATGCTAGGACTAGAACCAAATAATGCAGATGATTCTTCTCATCAAAATCCTGCTTCAGTCTTCTAGAATGCTTTTGTTTTCAGCTCAACTCTAAGGAAAATAAATCTAGTCTAAAGTAGGATGTTGTGGTTCACAGGAGTTCTTGTCAGATAAAATCTTAATGCGGTCCAGAAAGAAAATGCTGTGGTATCGAAATTAATTTGGATCATCACATTAAATTTTTGCCCTGGGGGAAAAAAGTAGTATTTGGGGTGACCTTTGTAAACTCCATTTGGAACTGAATTTTTTTTCTTTTAAGATTTTATTTATTTATTAGAGAGAGAGAGAGAGAGAGAGAGAGAGAGAGATCACAAGTAGGCAAAGAGAGAGAGAGAACAGGAAGCAGGCTCCCTGCTGAGCAGAGATTCCCAGGACCCTGAGATCATGACCTGAGCCCAAGGCAGAGGCTTAACCCATTGAGTCATCCAGGTGCCCCTGGAACTGAATTTTTTAAACATGGTCTAGCTTTGAGAAAAATCCAACTTGTTTTGTTATGAAGTAAATGTTTTTTAGGAAGATTTGGGATTGGTTTTTACCTGGGCTGTTGTTGGTGGACTTCTTAAAACCATATGATTTCAGATTTTCACTTTCAGAACTAGAAAAGAAATAGAACATACTCATCTTAAAAAATAATAATACACTTGATCTACCTACAAAAAGACTGTTGTGAGTTAAACACCTAATCATTCTGGTTTAGCTGAGCACCAGAAGGTCATAAAAGAAAAAAAAAAAAGGATGAGAAATAGTGACTGAAATGGGGAATTCCCTACTTTTCTGTTATGGGACTGTTGGTAACAGAAGAGGAACATTTTCATCTTATTTGATGGGAACATACACCCAGTAGATACTTTTCTAGAATACCAGTTGCTGTCTCCTTCTCTTTTATCAGCTTTGTCTCTGCTACTTCTATGTTTATTATGTCATCTTCTTCCTCCAAGTTTGGAAACACAGGGTATTGGGAACATACCAGCAATTGTTCCAAGCCTCTGTGAGGGGAAGACAAGGCACCGAAGGGTTTACTACCAAGAAGTACGACCTTAGGGAAAAACCTAATCAAAAGTTACCTTTTAAGAAAGGTACTTGTTTCTAGGGTTATTCTTCTGTCCCTTACAGCTAGATACTCTTCAGTGTTAACTAATAGCTTAACTCTTGTCTATATATCACGTATGTTTCTTAGCTACCAAGTAGTACTTTTTTCATACTATTACTAAGTTTTCTTCTTTTCTCTGTGTTTATGCTGCATTGATTTTTTTTTTTTTTTTTTTTTTTTGGTGACAGGTCCTAGGTTAGGCATTCTGCATGCATTAGTTTTTGGTTTTTGTTCTTTTTAAATCTTTGCAACCGCTCTGTAAAGCAAACCGCTTTTTTCACCACATTTATGGATTAGGTCCAAAGAAATGATTACTAGGTGTTTAACAACAAGGAAATGGCGAATCAGGTGTTTGATGCTGGGTGACTTTGAAGTCCAGTCTCTCACCACTGAGCACTCTTCCCCCTAAGGCACTTCCCTAGTTCCTGTCTACCTACTCACTTTTCCAGGTTTGCACTGGTCATGCTGTTCTAGACCTGTCAGCCTCTGCCCCTCACTTGGTTCTCGTCTTGTCTTTCTCTTCTCCGCTTGTTGAACTCCTTTTCTTCTAGTGCCCATTCTTGAGTGTTTCTGTGTGGCCTTCCGTACAAATACCCCCCCCCACCCCACCATCCCCATGCCGACTCTCCCAGCACAGCGCCCCCCAGCGGATTGCTACAAACATTGCTGGGCTCAGGTTATGTTCTTTGGTATCTCTGGTTAGAATATGAGACCTTTGAGGGCAGTGACTCTTTCATCTTTTCAGTTGTATTAGTCTTAACTGTAATTTGAGTTAATAAAGGTGTTTTCTTTTCATAAGAAGATACATATTGTGCTTTACACTCATTCTGAAGGAAAAGCATAACTGTAGAATTAATCTTGGGCTATTGTTTGGCATGTACCAGCTTTATTTATTTACATACGTTAAACATTCGTTGCAGGCTGACTAGTGCTATGCACTGTACCAGGTGTTTGCGATAGAGGGAAGGACACGTTGGGGAGGAGAGAGTGATTTGAATGAGTCTGGTGTTTTTTGGTATGAATTGGAATTGTAATGACACAGACCTAACTCTCAGAATGGTTTGATACTGGCTTCCTAGCAGAGTGCTTGCCACTTACTAGAAAGTCAGTAAATATTTAATTAATGAATGAAGAACCAATTAATTTGCCTGTTAATTAAGTCATGGAAAGTATAAATTTAGGATGTTGGGATGCAATTTTTTTTCTGGTATTGAACATTTAAACTCGTAACCTTTAAAATCCTGAAAACCAAATTATTCATGATAATCTGCAGAAATTCTTTGAGAAAATATGTTGTTAGTGATATGACAAGATCACTTTGGTGTTACATGGTAGCATAGATCTGTTTATAAGAAATGCTTCCTGTTACAATTTTTAGAACTTTCTTTAAACTCCCCTAATACTTTGTTTTTTGTGTTAATGTATTATCCCTCAAAAGAGGGCCTTTAAGATAGCTTAAAAATATTTGTGCCTAGGGGTTTCCCTCCTTATATGTTTGTTTTATTGTATTAGCCTTTCCTTTTAATGTGACTCGCCCTTAGCCCTTACCCTCCACACCTTTTTGTTTTCGCAGTATCTCTTGCTCCTCCTCCTCCCTCCATCCTACAGGTAACTCCTCAGTTACCTTTAATGGGATTTGTGGCCAGAGTCCAAGAAAATAGTAAGTTTATGTCTTCTTTATGCTGTAGATCAGATTATAGGCATAAAATGTCATTTATATATAATTGGCTGAATAGTCCTTCGTTCACTGAGAGTTCACATATTTGCATATTATGGGCAAGTTCCTGGGTGAGCAGCTAGTGTGATAAAATAATTAAGATGAAGTTCTTTGCTTCCAGATAACTTAAAATCTGGTAGTAAAGATGAGACAAGAATAAAATAAAGCCCATCTAAGAAAAGAAAGACCACATCTAACCAAGGAGATGCTGCTTAGTCCCCCAGATAGCCCGTCTCTTTCTCTGCATTGCTCAGATAGCTAGTAGCCTCGTTTGCTGTCACCGGAGTCGCAGGGTCTGGTGGCCGGGCTTGAGAATCTTCCTCCAGTCTTGTGATTCCAGGTGTAAAAATGGCCATGCCGTGGTAGGTCTCAGGGGACCAAATTGCCAGTCTGTCTCTCCTAGGAGGCCTCGAAGACTGGCAATGAATTTCCATTGGCCTGTAGTCTGGGGTGGAGGCAGGCAGGACCAGATAACTAATTTTACTGACCTATTCAGTCGTCTCCTAGGAAAGCATTAAGGAAGCTCAGGGGACTGATGTCTCCGAAGCAGGAGGCCTGTG
The DNA here is from genome assembly GCF_002288905.1 of Enhydra lutris kenyoni. Lineage (NCBI taxonomy): Eukaryota > Metazoa > Chordata > Mammalia > Carnivora > Mustelidae > Enhydra > Enhydra lutris. The sequence continues at coordinate 15,189,152 of NW_019154085.1, forward strand.
TCACACTCAGTGAGGAACTGCTGTTACAGAGACCAGTGAAATAGGCCATAAGATGAATTCTTTTCTGGGGAGAGGTCTATGCAAGGAGCCCACATCACAATCACACAGTTGCACGACGGGCGTGGAATCTGAGCTAGGCGTTTCCATTAATGAAAAGTTTAATGCCATCAGTATGATGAAGCCCAGTTGTATGCATCTCATAACAGGGGTGGCCTGACCAGAGGGGCAGAAATATTTGCACTGTGTTGCTTAGGACTCCTGGTTCTTCAATGGGCGTTGCTGATACCAGAATGGGAGCTCTTAGGAGAGCGGGAATTTTCGGTGCTTCTGCTGGCTGGCTGTTTCCCCTGCACTTAGAGAAGCATCTGACACAAAGCAGACACTTTAGTCCCTGGTTTGTTGTTCTTTTGTGTTGGGGTTGTTTTTTTATTTGTTTGTTTTTTGTGCTTTTGTATCTAACCAAATGTCCCCTTTCATGGACACATTTCTTTGTTGCATTTTAACTGGTTAGAATCCTGTCCCACTTGCCTGAGGGCTCACGGCCTCTTCCGGGTGCCTTTGCATCTCTGTTCGCTTCTGAAAATAGTCTGACTTCCGCTTATTGGAAGGTAAACCAGGAGCACCTCCAGTGTTCAGCAGTGTGATTGCCTTTTGGGATAGTCTTTTCTTTCTTTCCATAGTCACATATATTTCTCACCTACAAAATGTAGAAAAATAAGAAAACTTTGTGTATGAGGTGAGCTGTGGCTGATTTTGCGGACACAGCAGGACTTCTGCATTCAAATGAATGTTCTCTTCAAAACATTCACCTTGGAAAGATGTGTACTTGTCTTTTAGAATTATCTTCTTAGTTTTCAGGTATATTAGCAGATAGTCTATAATAAGATTGATACTTGTAAACAGTCTGGAATTACTTGGAACCAGGTATACTGGGCTGAGTAGTGCAGCTATGATTCTGTTATTCTTAAAATCCTTCTATGGCTCCCCATTGCTCTTTGGATAGAATCCAAACTGTTGGAAGGCCCTTCCTACTTAGTCCTCTTCAGCTTCCTTATGCCTCTTTCTACTAAACTTTGGCCAGTTCTCTGAAGGGTTCCTACTTTCTTACCTTTGTATTTTTTTTTCTCCCTTCACATCTGACATGAAATATCCACCCTCACTCCATCCTGCCCTCTGGCCGTTAACTCTTACTTATTCTTCAGGTTCAGGAAGCCTTTCCTGACCTATGTAAGAGTTTTGGTCTGTTGCTGTGTTTTTCATAGTGACTTAAAGCACTTACCGCATGTAATTACAAGTGAACATTCTGTTGTCCATGTCTCTATGACTTTTGTCTACTGCTCTGTCTCAGTGCTGAACATAGTGGCTAGCCATGGTCGGCTCTCAGTTGATGTTTGTTGAATGAGTAATCATGAAATGTGACTTTAAAGTTACTGATCTTGTCCCATAATAGTGTGTCTTTTAAGATAACAGGCATTGAAGTTCAAATTCCTGCTTTTCCACTTACTTAGTGTAGGACTACTTAATCCTGGAAAGCCAGTTTCCACATAAAATGAGGATTAAAATGGTAGCTTACGTCAGTCTCATTAACTCTGAGGCATTATAAGAAATAGTAAAAATGAGCAGTGGCAGAATCTTTGAGTAATTTTATAATGTAATTTTTCAAGGTGATTGTTTTGAAAGACAGCATTCCTTTGGATCTTTGTTTTTATGTAATTGTTTAAAGTCAGCCTCTTTACCTTATAAATGCAAATAGGTTATATTATTGATTCCCAACCTTATGTAATTTGTCATAAAATATATGCTCAATCACATATCTGTAGTTTTTATTTTAAAAACCCATTAGCAGTAAAAGAATCACTTTTAATGAGTAAAGTTTGGAAGTGCATCAAGCAGTCAGGTTGGGAAGTAGACTGGCAGCGCGTGGGAGAACCTGGAACAGGACAGAGGAGGATACTGACGTCCCAGTCCCCACCAGGCGCCAGCAGTCTTCTCACGTCCACTTGGTTGAATCAGTAGGCTCAGATGAAAGCTAGAAAATAAACAGGATTGCTCAGAGAGTTTCACAGAAACAGTACTGGTACCTCACGAATAAGAATAAATAAATGAAATTGAGCAGCTGATAAATGCAGCTTTACTCAGTTTATTTTGTTGAGCTGTGTCCAGTTATGTACCAACCATTTTGAAAAGCTTTGAGTTGCCCGAGTTTGGATATATGCTGATACTTGAGCCGTGGGAGCAGATTTTTAAGTCACTCTTGCATATTTAGCGTGAGGAAATTCTGGATCACAAATCAGCCTGAACTAGGTGAAATGCTCTCTCTAAAAAAACAGCAAGACGAACATCTTCATGGACGAAGTTACCCAAAGTCTTGTGATTTCCATTCCACTAATTTGGTAAAATGCTATTAAAAAAAATTCATTGAAAGGAATGTAGATTACTAATATTTGACTATTTACAAGTGCATTCTAATTTATTAAAAATGAAATATGCTTGAAAATGTCCAAATTATTAATATTTTTGATAACCACAGCTCCTTGGATATAATATAAAACCAAACTATATTGTACTTACTCTTTCTTTGAAAAAGAGGATTATGTATTAGCATAAACAGGTTCCAGGAGACTCATTTAATAAATACTATTTTAGTTAAGCTTTATTTAACACCCATCAGCCCTGACCCAGAGGGAGGAGAAAGTCATGCTTGGAGATTTGAAACATTATAGTTGGTGGGGAGCCTTCTCTTGCCCACTTATTTTTTGAAAAGATCATTTTTAAAATTAGCATATAATGGATAATTTGTTTCAGGGGTATAAGTCTGTGATTCGTCAGTCTTACACAATTCAGAGCACTAAACCATAGCACATACCCTCCCCAGTGTCCATTACCCAGCAAAAGATCACTATTTCCGTCTAGATTTACATTCCATGTGTATAGAGGCTTGGATAGAAAATACTGAACTTTGCATAACATGTAGTTTTGTTATCAGCTTGATACATTCTTAGTTTCAGATACACCACCTCCTCCACCACCTGTGGAAGAACCGGTCTTTGATGAATCCCCTCCCCCACCTCCTCCCCCAGAAGATTATGAAGAGGAGGAAGCAGCTGTGGTTGAGTATAGTGATCCTTATGCTGAAGAGGACCCACCATGGGCTCCAAGATCTTACTTGGAAAAGGGTAAGTTTCAGAGGGATATCTAGAGGGATGGGAAGACACCTCGACATGGAAATGGAATTTACTCATACTGAAAACCTTACTTATTTTTTTACTGATAGGTAAAGTTTTGCTTGCATAATCTATGCAACATTTTATTAATTTAGCTTACAAGGTTCATGATTTTTGAAAATCACACTAGTAAAATTCTGTCACTCTCTGATTTTATACTGATGGTTATTTATTGTTCCTACTGAACATGCTTTTTTATGAGTGGTTTCTATAAGGCACAAATTTTAAAAATAGACTTTTTCTGGAATGTCTCTGGAAGAGGATGATATTTCCAAATTATTAGTTATTTTTGTGGTATCTTCTTTCAGATATTTTAGGTTAAGCATCTGCATATGAAATTTTCTTCCAAACAATAATGGTTTCTCAGTTTCTTTGCGAAGTACTGTTGGGCATTTTTTTAAGTGAAAAGTTTCTCTGAATGGAACTTTTCTGACATGACACTTTTGGGACACAGGCTTCCAAATCTCACGAAGACTAGCTCAGAAAAAATGTATGCTATCTTCAAATTTTCTGTTAAGGGAATCGAAGCTACTAACTTACTGATTTTAAAAACTGACCACATTAGAATCACCTGGGGAGCTTACTCTAACACATAGGGTAAAGGTAAAGTAACAGTGACAGATTTACCCTTCCTCTTTTTTTTTTTTTAAAGATATTTTATTTATTTATTTGACAGACACAGATCACAAGTAGGCAGAGAGGCAGGCAGAGAGAAAGGAAGGGAAGCAGGCTCCCTGCTGAGCAGAAAGCCCGATGCGGGCCTCGATCCCAGGACCCTGGGATCATGACCTGAGCCTAAGGCAGAGGCTTTAACCCACTGAGCCACCCAGGCGCCCTACCCTTCCTCTTAAAGCAGGAATGAGTCCAGAAAAAAAATACAAAAATAATGATTTTCAGACACTGGATAACAGGCAGTGGTAGACTATGACCCCATGGAGAAGGAAGTCAAACAAGGGAAACCTTTGATTGTCTGAGTTTGCTAACTAGGGGAAATTTCTGGGCCACAGTGCAAGGAGGTGGAACCCAAACAGAGCCTGGAGATCTCACTGCACAGGCAAGGTAGAGATCAGAGTCTTAGGAGGCCACAGAGAAGTAGTAGTTACACAAAGACAGAGGACAGCACTCTGGAGATCTGCAGAAGCGTCCCCGTATGTCTTTGAGCGAACAGTCCTCTGTGTACGTGTGAGGAAACCACCTGAGTTTGGAGAGAGAACCACCAGAAAGGAGTTCGCAAAAGAATTACTGGAAATAACAAGTCTGGGAATGGTTCGTGCTCCTGAGCCAGCCACAACAGAAAGACCTTGCAATGCACAGGGTATAGAGAAGAGGCCTCAAAACTGTCTGCCTGTAGTGACGGGGCCAAATTAGCCATACACTAAAGGTTACTCCAGACTGCCCTAACAGATGCTTAAATACGAACCCTGCAAGTGTCCAACTGATTCCACGTAACTTAGTTGATCTCTAAAACAAAATCCAACATTGCTCAGAAAAGTAAAAAAAAAAAATCCAGAGCACCAAAAGGTAAGATCCACAGTGTCTAACATCCAATCAAAAATTCCAAGGCATGTAAAAAAGCAGGAAAATATAACTAAGTCAGTGAAAAGAAACGGAAATGATTGAGATGGGGGAATTACCCGACAAGGGTGTTTATATTACAGATGCCCCATGGGTCTAAGAAGGTAAGAGCAAACATAAACACAAAAGAGGAGCAGAATGTCTATAAAAAAAAAAAAAGAGAGACCCACATAGAATTTCTAGAGATGAAAAATAACAGTATCTGAAGGGCCAGTTCAGAAGAAAAGATCAGCAACTTGGATGATATGACAATAAAAACTATCCAAAATGAGATGTGGAGAAAAACCAAAAACGGCAACAGATATGTGGGACAATATCAAATAGTTTTCATTTGCAGAAGATATGATTTTTTTTTTTAATTATTTGAGAGAGCGCAAAAGCAGGGGGAGTAGCGGAGGGAGAGGGAGAAGCAGATTTTCCTGCCGAGCAGGATGCCTGATGGGGCTGGATCCCAGGACCCTGAGATCATGTCCTGAGCCGAAGGCAGACACTTTACTGACTGAGCCACTCTGGTCCCCCAGAAGATATGATTTTATATGTAGAAAATCCTATAAGGAATCCACAAAGAAGCTGACAGAGCTAAAAAGCGAGCTCAGCAAGATTGTAAGCCACAAAGCCAATGTGCAGAATTAATTGGATTTTATTTTTTAATTTATTTTTAAAAAGACTTTATTAGAGAGCGACAGAGATAGTGAGAGAGAGCACAATGGGGAGGAGAGGGAGAAGCAGGCTCCCCACTGAGCAGGGAGCCCGATGCAGGGCTTGATTCCAGGATCCTGGGATCGTGACCTGAGCTGAAGGCAGATGCTTAATGGACTGAGCCACCCGGCTGCCCCAAATTAATTGGATTTTTATATATGAGCAACAAACACTTGGTGATTGAAATTTATTCAATTATACCTTTTGTAGTAACATCGAAAATATGAAATACTTAAGGATAAACTTAATAAAATATATGTAAGACCTATATGAGAACTGTAAAACATTAGGAGAAATTAATAAAGGCCTTAAATAAATCAAGAGCTATATTATGCTCTTTGATCATTAATTGTTCAATAATTGGTTTTACCCAAATTGATCTGTAAATTGAATGCAATTTCAGTAAAAATTCTGGGAGCCATTCTTACAGAAATTGACAAGGGATTCTAATAGTTATATGGAAATGTAAAAGATCTAGTGGAATCAAAACAGTTAAAAAAAAACTAATGTTGGAAGCTTTAAACTAAGGCTACAGTATTTGGGACAGTGTGGTACTGATATAAGTATAGAAATATAAATCAATAGAATATAGAATCTAGAAAAAGATCCACACATGTTGTTTAACAAAGGTGTCAAGGTAATTCAGTGGGGAAAGGGTAGTGTTTTCAACAAATGTGCTACAACAACTGGATATCCATCATTTGGGGAGCTTATATTCACAAATAGTGGACTTCCATTTCTGGCCAAGGTAGAGGTAAAAAATTAATGTTCATGTAATTTCTACCCTACTTTACCATACACAAAGATTACCTTGAAATGTATTTTAGACCTATTGTACAACCTACACTGTACAACTTCTGGAGAAAAATATAGGAGAAAATCTCTGTGTTCTGGGATTAGGAAAAAAAATTGTAGAGAGCACATAAAAATTGATAGACTGAATATCATTAAATTTTTCTTCTTCAAAGATGCTATAAATAACAAGGCAAGCCTAGACTGGGAAGAATTTTAGCAAAATAATTCAGTAAGGAGGCAAAAAACTTGTAGAAAAAAAATTTGAACACACTTCATTTAGGTGCATGAATTGCAGATGAGCTCACGAGAAGATGCTTAACGTTATTAGTCATTAGGGAAATGCAGATTAAAGCCACAGTGAACCAGACTAAGTCCCACTGCACACCCTCTAGAGTGACTACAGTTAGCAACCCGGACGATACCAGTATTGGAGGAGGTGTGGGGAAGCTGGAGCGCTTAGGCTTTGCCCGTGAGAATGCAGCACGTTTCAGCTACTTTGACAAACAGCTGTCAGTTTTTTGTTTTGTTTTTTAAGATTTTATTTATTTATTTGACAGAGATCACAAGTAGGCAGAGAGGCAGGCAGAGAGAGAGGGGACAGCAGGCTCCCCGCTGAGCAGGGAGCCTGATGTGGGGCTCGATCCCAGGACCCTGAGATCATGACCTGAGCTGAAGGCAGAGGCTTAACCCACTGAGCCACCCAGGCGCCCCCAGCTGTCAGTTTCTTAAGAAATTAGACATACACTTGCCAAGCCGATCTGGCAGTCCTTTCCTACATATAAGTTAAGAGGAATGAAGATCTGTGTTCACACAAAGACTTGAACTCAAACGTTCATAGCTGCTTTATTCATAATAGATAAAACCTGGAAACAGCCCACATGTCTTTCAGCTAGTGAATGGATAAACTAGTTGTGGGATATCCATCCATTCAATGGAATACTGTGCAGCAAAGAAAAAGGAACAGTCTTACTGATACAAGCAACAGTATGGATGGATTTCAAGCATTCTACTAATGACAGAATCTGGACACTAAAGACTCATACTTCATGGTTCCATTTAAATGAAATCTAGAAAATCAGTGGTTTTCAGGGACCAATGCTGGTGGGTGAGGAAATTTATGTAGGGGCAAAAGGAAACTTTGCGGTGGTGGCATGTTCTATATGATGCTTGTGGTGGTGGCGGTGATGTATTTGTCATGTATACGGTGCATACATTTGGCAAAACTCATTGAACTCTACATGTAAGTGGTTATATTTTATGTCTAAATTACACCTTAATAAAGCTGTTTTTTAAGGAAAATAGCCTGAAGTCCTACAGTAGTAGGGTATGACTTTGGGCATTGACATGTTTTACAAACTCCCTACCTGATTTTCACACTGTCCTAGATAAAGTGATGACAGTTTTCCACTCTGAAAAACCAGGTCAGTTATTCCTTAAGAGAACAGCACAATGAAAGAACGGTTTTGCTTTCTAACAATGTACTCTTCATTGAATATGTTAAAAATCTGCAGAAATTTGTAAGTGAAGATAGTAAGTTACTTTCAGTCCAAGTAACTCTTTGGAGTTTAAGAGTATGTTTGAATTGTTCTCTAAGATGTTTTTCAAAGTTTGATTTGTCCTTAAGTTCAGATCTTTTAAAACATGAAAATCAAGTAAGCGCTTTCTTACTCTTTCCGGCAAAACAAAAAGAATCAACCATGCTTTGCTTATGGTTGCTTTTTCGTTTGAGTGTACATCAGTGTTAAGCCTGCGGCCTAATGACTCATTTTGTTCGCTGAGACTGTAGGGCCTGCATTTGAGTCACTTACGTTGCATTCCGTATGTTTGCACCTCCCGACCTAAGAAACCAGAAGCCCATGGGCGTGCATCCCAGCATCAGAATTTTTTAAAGTTCTTCCCATAATTCCAAGGTTGAGAACCGTTGCCATTGGTTTATCTTAACCTTTGGTGGTTTATCTTAATCTTAACCTTTGATTACTGCCCATACTAGCCAAATGGAGATAAGGTGTATATGTAATTATCTTGATTTAAAAGAACAGATAGTTTTATGTATTTATTATGTGCTTGGCATAATGCTAGAGTTACTATGTATGTAAGGCAGTTAGTCTCCCCATTTTGCAAACTAGGAAATTGAGGTTCAAAAATAATTTATATAACAGAAAATGTTAGTGTTACAAAAAAGATAGTATCATAATAGTTATTAAGATAATAAAATATGCTAACAGTTACATAGATGTTCACTTACAATAAACAAGGCCCGGGGCTGTATCTTGTATGTTCATTGCTTCGTTTAATGCAACTATGTTGTTTTTAGGGTTAGAACTATGTAATTCCCATTATACAGCTGAGTAAAAAGAAGCTTAGGAAAGTTAAGTATATTCTGTAAACTCACAAGTGCTAGAGCTGGGGTTTGAACTAGGTGGTATAACCCTAGAGCCCACATTCTTTTTTTTTTTTTTTTTCAGTTTCCCCTAGAGCCCGAGTTCTTAACCGCTGTACTCAGCTTGATTTCAGATCTGGGATTGAGTCTTAGCCGTACTTTTTATTAGCATTAAATTCTTCCTGGCAAACTTCAACTTGTCAGTGCCCGTTTTATATCCTTCCTTCTATCAAGCCATCTGTTCTTGTGTTCTTCCAGCTCAATGATGTAACTTCTTGGTAGAAGTATAAACAATGTATGGTAACTTATCAGATATATTTCTGTCCTCACAAGACTATGACAGTCCCTTGTCTTATTCATCTATCTCTAAAAATCAGCATGGATGTTCCATTAACTATTTTTAAAAAGTGAATAGTGCCATTATTCTATCTGGGGATTCCAGAAAGCTGTTCAGAGGACATGGCATTTGTGGTGTGTCTTGAAGGATGAGTAGGAGTTTCTCAGACAAATTAACTAGGGCAAGTCACACTAAGTCGTAAGTCTCTGTTGTAGTTTTGTTTTCTTATTTGAGGATTAAGTTTGCACGAGAAACTAACAAAGTCAGTATGTACTTATCAGAACGAGAGCTAGGTGGAGATTTTGAGTGAAGTTCTGAGTGGTATAATAAAGGTACAGAGGACCCTTTTATAAAAATAAATCTTCATGTGGAGTTGAGCAAGTTGAAGGTATCCCAAGTGAACTGAACTGTTGAGCTCTAATGATTAGCAACCAGAGATTGTCTCAGATATTAACCAAGTTATTTAAGCAGTGAAGATGACAGGAGAGCGGACAGGTATCTTCGTTTTCTTAAAACTCTTGGCGCCTCATTGTGGATATGTTGCAATGGCACAGCGCGGCCTGCGTTTTGAAAGAATGTATATTGGAGACTCCACTGCCGACACACACAACTCTTGGGAATTCAACTCCTTCTTCGACTTCATGAAGAGGTGTAGGCTCTAGACAGTCGGAGGAGATGTAAATCTGCCATTCCCTTACTCTCACTGTCTCACTTGACCTTTATGGTGCGTGTTACTGCACGAAGAATAATTCACTTGTTTAAAGATACCCGTTTGGGCACAGCGTGGTGCTCCGGCACGAGCTCAGCTGAAGTAGCCGCCGTCCTTCCCGGTTCTGGGACTGGGCCTCTCTCTGCAGTAAGGTAGTTCCCCCTCGGCTCCTGAACGGTAAGTCTGACTAAATGCGATTTTTTTTTTCCTTTATACTGTTTTGAACCTAACCTCTCCGAGATGGGGTTCCATTGCACGTAACGGAGTATTAGAAAAGCATCTTTTGGTCCGTGTTTAGAAAGTCACTGCAGTGCTGCGGCAGTTGGGAAAGGACGGATATTCGCTTACTTGTTTCTGTCTTTCTGGGGATGTTAATTCTTTTCACATCCTATTTTTTTTCCCTTCTAGTTGTGGCAATTTATGATTATACAAAAGACAAGGAAGACGAGCTGTCCTTTCAGGAAGGAGCCATCATTTACGTCATCAAGAAGAACGATGATGGTTGGTATGAGGGCGTTATGAACGGAGTGACTGGGCTCTTCCCGGGCAATTACGTGGAGTCGATCATGCATTATTCTGAGTAAAGCTCAGCAGGGCTGTGTTTCCCTCACAGGAATAGTCAGGTCTTCCCAGATTATCAAAAGGCCCTGGGGATACCCCTCCAGTGAAATGAAGGAAGGATACAGATGACACAAACTGCTTACGTTTTTTTGGTTTATTCCCCAGTATTAAAAAAGCAAGCTGAATCTGAACAAACGGATCTTTCTGCCATTATTTGTACTATATGCTGAGCTGTTTGCATTAAAATAAAGTGACCGTTTCTAAATATGTCCGAGGCATAACGGCATAGAACTCTGTAAAACAAATCAGGTTAAGACTGATCAGAGAATCTGGGATCTTCCTCAGGAATACTGTACACCCTTGGGATTTCTCCTTCTGCAGAACCCGGGGCACTGGATGTTCCCCAGTGCCTGTGCTGGACGGGCCGCGTCTGGCCCTAGTGCTGTGCCCCAGCCCAGCTGCTTCCACTTGGATGAGGAGGAGTGAACTAGGATTTAACTATCATACTTTACCATTTTTATAACTGTTTCGATGGCTTCTTTCCTCGTAACACTGTAAATCCTGCATTCCCTCGGCACTGGAGTGCGCTCTGTGAGTTAACGCTGCTGACTTGCATCCCTTCATGTTTTTCGGTTTGTAGACGGAGGATGACGAAGTGAGTCCCCAGACATTCTGAGGGTGGTTACTAATTGCTGGTTTGATTTTAATGCGCTGCTGCCGCTGCATGAGACCGCACGGCCCCCGATGCTTGTGGGCCCAGACGTGTGACGTGCGGTCGCCTGGTCCGCACACCGGAGCGGGCGTGCGAAGCTAGACGGGAGGCTCCCGAGAGACCGACCCGGGGAGAGTGTTGTGTTCGCAGATGCCCTAGACTCTTGCCTTAGGCACTGTTTCCGGAGTAGAATCTTGGGAGGTCAGACCAGCTTTTGCTTCTTTCACTATTTAGGAAAACATTCTTTTTTTGGAAAATAGCAGTCATTTCCAAGTCTCTTGACAGTCACTGGGAATCAGAGGCTTGCACTGTGCTCCCCGAGTGTGGGTAACGGCCGGTGTCAGCTGCTGCCGACTTTACTCAGTTCTGAGAAAGGTAAATACTGTCCCGGTCTTGTGACTGGCCTTTGAAGTCGCCGCTCTTGGTAAGAATGTGAACCTTCGATCTCGGACCAAGACTAGTGGGATAAAAGGTATAAGGCCAAATATTCATCCTATTACATAGATAAAAATTAAGATAATTTGGAGCAAAACAGTATTTTTTTCTGTCTGCACAAGTTCTAGCTTCACATCCAGCGGAGTTTGTAAGGCAGACGGCTTTAATCACCACTTCTTTCATCATGTAAGAAATACTGGAAAGATCCAAGAGGGCTTGCTGCTCGCCAGCATCAGGACCGAGCTCAGAGGCCCAGCGCGGCCGTGGGTTTGTCCCCGTCCCAGGAACTTTGCCAGGTCATTTCCCAGTGCTGGGGGCAAAGGGGAAAGGCAGTGCCAGTGACCACATTTATTTCGAATGAAGGCCTTGGACGGGATAGTGCAGGCAGAGGAATTTGATTAAAAAATGGAACAGGAGCACTCGTGTATGAGGGAATTCAGGTGGTGTAAGCAGAAGTTAGTATCCCGCTTGCAGCGGTGTTCTCTGAGCACGAAACTTCACCGCCGTTTAACAGGCCTAGATACAGAGTTCCCGTATCAAGACTTTTCGTTTTCAAGTTGCAGGGGTTTTCCCCCACACATTGCAAGTTAGCGATTTTGCTTTTAGTTTTCTCCGACACTTTGAATGGGGGATTTAGCGTTCATTAACTTGCCTCCCCTTCAGGCTTTTGTTAGGTCTTGACATTCTTTATGTCCTGTTTTCCTTTAAAGCAGTGGCCCCGAGAGTGTCCTCTGAGCCTTCAGGTTCATTATGGACCAAGACTATCTACCTGGATAGGTTAAGCTCTTCTTAGTGTTGGTGTATAACTAGGGAAACTGTTTTGAAATTTAGATGTGTTCCAGTTTTTACTTAAATAGCTCTGTGCTGAGAAAGCTTAGTGGATATTTAAGGCAAGAGCGTATTTTGAAATCCAGTGTAGTATTCACAGCTCACACCTACAGAAGCAGAGAAGATAATTGTGCAGAAAAGTTGGTGGCGGTCAGCTCGCCTGTTGGGCCCCGGCCGGACTGTGGCGCGCAGATGGCGCTGGCGCGGTCCTTCATACTGGGGACCGGCAGCAGAGGGGGCTACCGGGCTCAGCCGACTTGCTCGGTATTATTTAGTACTAATGTATACAATTGTTTTAAAAACACCTTTGAGTTTTCTGCATATTTTAAATTTCTGTACAGTTTTGAATTCTATATATTGTCTTGGAAGGATGCTATGTAATGATGATGATGGGCCAGGCCTACAGTAATTGGAGACTTTTAATGTATGTAATATTTCACAGATTGCATGCTATTAATAGTCTGTGAAGGTAGTATTTCTTGATTTATCATAGGTTCCCCCTATTTGTCTTTTTATGAACTACAGGATGGTTGGTAGTAGGGATTCCAAATGGATGCAGAACTCTTACAGGATATGTAATATTGCGGCAGAGATGATCCACGTCTAGACTCTGCTGACTTGTAAGCAACCATTTTAACAGGATAGAGGGAATCTAATGGGAGAGGGGATTTTTTTCCATCTGAAGTGCTTTTCCTTTAAAAAAAAAAAAAGTGACTTAAGAGTCCCTGTTCCCCCCTCCCCACCCACACCTTTTTGGTACTACTGTTTGAAAGGCCACGGGAAAATGAATGAAAATACACTTTTTTGTTGACCTTATGGCAAGGCAATCAATCAAAAGCCAAAATAGTGTCAAGATCTAGACCTGAGAGATTCAGCCTGCTGCACTCGCAGTAGTTACGAGTCTTTTAAGATGACTTGTTCAGTATTCTCCGTCTTTTTGGCTACTTGTTTTCGCCCTCCCTCGGGGGCAGCTGCCCTTCCCATCTTAGGGTTGGCAAGGGCTGCTGGTTTCGCTGTGTTCCTTGGTCACTAGGTGAGACACTCTCATCCCTCCCTTTCTTCCCCCTCCTGCTTCCCTTCCCCCCCCCAGCTAGACAGAAGGTTTATGCATCTTGACAGTGACGTCTGCGATGGAGCTGTGCTCCCCAGCAGTCTTAAGGTGATGATCACTTAGGATTTCTCTGCTTTAGAGGCATCAAAATGATGGTAGTTTGCTTTCATCTTTTTGTGTTCATTTTCTTTTAGCAGGTACCTTTCTGCATTAAGAACAGTTCCTTTATTTTTTTATTACCTTTTCTCCTTGGTGGAGAAGCATGACATTGTCCTGAAGGCTACCTTTCCCCGGAACAGGGTTTGTTGGAGGAGTTGGCAGGTGACTGCCGAGTCTTTGAAAGAACGGGGATCTGAATCACTTGCCACCTGTTCCCTTCTGAACTTCCTTCCCAGGAACTCCTGACTGGTGTTAAGGTGATTTCCCCTCACATGATTTACTTAGAATCCTAGAATTTTAGAGCTCCATGAGATTTAAAAATTTTTAGTTCATTTTGACTGAGGAAGTTAGAGGTTTCATTTCAGGTAACAGCTAGTTAACAACAGTAGAGTTCCTGACTCAGTCAGTGCCGGTACTCTTTCTGCAGCTGTCTTAATTGAATATGCTGTCTGTTTTGTTTTTTTAAATTATGAGTGCTACTTGATGTCTTCAGGAAGACACTTGAAAAGATACGCTATTTTGATAAATACCATCAGTATTCAAACTGTTTAAGAAGTGTATTAAGCACAACTTAATTAGTGAAAATAATGTTCATGTTCACCCCTGTACTACCCCACTCAGTACTCTGTAGCAAAAACACGTTACCTGATTTCAGCACTGGCGGGAGCACAGCAAACAGCCTTACTTGAGAGAGCCTTATAAAATAGTTCTTCAACGGAGGCATTGTGCTCATAACCGTACATTTACTTTATGCTGATCTTTATTCCTGTTTCTTACTGAGAATTTCCTAATTCTTAAAAAAAAAAAAAAGTTAACAAATGAAACGATAGGGCCTAGCTGTATACAAACGATCCTGGCTCAATATTTTGTAAAAAACACAAAAACAAAAAGCTTATTTTCACATTACAAGAATGTGTCTTTTGCAACTTTAGAATTCTATGGAAAAGCAGTTTTTCATATTTTGTGTCCATGCATCTTTTTTCTCAAGATGGTTTACAAAAAAGAATGTTAAAACAACGTGTGATTTGGCCAGTTGTATTTTAAAGCTCCTCCAGAGAGGGCTGGTGTCCTGAGCCGAGTGGAAATCCTGCAGGAAGACTCGAGGGAGCAGTCTGTTGCCGGTCATGTTTCTGGTGTGTGCCATGAAGCCGCCTCCAGCTGAGTGGGGGAATCTTCACTTTTTAATTTTGAAATTGTATTTGAAATTGTTGCTGTGTACTAAGAACTTGACTTAAATAAAATTCTACAAAGTATGTCCAAGTGTCTTGTGAATGTTCTTACGCAAGTAACCAAAGAGGTTACGAAGGTGGTAAATCGAAGTGTACTGCGGAGAAGCCTTCCCTGTTGCTCTAACTTAACACGAGGGTTTTCACTACAATCCTTTTACTACAAAAAGGAGAGCTTTTTTTCCTCTTTGTTTTGCAAACAATAGTGATTTGTTAATGCACACATTTATACATACCGTGACGCGGGAGGCCAACACGTAATTGTTGTGATATCAAAGCTTTGAAACAAGAAGCATCCCTCTTTTAAAGAAGAAAATCTTAAATACCCAAAGCTTGCTTGCTTCTCTGCTGGTACAAACTGAAGGGTAACCAGGGGAACATACCGAACTGCAGCTCAATTTACCTTCCCACTTAATTTGTCCTTACCGCACAGCTCCTTTGGGGCCCCCCAACGTAACCAGCAAAAAACCCAATTTCTTAATGATGCCAATCCACAAACAGTCAAGTCCCCATGTGTAAATGAAATCTATGTATTCCTTTTATTAAGGATTGGGTAAGCTGACATAATGAAAACACAAAGAAAACAAATTTACACTGACTGTATGACTACTGTCTCTAAGCCATTACAATAGTTCACCGACAGTAACTCGTAATTTGGAAAATAACTTAATCCAGCAGTAGAACAAAAAAACATCATCAGTAGTACTGAATATATCTCTCTCATATATATATATATCTATATATATATCTATATATAGGTTTGCACAATCAGGGAGCAAGGCACATAATGAAATGAGAGCATACATTTAAGCAGAAGAAAATAGCAACAAAGCTGAAAGAAAAATGGTAACTTCACCTTTACTGAGCTGTGCATAATCATAATCTTGAATAATGTTCTCTATCAGGTACGTTATAATGCAGTTCCTTTGCCTTTTTCATGCTTTAAAAAACTATATTCCTACATTGTATCTATTTATGGCAAAGCTCCCACAGCCTAGATATCAGTGTAAGCCTTGACTCCATTTTTTTCAAGAAATGGGAAAAGGATCAATCCCAGTTAAATATGTGCAACTTTCCTTTAAAACAGTAAACAATGTTTTTACAACATTTAGCACAAGCTAATGATATTGTAAATGTATATTTCTATAAAAGGAGTTCACTGATGTCTAATGATAAAATTAAGCAAAATCATTTGAAACATTCCAGTTAATGCTTATTTTCTAGGAGGGATTATTTACAAGTAGGAAAACAAAATATATAGGAAGTAGGAATCATGAAAAATGGCAGTTTTTGGTATTAGGTTATAATAAATCTGACAAACAATGGACAGTTCCCAAAATGCAAAGACTTTCTGTAAGTGCTGCAAGCATGTTCTGCCTAAGGAGAGGTTGAGGCTTCGACAGTTAAGAGCGTGGTATTAATGGCCATCCGTGATGAACGTGGTCACTTCTGAACTTTGCCGTCTTTTAGTATGTAGTATTCGCCATCACCCTGACTCGACTCACTTCTCTAAATGTCTTTGGTAGAAAGCGGCCAGACCCCATTCAGGTAGATGAAGCCATCTCTTGTGAGACAGACACTTTCTCTATTTCTGCGCAAACTACAAATACTCATCCTCCTTTTCTTTCATTAGCACCTCAAAGTTTACTTTTGTTGGATTTTTTTTTTAAATGCTATTCCTCCAAGAGAGTTCAAGGCACTGGGGATTATAGCAGATGGTGTCTTCTCTTCAACAAAGAGCAAACAAATTGGAGGTTTTTTCCCTTATGTGTTTATCAAGTACATTGTTTTTCTTTAGCAAATTTATTCTACAGCTAAATTTCAGGTTTGTTTTACATACAGACCTTCCAGGGGCACAATAAGAATAGAGCACTTGTTTAGTTGGAGGGACAGACTGGCAAAAGTATAGAAATGTTCTACTGAATTTTTAAAGGAAAATCTTAAAAGATAGTGGGATATTTCCTTGTACTCGCATCTCTCTGTGCATCAAATCTCAGTTTGGTGAGTGAGCACATATTCTTATAGGACTAGGGATAACCCTATATAAATGCTGTAACGTGTATAAAAGCAAAAGTGCCAAAAGGAACTGGCAACCTAAAAGGGAGTTTTAGAAATAGACATCTTCTCCTCAAGTGTGTAATCCAGATTATCATACCTACTTTACCTAAAGCAAGTCATTACACCCATAATCCTACAGGGCCACACAGGTTTAACTAGTCTAAACCTGAGTAAAATCTGAGACACTGCATCAGTTACCATGTTAGCTCTGAAGGTATATGGAAAAAAAAAATAGGGAAAAGGTTTTTTGTTTAAATTCACCTTGTGTTTTTAAGAAATTGTTTTTCGCTGAGGAAAAAAAGGTGACAAAGGGGCTCTCTGCTGGCGGCTTGAGAGTCAAATAAAACTGGTCCATACCATTATCTGAACTTTTTTCCCAGGCTCTGCTGTCCCCTTGCATCCTTGACACCAGCTCACTAGCGACGGTGTATTCTCCCAGAAGAGCAGC
Organism: Enhydra lutris kenyoni; assembly: GCF_002288905.1. Classification (NCBI taxonomy): domain Eukaryota; kingdom Metazoa; phylum Chordata; class Mammalia; order Carnivora; family Mustelidae; genus Enhydra; species Enhydra lutris. The sequence continues at coordinate 15,206,349 of NW_019154085.1, forward strand.
TTCTGAAACTAACTGGGTGCACAGCTCCTATTAATCTTGATCTCAGAGTTGTCACTGTATCGGATCATGATCTCCCACTTTTGTGTGAACTTTGATAAACTCAGCATTGTTTTTAGTGGCAAGTCACCATTCAGAGAGGGGACTTCCATGATCGTTCCCAGCCCTCAGAGGATGCCGTCAGTGGGCAGGAGCCGTACAACAGCATCACGTCTACACGATATTAGACATTTTCTGATGAAAACGGTTTCCTGTAATTTTTAAGTCACCAATCTTTCTCATCTTAAAAAGTCCCAGAAATTAAAAAAATCCAATTTACAGTTAAGTGGGTTCCTATACAAATCATAAGAATACCTTTCCTAAGGGGAAATCAGAGCAGCTAAAGAAATAATGTGAGTAGTAAAATCCAAGCTGAAAAAAATTTCAGTACAGAAAAATCTAGCTTTTATATTCTTACCTAGAACCTGTGATATCTGTTAACAAAACAGGCTCTGCTGCCCTTCAGAGTCGGTACCCAAACTAAACACAGGGCGATCACCAATTCTGGAACGATCTGTGGTGGAAGTTAGGGGTGTCACTAATTAACCAAGTCACTAGCTGAAACAGGCACCTGTTCGTGCCGCGTCAGCATGCTGATCGTTTCGCAGAGCTGCAGGCAGAACTGTGGGCAATTCTTTCACTCGGGAGGCCCGCGGAGCGCGGCCAGCGGCGCGGAACCACCACCGAGAGCGCTGTGCGCGCTGAAATCGACAGTGCAGATGTGCGAAAGGTCACTTCCTAAGCCTATCGAGCAGACAAAACTACGAGAACAGATGAAAAGATCCAAAAAGTTATCTTCTAAAGAAGCAGGGCTTTAAAAAACGCACAATGGTACATATTCTTATTGCTCCATAAGCACGTGAACTGCTAAGTGTCCTAGAGATCTAGGAGTGGAGGCGCGCTTCGAATTCTCCGTGATGCAATCCTTTTTTGGAGGTGGGTTTACGGCAGTATCTTGTGTATATGGTACAACTTCTGCTTATTCTTAAATTACTTACTAACTGCCCACTGCACTGACATCACTTTTTCCTCATGGGACAACGCCAAAGATTTTTGCAGTTTGCGCTGGAAATCCTTACTCACGACAGGTAGAGAGTGTCACTACAGGACGTGCCCGGGTGTCACTGCTGGGACGGCTGGTTGTCGTTTAAGAGCAGCTCTGAGATCGCAGTTTATTTGTGATGGTCACTTCATCATCGCAAACTGATGAGACAGTACGCAGTTCTCTCGTGTACCAAGGGAAATCCCACAGGACAGGAACAGGCGGTAAGCACCGTGTGAAGCACACAGGACTGCGGCGCCATTGATGGTTTCATTTCACACCAAACTGCACGTGCGTGATATGTAATGTCGCTCACTGCGCCCGGACGACACGCCTCCGTCAGAGCCCCTGGGGACCCGGACGGATCTCCACAACCAGGCCACAGCAAGCAAGAGTCCCAGTGCGCGCCAGCGGCTAAGGATGAAGCGGTCCAAAGCTTCCCCGCCTCCCCTCCCTCTGGGCTAGCCCCGTACTTCAGTGGATTCTTTGTTACACATCACAGTCCACACACAACCTAATGACACCCACACGGGGGGCAGTTCTGTTCTTCCCTAATCACCCACCCTAGAGCAACACACAAAAAAGACTTATTTCAGAAGCTAATTTTGTTTTTTGTCATGATGCACTGTACTGGACATGGGATATGTATATTTGAAATAGCAACTGTCTACAGAGCTCTACTATCCACGTCTACCTAAAGCACACACAAGATACCTGGGGACCAAAGACAGACGGGGACGGAGCATTCCAAGGGTATTGCATCAGATACTCTCGAACCACAAAGCAAAACCAAAGGATCACGAAGCCAAACTCGAGGCTTCGCAAAGCTCAGGAAACAGAGTCCAACAGTATAAAAAGAACTACCCGGGATTACAGTACTAAATTATCCATGTGTTGCAGACAAAGAGCTTACCTGTGACAGAACACATCCCAGACACAGGTGGGATCAGGGCGGCACTACTGCAACTAGAACGGTTCGGTCACACACGTGTTGACTCCCCGTGCGCGAGCGCGGACGGACGCGGCAGCTGTGCAAACTGCCCGCGCGCCAGGGACCCCCGCAGGCTGCTGGCCGCTTCCCGACTTAAAGTGCCCATCGCGTGTCAGTGAGCAAGTGTCAGCGAAGCAGTTCGAACTTCAGCCGACTGGGGAGAAACGGACACAAAAGCCCCATCGATACACCGAACGTTCTGTTGTCTTCTCCAACTGAGAAACAGCACGTAATACACCTAATCCTTAATATATAACACACGACATGCACAGAGAGGCTGCACATGGACACTTACAAATGCCTTCTAAGTCAGTCACTGGGAGTTTTTGGTCCAATCCACATGATACATAACAGAAATCGTTCAGGGACAGGACACACATCCCCTTCCATGTCTCTTCCACCCAAAATACACAACCCATTTTCAGATTAGGAGAGAAAAGGAATAAATAGACTCACTCTGAGCTATATATATACATATACACATACATATATGTGTACATATACATACATATACATACACACACTACCTATATATGCAGAGCTATGTGTGTCCACGCACACGCACACACACACAGCTGGGTTCTACCTGAATAACCACATCATCATACTAGGAGGCTCCGAACACCAGAATCACAGGTGATCAGGTGAGCTGATTGCAGAACTGGTTACAGATACCATGAAAATAAAGTCCAACGGTAGCCACTACCAGTCTCTTGAGAGCTTGGTGTTCTGGTCTCTTTTGGGGGGGGCGGGAGGGGGTCCTCTCCGCAGCGTTGCATAGCCCGATATATGACTACCTCCGAAACCGGCCTTCTGTGGATCAGAAAGCAGTTCCGGGGGGGGCGGCGGCAATGCCATATCATCCATGGTGGCCGTGGGTTCTGCTCTGGACATGCGGGAGGAGGAGAGCGAGCCATGCCGGGTGATGGACTTCCGTTGCAGTGTCCTGTTGAGGTCAGCGAGGAATCCAGGCTGGACACTAAGGCTGGACTTGGGGGAGGTGGGCACTTGTGGCACAACGGTGGCCATTGCCGGCTGCTCAGAGATCTCTGCTTGAGTGAGGCGGGTGCTGTCGTTCCGTTTGGGTCGTGTGGGTGGAGGGGCTTTCTTCGCCGATGTTTTGGACCACGGCTGTGGTTGAGGATTGACGACGGCCACTTTTGGAGAGGTGTTTCCCGAGAATACAGCTGGAATCTCTATGGGGGGCAGAGGCAGCTCTATTTCCGGCGGAGGGGGGGGAAAGTCAGAATCGGATGGAGGAGAAGGAAATTCTACCACAGAGTCCTTTCCACGCGCACTCAGGACAGATGCTTTTGTCGACGCACACCCTTGGAGAATTCCGGGAAGGTTCACTCCAGAAAGATTTAGTTTTCCGGGTTTGGGGGGCGCTGCCGGAGGCGACTGGGTCTCTTTGCCGGGAGACCCTGAGGGTTCTGCTGGCGATGCAAACTTGCTCACTAGACTGTCTACCGAGGGTCTCTTGGGCTCAGGGTGCTCTGCGCAACCGCTGGACTTAATGCTGGAGTTTCGCTGTGGGGTCGGGGGAGGTTTCTTGGCCCCAGGGCTGGATGTCTTACTGGTCTTTTTCCCTGGAGATCCACTTTTGTCAGAGGCAGAAGCTGGGGGTGTAGCTGTCAGAGGCAGCGGGGCCGGGGCTGGAGCAGGGGCTGGTGGGGGTGGGGGCGGGGGCGGGGGGGGGGGGGGGGGGGGGGGGGGGGGGGGGGGGGGGGGGAACACCAGGCTGCTCTCAGGTGGAGGAGGGGGGAAATCCGGAGAGGGGACAGGGATAGAGCTGGGCTGCCACTTGGGTTTTGCTTTTACAGCAGGAGGGGACTGTGGGGCCACATTTGCTGATGGAGGCTTGAAGGGCTGCTCCGCGGGAGGAGGGGCTGGAGGGGGCGGAAACTGGCTGGCGATCTGCTTCACGACCGAGGGCACCGGAGACAGCGGAGACGGAGGTGGCTTTACACAGAAGCTCTGCTGCTTAGGCAATGTTGGGGGGGGGACTGGAGCAGGAGGAGCAGGGGAAGAGGGGGGAACGTGGGAGACAGGGAAAGCGGGCTGCTTTTTTGCTGGGGGAGCTGGAGGAGTGGGCGTGGGTGGCACAGCTTGTGTCATAACAGGTGGCACGCTCTTGGTGCTGGTTGGTAGGGGCATTGTCACAAGGGGCTTGGGGGGCGCCTGGGGAGGGTGGGGTGCAGGGACAGGAGAGGGTGGTGGCGGTGTCGGAGGGGCCGCTTGGACGGCATGCTGAACGTGATGAATCTTCAGTGGAGGGGGTGGAGGGCTGAACTGCGGGAGGGATGGGGTGCAGGGTGCCGGTTTGAGCTGCGCCATGGCTGAGCCCGGGGTGGGGGGCGGGGGCGGAGGAGGGGGTGGGGGAACGACTCCATTGGGGGGCACCAGGATCTGAGGCTTTCCTGACTGGGAGGTGGATGTCAGAGACTGCATCACTGAGGGTGGTGGAGGCTTGAACAGGGGTCCTGAGTGCTGAGAAGCGTTCTGCAGCCTGGTTATTGTGCTGTACTTGACGAACATGGTGGCTGCTGAGCCAGCAGAAGGTGCAGACTGGCTGGGCAGAGGAGGGGGAGGGGGAGGGGGAGGAGGTGGGGGTGGGGGAGGGGGTGGAGGCGGGGGCGGCAGAGGCGGGGAAGGCTGTGAGGCAGTGTAGGGGGTAACCAGCTTGGGCTGTGGGGATAAAGGGGGCATAAGTGAGGTGTAGGGTCGGTTCATAGACTCCATTCTGGCCTAAAAGGAGCATAAGGGGGCGGGGTGGGGGGAGAGAGAAAACACAACAAACACAACAGTTACAGAAGTAAGCTTTGACTGCCTCAAACCAACAGCAGGGAATCTGGGACATGCGAGAAAGGATTCAGCAGCGGAACAATGTCAGGAAGGTGAAAATCGGATCCCCGGGCAACAAAGGCACAGGGAATTTGTTCACCCAGCAGTACTCTCAAGTGGCAAGACTGCCTAACAACCTAGGGAAAACGTCCTGCTGAGCAGTGATGGGCTGCCTGACTTTTGAGCCGCTTCACACACCTGCCATGAACAGGAGCTCCCGCGGGAGGACCTCTGTGCACTGACTCCCCCCCGGACTGTGGCAAGCAGAGATGTGATGGCTCGAGTTCACCCCTCAGTCCATGGCTGCATCCACATCAAGCAGATGCCATAACTGGGTTTAGGAGTCCTGGCGGAGGGCCTCCTGAGGAATGAGGATGACTCTGTGATGCTAGCAAGCGGACACGTGAGAAACAGGAGAATGTTCAGCAGGGCGTGCACAGTCACACAGGAATGAATGAGCTTGACACACACACTCGTGTTCGTGTGAGACACTTGCATCCAACATGCACAGAAGTCCAGCAATGCAGGTAAGGGGGGGGCATTCTTTACATTTGTTTTACTGGAAAACACATAAAGAAATCCTTATAAACATTACAGCAAAAGATTATAAAAACATCATACAGAAAAAGGCAGGAGGAAATGAGAGGAAACCTTAGAAAACTAAAGGAAATGTATCCAGAAATGGCTGCTAGAGTTTGCCAACAATCTGCTGACCAGCCCCTGGGGGTACCTCAGGCACTGCCGGGATTACCACATCTGGTCGTCTGTGTCATGGAGCCACGCATGCACGAATGTGGTTCAGGTGCTTTTGAAAAGAGCCAAGGAAGGTCCCTTGGTTTAATGAAGTCTGGGCAAGTGTTTTAGGTTCTCTGAACAGACTGTGAGGATCCAAGAGGAACCATTTGTTTCCAAATTACAAATGACATCTATTAGCATCAAGAATGCTCAGGTTAGTAGTCTAGAAGGCTCAGGATGGGGTGAATTCTAAGGCCCACCAGGACACTCACGTTTCTTTAAAAACTGCATGAAGTAAAAGCATTAGTCTGCGAGACTTGGTTACAGGAGCCACCCAGGTTAATGTGTTTCCAAAGAACAGCCCCTGACCTTAACTTGACCCTGTCTTGGCCGCTGCGGGGATGCAGACCTTAGCCGTGCTGGCCTTCTCATTTGGCACCTGAGGCTGAGGTAACAGAAGAAACACAGGTGGGGTCAAGACAGACAGACTATTGCTTCTGCACGGCTCGGTGCGCGCGCCAGAAACTTCCCCGACCAACTCTGCTGCTTCAGCACGGAGCATTCGGACCTTTTATTTTTTCTCTTGGCCTTTCATTTAATATATACATGGTCAACACTATTAAAAATTTAGTAAGGCAGAGGATTTTTCTTTAGATACCTGAATTGTGTAAATCTGCTTCTCTAACTGGGTATACAGTTATTAGCACCAGAGAGGGCTGCTTCATCCCAACTGATTAAGTACGGAAAGGGAGATGGAATTACTTCTTAAAATCTGAGCCCCTGATAAGGGAGTTAAACAGTTTTGAGACTTCATGTCATCAGAGCCAATTTCCAAATATTTCTTTCTAAGACAAAAGTGTTCCACCCCCACATTGGGCTATTAACGCCTCTTGCTGAGGGGCAGTTAGTAGACTACATATGCAAATTAAGGAATAAATTAAGGGAAATTATCCACTTAATTCTCATTGGTGAGTGTTCCTGTGTAAGTGATTCAAACCAAAACAACAAAAAAATCACAATGGTTACTGGGTAAAAACACAACGCTGAGGCCAGCTGTGCCTCTGGTCCCTCAGTGATGGCCCGAGCGCCTCCTGCTCAGAGGGCAAGTGCGGCCAGGACACGAAGCTGCCCACAGAACTTCAGAGGCAGGCCTCTGTGCTGTCTCTCACCCGGGCTAAAGAACCTACATAGCTCTCAACAGTCCTCCAATTATAACTCGTCCTTCAGTGCCACTGAATAAGATACCGTACAAAGCCCAGGGATCCAAAATTTTAAGGGGATTAATCTAAATTTAGTCTTCTGCATGTACTAAAATTTGAGAAAATTCATCAATGTGCAGAGAAATGCCCAAAAGCATGAAAGAATAGAAGACAAAGGAACGAGTCTGAATAAATTAAATTAATAATAATGAACCATTAGCAGCTTCTCTGAAACAAAGTTAGGGCACTGGCATTAAATGGCATTGGTTCATCCCAACTGATTAAGGGTGAAAAGGAAGAAGTCATTATTTCTTAAAGTCTGAGCCATAGGTAAGTTGTTAAATTGCCAGTCTGAGATTTTAGGTCAATAGAGCCAATTCACAGATACTCATTTCTGAAGAGAAGTCAAAGTAAGAATACCGAAATAGGGCCCAAAAGAGTTCTAATTAAGGAATAAAAGAGCAACAGACTAACCCATGGAACAGCAGAGATTTTTTTTTAATATAAATTAACAGCAGTGTGTTACCCACCTTGCTGGACTCTTCCAACTGAGTACCACGTCTCCAGGCTTCAGAGAAGATGGAGCTCACAATACTCTGAGAGCGGACGTGTCCTGCTGGCTGAGTATCAGATACTCCACTGTCAGACTGATTAGAATGATTTGACTGAGACTCTGTTTAAAACAGATTAGAAAAATAGGATTAAATAAATTGTTATTCCGACAGTATGAATATGGACTCCCAGCAAGCTCTTTCACACAAGACCAGATGCAGCACTGTAACAAGTTACTTTTACTAAATTCACTCCATATAAGCACAGTCTGAACTTTCCTCTAGAAAACTTCCCTTATCTTAGGGCTAATAGGAAATCTTGATTTTTTTTAAACAGTTCGCCATGGGGCGTCTGGGTGGCTCAGTGGGTTAAGCCTCTGCCTTTGGCTCAGGTCATGATCTCAGAGTCCTGGAATCGAGTCCCGCATCGGGCTCTCTGCTCGGCAGGGAGCCTGCTTCCCCCCATCTCTCTCTGCCTGCCTCTCTGCCTACTTGTGATCTTTCTCTCTGTCAAATAAATAAATAAAATTAAAAACAAAAACAAAAACAGTTCACCATGACAGACTGCACGTTATGAGGAAAGGTTCGTGTAACATTACTGGTATCCTGACAACCCCGGGAGGGTGTTCTTGCCTTGGCTGGAGGCCAGGCTGTACTGCTAACTGTTGCCTGGTGGAGCCAGTACCTGAATCCCACTTCTCACTTGAGCTCAGGGTTGCTGGGAACAGTGGAAGATACACTGGATGTCTGTCTGACATCCAGGGTGAGGGACCTGGGGCGATTATGTCACTGGACCCCACGTCAGGTAAAATATGGAAGCACCTAGCCTAATGGCCGACACCTGGTGGAGATTCAGGTGTTAAAGCTCATCCTATCCAAGGACTCTGTGGAGGGGGGTATTATTAGATTGCTTTACTAATCAAGTCCGCCAAGTCAGCCGAAGCAGTACAGAGGTAACAGCCACAAAATCCTTCGGATAAAGTTAAGACATCCTCAGGCAAAAATAGAGGATAAAACCTACTCTGTTTTCTTCTTTCTTCATCATTCAGTTGCTGAGTCTTTTTAAAGTTTTTGATTTTAATTCCAGTATAATTAACAGTGTTATATTAGTTTCAGGTTTACAATATAGTGATTCAACAATTCTACACATTACTTAGTGCTCATCACAGCAAGTGCCCTCCCTCATCCCCATCGCCTATTTCACCCCTCCCCCCCCCCCCCCCCCCCCCCCCCCCCCCCCCCCTTTTTTCCCCCCCCCCCCCCCCCCACCTCTCCTCTGGTAACCGTCAGTTTGTTTTCTATAGTTAACCGTCTATTTCTTGGTTTGCCTCTCTCTCTGAGAGAAATCATTTGGTATTTGTCCTTCTCTGACTTACTTCACTTAGCATAACATTCCCTAGCTCCATCCATGTTGTTGAAAACGGCCAAGATTTCATTTTTTACAGCTGAATAATTTTCCTGTGTGTGTGTGTGGGTGGGTGTGTGTGTGTGTACACACACACACACCCCCCCCCATCACATCTTCTTTATCCATTCATCCATCTACAGACATCTGGACTCTTTCATAATTCCACAGCTTGGCTATTGTAAATAACGCTGCCATAAACACAGGGGTGTATATATCCTTTTGAACTAATGTCTTTGTATTCTTTGAGTAAATACCCCGGGGTGTGATTCCTGGATCGTAGGGTACTTCCATTTTTAACTTTTTGAGGAACCTCCATACGGTTTCCCACAGTGACCGCACCAATTTGCGTTCCCACCAAAGTGCATAAGGGTTCCTTTTTCTCTACATCCTCGCCAACACTTGTTTCTTGTGTAACTGTTGAGTGTTTTTTAAAAAGTTGCAACCTCATTAGCGTCTTACATCCTTATTTAATTACCAACCAGAACAAGAGCCTATAAGAAAGGAGGCTGGAACATGTGAATCCTTGAGCTCTCTTCATCATCAATGTATACGATTTTGCAATTTATATTTAAAAGTCTGCATAATACTTAACACTGTATAAGGAGGGATGATGCTGGCCTAGGAAAAGGCACCACACCACTTCAAAAATGAAGATTAATGCACCTGCATTGATGCTATATGAACTAAAAAAAATATTATGGCATCTTTTCCCCCAATCTTTCCCTTAATTTTTCAAAAATCTTAACTTGTGACATACTTTTACCTTGCCTTTCTCAATTCATTATCTCAAGTGTCTTCTTCCCCTTTAATAAACATTTTCAGAATAGTTTTAGATTTGTGGAAAAGTTGCAAAGCTAAAAAGAGTTCCTACATACTTAGCACCCAACTGACCTCATTATTCACTTGCTACAGTCCCGTGTACATTTGTCACAACTAAGGAACTAACACGGATATATTACTATTAACTACACTCCAAACTTTATTTGGATTTCCCTAGTTCTTCCATAATGTCTTTTGTTTTTTTTGGATCCAGGATACAACATTATAGTTAACTGTCATGTCTCCTATGACAGTTTCTCAGGCTTTCCTTGTTTTTGATGACCTGGACAGTTCTGAGGAGTACTGGATCAGGTATTTTACCGAATGTCTCTCAATTTTGATTTGTCTGATGTTTTCCTCTTGATTAGACTGAGTTATGAAATTTGGAAAGGAAGACCAAGAGGAGGGGAAGTGGCAATCTCATCACATCAGGTAAAGGGTACATGCTACCAGTAGAATATATTACTGAAGGTACTGACCTTGATCACTCGGCTGGGGTACTGTGTGTCAGATTTTTCCACTGTGAAGTTACTCCCCTTTCCTCCACACCCAACTAGCCTCTTTGGAAACAAGTCACTCTGCACGACCCACACTTAAGGAGGGGGGAATCAAGCTCCATCTCCCTGAGGGCTGAGTATCTGCATAAACCATTTAGAAAATATTCCACACAGAAGATCTGTCTCTTCCCCATTTATTTATTTATTTAATAATGTTTATCAGTATGGACTGATGGCTATTTATAATTTGGATTATAATCTTATACTACGTTATTCTGTTGCTCAAACTGTTTCAGCTTTGGCCCCTGGACACTCTCTCAGGTTGGCTCCCGTGTCCCTTTGCACAGCCCCATCACCGTGTTTTTTTGAGCACTTCCTTCATCATAAGCTGCTTCAGGCTCATCTTATTCTTTGCCATAGCCCTAGTTCCTTTGTTCTGGAAAATGGTATTAGAAGACCAAGATCAAGATACCCTGTATTTTCACTGCTCTTGGGATGTCACTGCTCCTACTTTTCTTAGTGGACAGCACTAGGAAATACATGTATACTAACCCATGTTTATACACATTCTCATTTTGTTTCTACTTACTTAGAAAAACTTACAACTTTTTAGTCAAATACTTCTTTTTAAAAAAAGTCCATAGTTTTTATTTTATCCTAAAGTAAAATAGATTCTGAATGTAGAATTTCCTTAGAGTGTACATACATAGCCAGGTAAAAACATACACTGAAAGATTAATTTATATGTTATACTAGTAAATAAAATGAAAGGGTTTTTTGTTTTGTTTTGTTTTTTTAAGTCAAGTATTTCCTGAAGTTGTTATTTCATGTGATGTCGGAACAAAAATATTTTGCTTTTAGAGGACATAGTTATCATTCATGGAATATTCTGAAGGGAAAGAAGCATTCATTTTAAGGTGTGATCATAGCATACTTGTTTGAAGGATGTAGAAATCTGAAAATAAGCACTTTCTGAGTATCACTGATTTCTTGTGAAAACTTTAATAAGTTTGATGACTTAAACAGCCTCCTTAACTGTGATACTGAACTAGTTCCAGTTATTTCTACTCTGCTGAGATGTCGGGAAACCTACGAGGAAGGAAGGCAGTTTCATCATGGATTCTGGGTATGGAGACTTTCTCCAAGCAATTTTTCTATCCCCAGGTATGCATTAACAGTTGCTATTCAGCAGTATGATTGAGTTCGAAATAAACTTTATAAATGTATTTAACAACACTCTTGGATTTAAAAGTCTATATACTGGTGCTCCATATCAAATACATTTGTGAACTAGCCCATGATACTGTCCCCTCTAACTACCAAATATTTGGTGGTTTTATAATAAAGACATTATAATTTAGACATCAGGTCCAGCTCTGGTTTTAAGAACCTCGCTGAAAGAACCGGGCCTGCCATCAGTCTAGAGAGAGGTCTTTATATTTGCTGTCAGGATTTCAAACTACCTGGGATGCTCGAAGAACTGGATCCTGATTTAATGCTGGAGCTGGATAAGGAAGTCCAATCGTAAGCTGACTCTGTCCTCTTCAAGGCTTCTTGATAGTTCATGTAGAGCTGTTTCCCATACTAAACAGAAGGCAGTAAATGATGACATCTGAACATTACTGGATATGATACAGATGGATGACATCAGAAAGGGGGATACTTTTTTGTTTACTGATTCAGAGTTTGCATTCAAATTAATACCTATAATACTTCAAAAATCATTTTTAATACCAGTAAATTACCATCAACTCTTAGTTATCCTCATTTTAAGAAAGGTAGCAAGAAGTTAACATTTGATTTGTTCATTATCAATATAAAGACTTTTTTTGTTATTCCTAAAGCAATTTTGATTTTATAGCTATCATAAATTTTATTTTCACTTAATGCACATAAATATTCCTTCATGTTTTATGTGTAATCATCTTCAAGATGTCCTTAAAATTTTTTTCAAAGGCTTTTTTTTAGAGCAGTTTTAGGTTCACAGCAAAACTGAGAGAAAGGTAGAAAAACTCCCCATGTGCCCTGTGCCACTATCCATGCCCAATCTCTCATTTATCAATATTCTCCACCAGAGGGTGCATTTGTTTCAATCAATGAACTTACATTAACAAACAAATAATCAAAGCCCACAGTTTACCTTAGGTTTACTCTTGGTGTTGTACATTGGATGGGTTTGGAGAAATGTATAATGACATGTATTTACCATTATAGTATCACACAGAGTATGAATATTTCCACGGCCCTAAAAATCCTGTGTTCTGCTTATTTGCTTCCTCCCCTTCTTCCTTTCCTTTCCCTCCCCCACCTTCTTTCTTTCCTTCTTTTCTTCCTTCCTTCCTTCATTCCCCTATTCCCACCCTGAGGCAATTTAATTCTCCAAAAATTTCTTTTGCTTAGGCTAAACTCTGCTATATAAGAATCATATACCATGTTCTTCAGAGCCAAAATAAATCTACACAAGCTTTTACCAGCAGTATTATTCCATGGATACCAACTGTTAAATGTTTATTCCCTAAGACATTTAAAACAAAAAACTTAGGCCTCAGGAAACACTGAAAAAATAAACATGAATGATTAGAATAACTGTCATGATAATCAAAGCCATATCATAAAACACCTAATTCTTCAACCATCAAACCAAAATAGAACACCCTACCTTTGCAATGCGGATACCATTGACCCACTGATGCAGGGTCCTCATGTCATCACAGCAAAGGTACTTGATATACTGAGATTTCTTCTGGATCTGTGGGTGCTACGAGATTAAAGGCAAAGTCCAATTCAGTACCCTGAAGAACTAAAGAAAAACCTATCAAAGCTTAAACAGACCCTGACAAGTTATAGGCCATCAGAGTCATGGCCAAAAATAATTTGTACCTCTTATATGGCCATAAGGCCAAATAAAATGGCCCATAAGTATTTTTACAAAATAAACTACAAAGCAGGGTGCCTGGGTGGCTCAAGTGGTTTAGCAGCCGACTCTTGATTTTGGCTCAGGTCATGATCTCAAGGTTGTGAGATCAAGCACCTGCTTAGGATTCTCTTTTTCCTTTCCTCTGTCCCTACCCCCTGCTCTCTCCCTAATGAATAAATAAATTAAAATAAATTTTAAAAATTAAAAAAAAAACTACAAAGAAACTGGTTAAATTTTAGCTCAAGATATGCAAATTAAAAAATACCTTTATAGCATGGCAAATCCCCAAATATTCCTTCTATATTTCAGAGAAACACAGTCCATCAAGGTTAACAAACTCAAGAGAACTCTTCATCTACAAGACTATGAAAAGGGAAGACTTTGATTTCACTTTGAACCCACTGGAATCAGGAATTGAGAGGGTGTTTGGTAAAGCTTCTAGCGCTTCTGTGGGGGTGAACCTGTAGGTGGGGTGGGTGAGGGCACAGCACCTGGGACATGAGTGGGCGCTCACACTGGTGCAGTGGTGCCCCCTGTTGTGGACTAAGCACTGCACACTATCTGCCCACAGCACATGTCCTCCAGGGAAGGAGCAGCTTTTCAGCTGCATCACTGCATTCAGTTGTCACTTTCCAGCCCCAGTTTGGATGGGAGGTGACGGACTAGACCAGCTATACAATGCAACTGTTAGAAGAGACTTAAGGTATTTTTTTTTTTAAGATTTTATTTATTTGACAGAGATCACAAGTAGGCAGAGAGGCAGGCAGACAGAGCGAGAGAGGAAGCAGGCTCCCCGCCGAGCAGAGAGCCCGATTCGGGGCTCGATCCCAGGACCCTGAGATCATGACCTGAGCCAAAGGCAGAGGCTTTAACCCACTGAGCCACCCAGGTGCCCGGAGACTTAAGGTATTTTAACTCTACTGGGCCACAACCACTAGTTCCCTGGAAAGAAAAACCCTAAATCATACTTGGTTCTGAATGTTATGGTTGTTAATTATTACTTCTCTTTTCAATTATTCTGGAAAATTTTTTTTTTTAAAGATTTTATTTATTTATTTGACAGAGAGATCACAAGTAGGCAGAGAGGCAGGCAGAGAGAGAGGAGGAAGCAGGCCCCCTGCTGAGCAGAGAGCCCGATGCGGGGCTCGATCCCAGGACCCTGAGATCATGACCTGAGCCGAAGGCAGTGGCTTAACCCACTGAGCCACCCAGGCGCCCCTGGAAAATTTCTTTTAAATGACTACATTATACCTGGGGAAATATTTAAGATTATGTTAAATTATAAGAGGCTTTATTTTTATTTTTTTAAGATTTTATTTGTTTATTTGACAGAGAGAACACAAGTAGGCAGAGAGGCAGGCAGAGAGAGAGAGAGAGAGGGAAGCAGGCTCTCCGCTGAGATCCCAGGACCCTGAGATCATGACCTGAGCTGAAGGCAGAGGCTTAACCCACTGAGCCACCCAGGTGCCCTATAAGAGGCTTTAAAGATTCTCTAACCACATGTGTTGTGGAAATCCATGAGATCAATAAAATAAGCAATTTGGATAAGTTCTCAATGCCGCAGAAATATATGATCACCCATCTAAGTTATGTATATGTATCTGCATTGTTATAAATCAATCTTGGGGCACGTGGGTGGCTCAGTCGGCTAAGCATCAGACTCTTGATTTTGGGTTAGGTGAGATCGAGCCCTGAGTCGGGCTCCACGCTGGGCATGAAGCCTGCTTAAGATTCTCTCTCCCTCTGCCCCTCCCCAACCCTGCTCATTCTTATATGTGGTCTCTTTTAAAAAAAAAAAAAAAAAAGTCAATCTCTCTGGTCTATAGTGGGAGAAATTTAAATCCATTTATTCTATTCTATACATTGTTATATAGAGTTCAGCTCCTATAATAAAATATTTAATACCAAAACCAATTTAGTTATTAAAGGCTAGAGTGAAAGTTTTAAACAATAAATCATCAACAAAAAGTGGTTGGCAAATGATGTGGATGGAACTAGAGGGTATTATGCTAAGCAAAACAGAGAATGATAAATACCATATAATTTCACTAATATGTGGAATTAAAGAAACAAAACAGATGAACATAGGGGAAGGGAAGGAAAAATAAAATAAGATGATAACAGAGAGGAAGGCAAACCATAAGAGACTAACTATAAGAAACAAACTGAGGGCTGCTGGAGGGGAGGTGGGTCAGGGGAAGAGGCAATTGGGCAATGGGCATTAAGGAGGACACTTGATGTAATGAGCACTGGGTGATATATGCAGCTGACGAATCACTAAATTCTATCCCAAAACTAAAAAAAAAAAAAAAAAAAAAGAGGTTAGCCAAACAATACTTAACAGTTTTCTCTCCTTGTAAGTCCCACAGCGTTCTCGTGGAATATATTCCCTCACCCTTATTAAATCACATTATAATAAACCACCATAACAATCTCAAAAAAGCAAAGGAAGACAGGTAGACAAGATGTATTTTTCCATAGAAGAAGGAAGGGGAATTTTATCTCATTCATTCATGCATTTATTGTATAATTCATGTATTTAATGAATAAGAACTATTTGCCAGATCTTTAAGTAGGCATTGGGATAGCCTGTGAGCAAAACAGAAGAAGCCCCAGTTCATGCGGAAGATAAAATGGGATGGCTGAGAAAGGGCTTTCATTGGTGTTACCAGCGAGGGCTCGAAGAGTGGCTGTTCTATTTTCTGTGTCACTCGGGCACCACCTATAGGACAGGGTTTGGACATCTGAACAAGGGGTTCTTGGATGGCTCTCTGCCTTTACCATCAGCCCCTCTTTACGGCGATTCACAAACCATTCTTGACTGATTCCTTCCATTCCTGAGAGCAGGGCTACCCATCATGCATGGGCGTTCAACTGCAGCCATGGGCCTGCTGAGTTCGTTCCACTCATTGCATACACTAAGGGAGTGTTTTTATCAATACAACATCAGAGAAAATAAAAGAGAAACAATTCTCTATCCTTTTCTCCTCATTTCTCCTACCTAACAAGCCAAAGAACACCACGAAGAATACTATGATTTAAAAAAAAAACAACACACAACATTTTATTTCCTTATCTGGGGGAGAGAGAGTGTGAACGCACACAGGAGTGGGATGGGGCAGAGGGAGAGGGAGACAGAAGAGAAGTCCAAGCAGACTGTGCTGAGTAGAGCCTGATATGGGGCTCGATCTCATGACCCTGAGATTATGATCTGAGTCGAAATCAAGAGTTGGACACCTAACCAACTAAGGCATCCAAGTGCCCCTATGACATGCTTAAGTATTTGCAGATCACTTGCTAGTTTCATTTTAGGACCTCACAAATTGTCTTTTTCAACCTCCCGTGTAATAAAGGCACCTTCTATAGCCTTCATTATGGTCACCCAGGCTCTGTACCAATTCCACCAGTATATTATTTCATTAAAAGTGACATCTATTGGGATGCCTGGCTGGCTTAGTCAGGAGAGGATGTGACTCTTGATCTTGGACTTGTGAGTTCAAGCCCTAAGAGAGAACTTTTTTAAAAATGTGGCATTTATTGAGCACTTAGTATATGCTAGGTATTATTACTAAATATGTCACATATATTAATTAGCTTATTCCCTCCTCAGGAAAAACCAATGAGTTACATATTACTATCTTCATCAAATGAAGAGAAACTGAGGCACAGAGGGGTTAAGACAGCAACTTTAAGTTGCTCACATATTCATGCTTATTAGTGAAAAAAACCAGGATTTGAAACCATGCCATCTCATTCTAGGGCCTATGTTCTTAATAATAATGTCATATTTCTGTCTTATTAGTAATGAAATCATCTTCCCAACATGCTGCCTCTCTTTTTCCCCCACAATATCACACAAGAGGAGCACTTGGGTGGCTCAAGTGGGTTAAGTATCTGCCTCTGGTTCAGGTCATGATCCCAGGGTCCTGGGACAGAGCCCAAGTCGAGTCGGGCTCCCTGCTCAGTGGGGAGTCTGCTTGTCCCTCTCCCTACCCCTTCCCCCCACTTGTAGTCTAATAAATAAATAAAATCTTTAAAAAAGTTAAAATTCACACAAGAGCTAAGAGCAAGTATGAAGGAGACATTCTTTGCCAAAAATGAGAAGTTTAACATTTAGATTCTTAAAGATTCCAAAGAGAATATATAATCAAACTGTTCCCCCCTTAACAAATTATCAGCTATTAAGAAAGAAAGGTCATTATTCCATTTTTAAAATGACGTGGATTTGGAAAGTCTGCATTCTCTGATAAAAGATAAAAAACTTGAGAATTTAAAAAAATCTAAGAATACAGTAAGAAATTCCAGATTACTGTTGTGCTATCAGATTACTTTTTTCTATTTATGCCAAAAATTAGATTGAGACAGATAATTCTTAAAACTCTAAAAGCAATGCTCTAAAATCACAGTCCAAGTGCCAAAGGAAAACCTCTGAATATATACTACCCCCTTATTGCTTTGGGAACACAAATAGGCATGAAAATTAATTCTCTCACTAATATCCAAGAAGTTAAAAAGCAAAATATGTAACACTCCAACCTTATTCTACCATTATCATATACAACATCTTTCTTTTAATAACACTGTTTGAAAAGTTCATGTTCATATTCTACCTCTAATCTCTAATCACTTTTTCCTTCTTACCCAACATACTAAAATAAATTATTTTGTTTCGTTTCTTCAGGAATGAAAATCTAGACATGGCTAAGGTAAGCTGTATTCCAACAATTACTGTGGTATATGTATTTTAAAAACACAGGTTTCCTTTAAGAAACTTACATATATGCGTACACATGCATACAGATGTGTGCAACGAGCACATACCTCTTTCAAATAATAGATAACATATACCCTATTTATTCCCTCATTGTCATATTTCATGAAGAGCATCTATTTTCTGTATCCTGCATGTTACTGGAAGAACTCAGACTCAATTGTTATAGCCCAAAGCTGATAAATAAGATCAAACCCTATAAATATTTACATTTGCACAGGTCTTGTGTGGCAGCATTTTTTTGGTTTGTTAGAACTCATATCACAAGAATAAAAACACTTACATAGGCAAAATCTGGTAAAGACTTTTCAGGAAAAAAGAAATACCAATACTTGTGTGGCATCAGGAACATTAATCTCTCTGAACCTCAGTTTCCACATCTGAAAAATAGGGACTCTAGAACAGATATGTGACACTGATGTGCCTAGTGCTTCTAGTGCAGTGTCTGCCACCCTAGAGTTCTACAATAAATGATAGCCATTATTTTTACTACTATTTGTGCCTAGTGGTATAGTTTATTTCAATACCTTGAATATTTCTAAACATAAATAAGTAGGCAATATGAAAATACGAATTTACTTTAACCTACTTCACTAAAAGCAAATATGAAATCCATAAATTATTATATAAGCCAACAAACAAAACCCCCTTAGAATAAAAATATTCTTAACCTAAGAATTCTATGAGTTGCAAAAGGCATTAAATAACAGTCGATGGTCATAATTAATTTTGGCTGTAAAACACACTGCTGGTTGCCTTCCCCACACTTTATCCCCTCTTCCCTACTTTTCTTAAAAGAGCCCAATTTTGTTTGGATGTCCGTCTACCCCGTATGTCAGGGTGTGAATTCTAACTAGGCTAAGCCAAAACACTTGAATAAACTTAACCAAGGAGGTGAAAGACCGGAGAACACTAATGAAAGAAATGAAATATGACACAAAGAAATGGAAAGACATCCCCTGCTCATGGACCGGAAGAACAGATATTAAAATGCCCGTACTAGTCAACGCAATCTATAGCTTTAATGCAATCCCTATCAAAATACTAACAGCATTTTCATACAACTACGACAAATACTACTAAAATTTGTATGAAACCACAGAAGATCCCAAATAGCCAAAGCAGTCTTAAAAAAGAAGAACAAAGCTGGAGGTATCATAATCCCAGATTTGAAGATATACTACAAAGCTGTAACCATCAAAACAGCATGGTACTGGCACAAAAAAAGACACAGAGATCAACGGAACACAACAGAGAGTTCAGAAATAAACCCATGCTTGTATGGTCAGTTAATCTATGCCCAAAAAAGGCAAGAATATATAATGGGGAAAATATAGTCTCTTCAACAAATGATGCTTCCTGGAAGAATTGGACAGCTACATGTAAAGGATGAAACCATACACAAAATAAACTAAAAATGGATTAAAGACCTAAATGTGAGACATAAAACCATAAAACTCCTAAAACAGGCAATAATCTCTTGGACATCAACCCTAACAACATATTTTTGAATATGTCTTCTCAGGCAAGGAAAAATAAAAAATAAATTATTGGGATTGCAGCTATATAAAAAGCTTTTGCACAGCAAAAGAAATCATCAACAAAACATAATGGCAACCTACTGAATGGAAGAAGATATTTGCCAATGATGTGTCCATTAAGGGGTTAATATCCAAAATATATAAAGAACTTATAAAACTCAACCCCCCCAAAATAATCTGATTAAAAAATGAGCAGAGGCTCAGAAGAGAATTTTTCCACGGAAGACATACAGATGGCCAAGAGACACATGAGATGATGCTCCACATCATTTATCATCAGGGAAATGCAAATGGAAACCACAACGAGATATCACTTTACACTTGTCAGAATGGCTAAAATGAAAAACAAAAGATAAAAAGTGTGGGCGAGGACATGGAGAAAAAGGAGCCCTGTGCGCCGCTGGTCGGAACGCAGGCTTGCGCAGCCGCTAAGCTAAACAGTATGGAAGTTCCCCCCAAATTAAAAATCACCATATGATCCAGTAATTCCACTACTGGGTATTTACCCAAAGAAAACAAAAACACTAATTCAAAAAGATATATGCACCCTTATGTTTACTGCAGCATTATTTACAATAGCCAAATTATGGAGACAACCCAAATGTCCACTGATAGATGAATGGATAAAGATGGGACACACACACACACACACACACACACACACACACACACACACACGAGTATTACTCAGCCATTAAAAAAAAAAGGGATCGGGGCCCTGGGTGGCTCAAGTTGGTTAAGCTGCTGCCTTCAGCTCGGGTCATGATCCCAGGGTCCTGGGATCGAGTCTGGCATTGGACTCTCTGCTCAGCAGGGAGCCTGCTTCCCCCCCACCCCACCACCCTGCCTCTCTGCCTACTTGTGATCTCTGTCAAATAAATAAATAAAATCTTAAAAAAAAAAAAAGGGATCTTGCCATTTGCAACAACACAGATGAACTTAGAATATATAATGCTAAGTGAAATAAGTCAGTCAGACAATAATCATATGATTTCACTCATCTGTGAAATTTAAGAAACAAAGCAAATGAACAAAGGAGAAAAAAGAACAAAACTACACTCTTAAATACAAAGAAGTGGTGATTAGCCAGGACAGGGTGGCGGGGTGGAGGGGTGTGGGGGTGTGGGGACGGTGGATGAAAGGATGAAATAAAATAGATGAAGGGTACACATTTATCTTGATGAGCACTGAGAAATGTCAAAATTGTTGAATTAATTACATTATATACCCAAAACTACTACAACACTATGTTAATTATGCTTCAATTTAAAAAATAATTAAAAAAAAGTGGGCATGTACTCAGGCCACTGACTCTCAAGAGGAGGGCTCAGGAGGAAGCCCCTGGGAAATACTTCCTCCCTCTTGAGAGAGACAAGTACAGGGAGAACCAGTTCCTCTTCTTCTGCTGGAAAGAGACAAATATAGGGAGAAATAGTCCCTCCGCTTCTGCTGGGTTTTGCTAGATCCATCGCATGGATCCATCATCCATGTGATACCTAGAACCGCAGTGGCCACCTGCGAGTGTGTGGTGAGCCGGTCTGAGGACAAGCTGATGCGAAGAAGATGGAACAGGGAAAGAAGGAAAGAATTTGGTTTCTTACTGACAAACCTGAACCACTGAAATAACTGACTCTTGCTATTTTCAGGTTACAAGGACACCCCCCACACCAAGTAACTTTCACATATATGGTTTACATCTACTATGTCTACTGATATTTACCACTGACGAAGATTACAACTATGAAAAATTTAAAATACGAGAATATACAAGTATTTGTTCCACTACCCAAGAGAGCAAAGATATCATCATCATATCATGTAATCTCCCGGGAAACTCTACTATACAATTTTGAGAGAATGAGTATAAAAGGCAAGTAACATCTCAGCATTACTGGAATAATAATTTTGACATCACAGACCCTTTGACAAAGTCTGGGATTCCCAGGGGAGCTTGGACTTAATTTTCAAAACTGCCAGATTAAGCTACTTTGTAATGACTTTTAGAAAATTATTTGCTGCTGTAACCTAAATGATACAGTGATATTCTCCAAAAAAGATTATTTAATAAAGGGGCACCATTACAATGGTATTTTTATTTTTATCAAAGCAATTAAAAACTCCACCCCAAAACCCCAAACCCAACTGACATGATACAAACATGGAGACCTAAGTAATTACCAAGAGGTGACAAGAACAGAGCCAATGAGAAAAATATAATCATCTCCATAATTATCTTGAATTTTAAAATGTTGTCTTTATCAGTAGCATAAATCTAATTAGCGCTATTTAGCTAGAGGTCAGCTGTGGTGTGAGCATATACTTCTTTTCCTTACCATTCTTCACCATTCCTTTTAAAGCGTATAGAAAAAGCAAAAACAGTATACTTGATAGAGCTACAAACTATTCTAAAATGTGCAATAACTCACTCTATGTCTAACATCAATTAAAATTCCTAAAAAGGAAATGTGTTTACCTTCAGCACCAGACAATGATCTGTAGGTGCTTTGTATTTGTTCCTGTAATCCTGTCCGTAATAAACGTTGACATGATCCAGCTGGAGAAAGCACACCAGTTCCCGAGAGACCTAAGATAAAAATACCCGTAAGACTGAATTAACAATAATGTATAAATCAGCAAACATCATACCTGGTAACAGCTGCCGGCGGCAGATGACAAGGCAGTGAGAGTCTCTAAAAATGTTCCTTCTTTAACCCAGGATACAACAAAAAAGCAGTCCATCTCACTTACTGTCTGCCATTCACAATGAACACAGACGTGCTTGGAAAGGGTGGCATTTAAGGAGACTTTAAGTATAATATAATATTAAATACAATATAGTAGAACTCTGGGGAAAAATAAGAAAATATCATATAGTTCAGTGCTCATAATGCATAGTTCAAGTACAATGATTCTAAAGTCAGGGTTTCCTCACCTTAAAGAGGCAACAAAATATGCCTCTTGGGAGGGTGGTAAAGCCTGGATGAGAGGACGCTATAAGGAGTTTAAAACAGTGCAGGTCCCGCTACGCACAGAAAAGGCCTCTACCAAGGGGTCCCTCAGCAGGAGCTAGTATCCAAGAAAGGTGGAAATGCCTGTAATCCCAGAATGCTATCCTCCCCAAACAATAACAAGCAAAAACTACTCCGACAGAAGTTCTGAAAATAATAAATAAAAGTATGATTTCAAATGTGCCAAGAGAACTGAAATGGGCCCAATGAATGACCAGAGAGCAAACACTTCCAGGTTTCTTCTTCTTTATAACAGATCAATAAACAAAGCAAAGCAATATTCTGTGTGTCCTACAAGAGGTGAAACAAGGGGCATCTGGGTGGCTTAGTTGGTTAAGTGCCTGCCTTTGGCTCAGGTCATGATCCCAAGGTCCTTGGATCGAATTTCACATCAGGCTCCTTGCTCAGCAGGGAGCCTGCTTCTCCCTCTGCCTGCCACTCTCCCTGCTTGTGCTCTCTCTCTTTAAAAAACAAAAAAAGAACTGAAATAAATCAGAGCCTGGATTCATCCTGTCAGCATACTTAACTACAAATTAAAATCAACTGTCATAATGAGGAAGCTCAAAAGTCAGCAGAGGGACACACCTTTGCTTTTCCTTTAGGGACATAGTAGATACCAGATGCTCGCAAGAGAAAATAACGCTTTTTCCAGGATTTTTTGCCATCATCTTTCAACCACAGGACTCCTTCAATTTCTGGCACAGTTACAGAACTTCCACAAAAACATTCCTAAAAGAAGAAGAAGATTTGGAAAAACATGCGATCTTTGGATTCTCAGAAAAAAATTGTGTTTATTCCTGTGAAGTTCATACTATAACTAACCCACAGAAGTGGCTTTGGTAATAAGGTTACACTGCTATTATTACCTCAATTAGAACTCTGTATTCTAAACATCATATAGATCCATTTTGAAACCACTATGGCAGTCCTTATGAACTTTTCCCTAACATTGTTTTGAAGAATCTGAGTTGAGTTGTCAGCTGAGCTGCATACAACAGGATCTAAATGCATCTGTAGAGCACAGTAACACTAAATTTAGTGTCAGAGTTAACAAAAGCATTGACTAATTCTCCAAATTAACAACACATTTAGATTAGCTGTCAAACAATTTTTTTTTAAAAAGGCAACATGCTGAAAAAGTGCTCCACATCACTCGGCATCAAGGAAATACAAATCAAAACCACAATGAGTTATCACCTCACACCAGTCAGAATGGCTAAAATTAACAAGTCAGGAAATGACAGATGCTGGCGAGGATGCGGAGAAAGGGGAACCCTCCTACACTGTTGGTGGGAATGCAAGCTGGTGCAACCACTCTGGAAAACAGCATGGAGGTTCCTCAAAATGTTGAAAATAGAACTACCCTATGACCCAGCAATTGCACTGCTGGGTATTTACCCTAAAGATACAAACGTAGTGATCCGAAGGGGCACGTGCACCCGAATGTTTATAGCAGCAATGTCTACAATAGCCAAACTATGGAAAGAACCTAGATGTCCATCAACAGACGAATGGATAAAGAAGATGTGGTATATATACACAATGGAATACTATGCAGCCATCCAAAGAAATGAAATCTTGCCATTTGCGACGACGTGGATGGAACTACAGGGTATCATGCTTAGCAAAATAAGTCAATCGGAGAAAGACAACTATCATATGATCTCCCTGATATGAGGGAGAGGAGATGCAACATGGGGGGTTAAGGGGGTAGGAGAAGAGTAAATGAAACAAGATGGAATTGGGAGGGAGACAAACCATAGTGACTCTTAATCTCACAAAACAACTGAGGGTTGATGGGGGGAGGGGGGTTGGGAGGGGGGGTGGGATTATGGACATTGGGGAGGGTATGTGCTATGGTGAGTGCTGTGAAGTGTGTAAACCGGGTGATTCACAGACCTGTACCCCTGGGGATAAAAATATATTATATGTTTATAAAAAATAAAATTTAAAAAAAATGCAAAAAAAAAAAGGCAACATGCTAAATGAGTATATGCTCACAATTTAAAACTATCAATTTACATGATTCTAAAACAAAGAGGACATTTATTTTTTAAATATTTAAGACTAATTTGAAAGGGGGCGCCTGGGTGGCTCAGTGGGTTAAACCGCTGCCTTTGGCTCAGGTCATGATCCCAGGGTCCTGGAATAGAGCCCCGAATTGGGCTCTCTGCTTCGGCAGGGAGCTGGGTTCCCCACCCCCTCTCTCTGCCTGCCTCACTGCCTACTAGTGCTGTCAAATAAATTAAAAAAAAAAAACTTAAAAAAAAAAAAAAAAACTAATTTGAAAGGAATGTAAACAAACTCAAAATTATGAATTCTAATGTCTAAGATAAAAATGTAATTGAAAATCAACCACGTATTAGTAAAAGAAAAACAGAAATCCTCATTAAATATTAACATAGGACATTTTGAGCCTAAATTAACTTATCTCTTCCCAAAGTACAGAGAAACCAGGAATTATAAAGAGGATTTTTAATTGTAGCTATTATCACTATGAAAAGTTGAGTGCTGATCTTCATCTTCCTAAGTGCCTTGTTGCTAAGAATTTATTCTGGTTTTCAAACATACTAACTTCTTTGATTTTAGTTCTCTAAAATTGGCAAAGGCCAAAAAGCTAAAAACTGAATTATATTTGAATTTGGTTTATTAAAATAAGGGGATGTAGATATATATTTAAATGATTATGATTTTTTAAACTGAGTTATTTAAATTAAAGCTTGAAATACTTTGTAAATTACTAGTATATTCAAACTTCTCTTGGGTGAGCAAATAAAGCACCACAATCATGTCCTTCATTGACTAGCCCTTTCCCCCACTTATCTGCCCCTAACAGCTCATGACTCTTTTTAGTCCCCTAATATATTACTTGGCAAAGTAACAGTTTTTAAGAGGTTCTTCAGTAGTCGAACATTCACACAGCTGAACTCTTCCCTCCCAGGCTATGGAGGAATATAGGCTTCTCTAGTTCCAAGTGTAATTATGAATATATAGCATTGACATACTTGACTTCAAAAAAGGTACTTAATATTTTAATATGTAATGTGCAGGAAAAAAGGGGGTGGGGGGACTGAAGAGTCATACCTCCAGTAGCACTTCTTTGTTTCTATCTGCCATCTCAGCAGTTTCCTTTTTCCCCAGAAGATAATTCTGGAAAAATAAATAAATGAAAGTTAAACCCATCCTATTATTCCCTTGGCACAGGTGCATATCTGATTTCTTCTAGAGATACAGCAACTGTGTCTGCCTTTATAGAATGACAGGATTACTGCTTTGAACATTAACTTGTGCCTGAGCATCATTGCTAAAATGCTTAATGCTGGCTTCTCCTTACTTTAGCCAATATCTTGAGTTATTCCATAAACTGACCTCTCCCAAATCCTGAGATGATACTACATCCAACAGCTGACAAATGTTATGTACAACTAATGAAGGGACCTGAAAAGTTTATAAATTAAGTACAATGAGTAAGGTAAATTTCCTTAAAATATGCTAAGCTTAACTGACCCAGATGCAGAACACTTAATTTATGTTCTGGCTTTGAAAAAAGAAATCCCTAATTCTCTGAGACTATCATAATATTACTTGCTTACCTTGACTAAAATCTGAATTCTAACTATTAGCTTTATAAAATACTTTTTTCCAATTACCTGTAAGAAAATCTATTGGTAGGGGTGTCTGGGTGGCTCAGTTGGTTAAGAAACTGCCTTTGGCTTGGGTCATGATCCTGGAATATGGGGACTGAGTCCCACATCGGGCTCCCTGCATGGCAGGGAGTCTGCTTCTCCCTCTGATCTTTCCCCTCTCATGCTCTCTCTCTAATAAATAAATAAAATCTTAAAAAAAAAAAAAGTATTGGTATTCCCAAACGTGTATTACTCAACTAAAATTATCCAGTAAAGATGTGTCATGATTAAGCTGTCTGAAGGATATTTAATACTTTTAACACTGCTATTATCTTTCATTACTACTTTTTAATACTCCTTTTTCACCTACTGATTTTTTATAAAATATTTGTGTACTATTAATTGTTAACTCAAACATTATTCTGGAATAAACAGATGCCAAATAAATCAAGGTAACATATATTAAAAGTGGAAACATTTATAATCAAGGTTATTGAGATTAAAAAAAGATATTAAAATAAAGTGTCAACTGGATAAATGGAGGAAGTAGAGAACTTACACACGTAAGTACTTTTCTTTGATGGATGAGAAGCTCACCCAGTAAACAGCTGGGTTCAACAGGCTGGATTACAAAAAGCAAAAACCTGATAACTCCCTGGAGTCACTTCTGCTGCCCCAAGGGCTCACCCCATCTGGCTCTGGGTGGCAGGTAATCTCTTTGAGGTCTGACACCTGGGGTCCAGCAGACCTTCCACCACAGCAGTAGTATATGTTCCCATGGGGTTTTGCAACCGTAACACTCCAACCAGGAGGTTGCCAGTTTTTTAGCTCTATTAACTTAAAAGTAATAGAATAATATAAGATGAATATTCAGAAATCATGACTTCTGTAAGATATTGGCCTCACCTGTGGGTTCTTGAAAAGTGCATATTTTTCTATACGTTCCATAAATATAAGCTTGTTCTGGCTGTCTCTTGTCCAATTAACAAGATTTTCAACCAAGTTCTCATGGTCTTCAAAGATTCTCTCTGTCCCAAGATAAAATATCAATATTTTGTTAGTATTCATCAGAGCTGCATCAAAGACCTGAAACCCTTATGAAGTAATTCCAAGCAGAATCACAGAATTTTACTCGACATTATGGCTCTTAGTCCTTAGAAATGATCTAGTCTTCCCTCTATTTACAAATATAGAAACATGCCCACTGTGTTAATGGATTTTAGCAAAGTCACACAACTGCTACATGGAAGAATTAGGACTAAAATCTAGGTCTTCTCTTAGGTCTTCCTCAGCCTTCAGCTTTTTCCCATCCACCCCTGAAAAAAAAACAAAAACCAGGGGTGCCCGGATTGCTCAGCAAGTTAAGCATCTGCCTTTAACTTAGGTCATGATCTCAGACTCCTGGGACTAAGCCCCTCCCTCCAGCTCCTTGCTCAGCAGAGCTCTGATTCCTCTTCTCCCTCTCCCCCAGCTCGTGCTCTCTCTCTCCCTCTAAAATAAAAAAATAAAAATCTTAAGGAAAGAAAAAAAAGACACTGTAGCCAATTACATAAAAGGTAGTAGAGAAATATTATATATGTGGGTCTTTAACCTACAGCCATAGACATATTCCAAAAATTAGTATCCAAACATTTTCTGTGTATCATGATGCCACATCTCTGAACTCAAACCTTTCTAATTCTCTAAGAATAGTTTTGAGTATTATTAGAATACATTTTATACATGTTAATAAACTAATAACATGTTTCAGTTTCTGGGGGCTATGTATGTGTGTTCTGAGACAAAAGGGTTATTAAAGTTTTATTTCTCTGGAAACCACTGTGAAATATTTAAATATATAGGTACTAAGAGCAATGCAAGTACTTTTTAAAATAAAATATAAAGTTGACATTGATTACAGAATCAGCAAGACCTAATAAAATAACAATTGCCATAATCACACATTATAATAAGGAAACTTTTAAGAGTCAATTATGGCATTAAAAATGAGGAATTTTTAAAACTAGAGAATACCACGCTAAACTACAAAACCATAGGAAATTAAGATTTAGTACATCTAGCTAAAAATAAAAAACATGGGCTTTATGTTTTCCCTGAAAGTCAAATGCTGGTTAAAGAAATTCAGAACAAATCTGAATAAACAGAATGGTCTTAGTAAATGTGTCTATCTATGCAGTAATTAGAAGGGAAAAAGTATTTTGTTACTTTAAAAAAAACTGTTTTAGCCATAAGAAGATTTGAAGTGAACTGGAAATGATCTTGTATCCAAAGAAATCTCAAAATACTTGGAGGAAAAAAAGATAATGTAAAAAGCTAAGGCTATATATAGGGGGGCAAAAAAGATGACTCAAAGTGCTTTAGTTAACATGAAAACTGTTAGGATTGCATAGAAATTAAAAAGTAAATGAAGCAATTAGATTACTAACCCATTTGTAATTCAGAGATGGTTTCTACCAGCGACCAGTCTAAACTATAACCGCAGTGGGATTTGTCCATTAGGTTATCCAGCACTTGTCTCACTGTCTGCCTCTCATCCACCATCATTGTTTTAGAACTATCGTCAGACATGTGGACTCTAATCACCAACTATAACAGGTAAAAAGGAAATTAAATACAAAGCAAAAACTAGGCATTCTAGAAATTTCTTCCAATATCAAGTAACGTTGAGCAATGTTCTTAGTTAAATATAAATTAAAACACAAATGATTTTATTATGCAAGAAAGATGCTCTAAATTTAGGTATCAAATAACACATCTAAACAAATGGAAAGCATTTTTGAAATTATAATAACAGGTTTAAGATTATAATAAGATAATTTTGTTTTACTTTTTTAGGAGAATTTAAAACAGAAAGTTATTTCTTTCTAAACATTTTATCTACAAAAAACATAAGTGAAAAATATATTAGGAAGAAATATCCCTCTACCTTTCTGTATCTTCAAGGCATGTTATATAAACAAGGCAATTCTTTATAAATCTGATAAAAACGGATAAAAAAAAATCCCAAACGAGGAAAAAGCCCAAATATCACCTTTTTCACTTGTGCCTCTTTAATCTTCTCCAGGGCAACTCTGATCTTCTCAGCTTTCAATTTTGCAGCCTGTTCTTCCTGTGAACACAAAGCACTGCAGATAAACTAATGCTAAAACAATGAGAATTTCTGGTAAGTTTTTTTATCTTAAGGATGTTGCCAGTATTGAATTTCAGGAAGAATATAACTTCAGATACTTATAGAGAGAGCACATTTAAAAAATAACCCTATTCACAAAGTGAGAAGAGACATAGTGCAAAGAAACGTTTCTAAGATGCAGACTTGAAGATCTCTTATAGTAAGACTAGATTCCATCTTCTAGAGAAAAAGAAATCTGTGATATAGCAAATTAATGAGTTTGATTCTGTCAATCTGAAGCAGATGAATTTCAGACAGGAGAAAAAGGAGTGTATAATGGGCTATGTGCTGGCCGGCCAGTTTGCCATACCTGCACAGTCCCTTGACTCTGAATTTATACCCACCTTTGAAGCACGGGCAATCTTTTGCATACTAATGTTTTGTTTTATTATACTGAAAATGTATTATCATCATCAAACAGCAGAAAAAAGTCAATTTATTTCTTTGCAACCACATAAAAAATCCTTAATAAAAAATCCAGGTATGTTCTTATCAATATACTAATGCAAAGAGAGAAGTCTGCATTATACTCTAGGTTTCATTCTGCTTTGAAAAGCACACAAGATAATCAATGTCTCATGTTAGTAAACTCAAATTTGTTTCTATTAATTCACTGATGAAATTTTTAAATGCTAAATATAATTTTCCAAATATTTAACTTCTAGTAACTTCTTTATAAAATTTAGATTATAAATAGTAATAAAATTATCAAGAACTATAATTATACCATTTATTTTTTCCTATAATAACATATAGTATTGTAACACCAGTACTTACTTGTACTTTCCAGCAATAGGCCATTGTACACTGTAGTCTTAATCTCCAGTTGAGAAAAACTCATATAAGTAAATTTTCACTTTGTATGAAGGATTACTTTCCAACTCTAAGTTTTTGATTACTCTTGAAAACATCTAAGGAAAATATACACTGCCATCTTACATATTCCTATATTTAATATAAGACTTAAAACAAAAAAAAGATCTAGTTATATCAGCTACTTTTATCTGCTCTGGATTATGATTAAAAGCCATCCATTTCATACTCTAAGCTATCTTCCCTCATTTCAAGCTTAGTAGTTACTACTCCGGAGAACAGAGAAAACAGTAGTTAGAAAGACAGTGGAGCTTATTTGCCAGAAATCGGATCCTTTTCAATGAGAGGAGCCAGTGAATTAACATAATAACCAAGGTGTGGAAATACTATCTGTAAACCCAATTAGAGAACAAAGAACTTTATTTTAACAATGGAGGGGGTAAGGTAAGACTTGATTCTTAAGACTGTTATAGATATATTCATTTGATTAAAAGATCAAATCACTGTATAACCTTTATGCAAATAACCAAATAACATAATTATAAAATATGTTGCCTGTGTATTGTAAAATAATTCTTTTTCCTTTTTAATGCAGGCTATACAACGAGATCACTACGCTACAGTCATTAAAACTCTCAGTTTCTGGAATAATTCGTTTTAGATAAACAAATCATTGTTAGTTTAATTACCAAACCCTGTGTTTTTGATGAGTATAGCACTACTCTAGAAAGGAATTTTGAATACTATCATTTCCCAGTGGTTTCATGAAACCAGTTGACAGGTTTTTTTTTGTTTTTTTGAAGAGAAAAAGGGAAGCAGGAGCTTTATGAATGTCTTCTCAATAGGATAATGATCTTCTGTTTCTCATGGCTCATTTGACACATCTTTGTATTAGTATGAACGGCTGTTACAGAGAGGAAAAATTTACCAAGGCATATTTTCAAGTTTTACTTCATGTCTCTGAAAAGCAAATTTAAATCTCAAAGTCTGATAAGGAAAGACTGATACATAAAATCAATGCTTTGTGTATATGGAATATAAACATGAACTTCTAAAAGGCTAAATTCTTTTATAACCTTGTAATTATTCTGCAGAAATTAAAAAAAAAATCCCCCAAGCCAAGAATATTTTTAAAAGAAAAATATTCAAAAGAGTAAGACAAGAATTTTGAAAAGCTATAGACTAGGAGAAAATATTTGCAATTTATCCAACTTATCTGATAAAAGACTATCTAAAATATTCAAAGAAACTTAGAATTTAAGAAAATGAACAATCCAATTAAAAAACAGGTAAAAGTCATGAACGAACAACTCACCAAAGAAGGTACACAGATAGCAAATAAGCCCATGAAAGGATTTGCTCAGTATCATATATCTTTAGGGAACACCAAATTAAAACGAGATATCACTATACAACCTATTAAAATGGCCAAAATCCAAAACACTGAAAACATCAAATGCTGGTGAAGTAGAGGATCAACAAGAACTCACATACATTGCTGGTGGGAATGAAAAATGACAGAGCCACAATGGAAGATAGTTTGGTGGTTTCTAATAAAACAAACATGCTCTTACAATATGATCCAGTAATCATGCTCCTTAAGATCTACCCAAAGGACGTGAAAACTTACCTCCACCCAAAAATCTGCACACAGATGCTTCTAGCAGCATTACTCCTAATTGCTAAAACTTAAAAGCAATGCAGAGAGCCTTCAGGAGCTGAATGGGTAAACTGTGCTACATCCAGACAATGGAATATTAGTGCTAAAAGGAAATGATCAAGCCATGCAAAGACACTGAGGAAACTTAAATGCATATTACTAAGTGAACGAAGCCAGTCTGAAAAGGCTGCACACTGTATGATTCTAACAATATGACGTTCTGAAAAAGGCAAAACTATGGAGATGGTAAAAAAGATTAGTGGTTGCTAGTGGCTGGGGAGAAGGAGGGATGAATAGGTGGAACACAGCACTTTCGTCCGAGTGAAGCTATACTGCATGACGCTGTGTAGGACATGTCATTACACATTGTGCAAATCCACAGAATGGACAACATGAAGAGGGAACCCTAATGTAAACTGTGAGCTCTGGGTGATAATGATGTGTCAGGAAAGGTTCGTCAGCTGTATCGAATATACCACTCTGGTGTGGGATGTTGATTACAGGGAGGCTATGCACGTGTGGGGGCAGGTAGTATATGGGAAATCTCTGTACCTTCCCCTCCAATTTACTGTGAATCTAAAACTGCTCTAAAAGAATTCAGTTTATTTTAAAAAGACATATACAAATTTAAATAATTACATTCTGATATTGGTTAGAAATATAAAAATAGTACTTTCATACTCCCATTTTATTGTAATATTACTTGCCAAATACAACAGAACACAACCAGTGCTATCTTCTGAAGGAGTGATATAAAAAGTCATTTAATTTTAAGATTAGTTTAAACTAAGTTTCTGTTCTACAGGCTAACAGGAAAAATGCTGACATTGTGGAAGAAAGGATTAAAGAAATAAGAGATTCAGTGCAACCATTTAACATACATTAAACAAATTGGATTTCCTAGCCATCAATAAGAAACCATCTTTTTGGAAAGCACCTAGGTGGGGCTATTTTAACACCCAAATTTAGCTCTTTCATTTGCTCAAAATAATACTTTAATAACTACATAAATTGATCTGTTTTAAAACTATATCAAATTCAAATTTAGGAGCTATGTGCTTAATTTCAGCGTAGGCAAATTTTAGTTTATTCTTCTCCAGTTTATCAACAAGGATGATCCTTGCTAGAAGCTTTTTGAAGAAAAAACTGACCAAGATACTTCTTACTTTTAGAGTCTGAATATCATCACCGGAGCAAAACTGAAAATATAAATACTTATATCAAATTGTAAGAGTCATAGTGTTTTATGCTTCCCATGGATAACCTGTTTCTCAGAAAGTTCGACCTTTACCTACATTACCATGGTAGATATATTCATACCTTTACTTTTAACCATTACAACCCAGGAGAGGAAGAAATTGTTTTAAGCTCATAAAGCATGCAAGATCAATAAATCTTTGCTGATGTGATTAGACTGTACAGGAAGAAGATATTTGATAGTTTACTTATAAAGGCAATATAAGTCTATGTTCAATGTCTGCAGCCTAATTTCAATACAAAGAACAAAGCTTTATTCATCTCATGTTCTCCTCTTTTTGCTAATGCAGACAACCTCAAGGTCTTAAGTCTTCTGTCCCCTTATCTTCTAACTATCCCTTTCTTCACATTGTCTGTTCCTCAGCCATCCTCAACATAAGTAAAAGATATCTCACACATATAACAACTTTCTCTTCTACCCTGTCTCTTAAAAGAGCAAAAGACAACCCATTTTCTACCTGAAAAACTCCTGTGCAGCTATCACTAACCATCAAATGCCAAGTCTCCTCAAATTTACATAAAGAACAAAAACTCAGTGAAGATCTTATGATTAAATGAAAGCCAATGCTGTGGTTACAAAGTGTTAAAGCACTCTCTTGAGTGTAAAAATTAGAATACTGATAGAAAGAGTGACAGTTGCTAAGAGACGGCTAGTGAATTCCTTCAACCAAGAAATTATTAAGGCTTTGTTGGTTCAGAACAAATCCAGCTGAAATTAAGGGGCTCAAAATGAATTAACAGTTTCTGTAGGATGTAGTTTATTTTACATTTTACAACAATAAAAAGTTATATCAATTTTAAAAGGTTCAAAGAAAACTTGGAGTGGTAATTAGTTCACTGCCAATGAAATGCTCTACTCTTTAAAATTACTTAGAGCCAAAATAATAACTACTTTAGTTCCCTGACACTGAAAAAGACTCTCATTGGGAAGAGAACAAACATCAACTGAACATCTAAAGCTTACCACACACAATGAGGTGTGTTACACACGGTATCTCATTTAATTCCCAATAATGCAAGGCCAATATCACTATTATATACATTGTACTGATGAACTAAGGCTCAGAAAGACTAATCTAAGATCATACAGGCAGTTACCAAATGACTGACTACTTGCTCTCTCCACTATGTCATAAAGTTATAGCATAAACTAATGGGATAGCAGTAAATTAAAACCACTTGTCAAAAAATGAAAGACTTACAGTAATGTAATAGCACTTTTATAACTTCTCTGAAGCAAAGAAAATGGTGGTTAACATTACAACAGTTCCTGAAGGTTACTAAAGGACCATTCTGTGACAGATGTGTGTTGAGACTGAAGGCTTGGGTCTGACTGCAGGAGCTTACATTTCATAAGAGACAAAACAATAAAGAAATAGATGTGTGGTTAGTCAGTCAGGGATAAATCCTATGGAAAAAAAATAACGCAGGGTAGAGGAGTGAAGGATGACAAAAAAATGCACTGTGAGATGAAGAGGTTAGGAAAGGCATTTAGAAGAGTAACCAGAGATTTAAGGGCACCAATCAGCAGTATGTCCTTTGCCCACCGTACCCATTTATAGTACTAATGCCATTCCTAGAAGAAACTGGTTGGCACTGTTTTTAGAGGTTCCCAGCTCAGAGCTGTATGTGGGATAGTTATTTCATTAATAGTGGTATAGTGACAACTGGATTTTGGATGGAAAAAAAAAAAAAAAAACAACCCATAAACAAAAAACATCTTTTTGGTGCTCTGGCCTAAGCGCAGTGCTACTATGTTCATTCTACTGTGTACTAACTACTGGGTGTTACAATGTCTTAGTTTGGAAAACTGTGTATCAGAGATGGGTAACTGGGGTACCATGCTTTCTGGGTAAGGGGAGCCAGACTGCCACACAGATGGCATGCAAGACGTGTAAACCCATTTTTAGTTTAAAAACAACCAAGTGCCCTGGTATTGACGGCACTGACATAGACAGGCTCCTATAGTTTGGGTTATCTAGGAATTTCTGCTACCTCCTTGGCTCCATGCCCCATTCTAGCCTAAATGTTTAGGCTCTATGCTAGTGAATCACATTCCTGCTCAAATTTCATGTATGTAAGCAGGGTAGTATATAGGAGGAAGCTGGAGCCAGATGTTGGCTACACACACCAGCAATTCCAACACTTGGGTAATGGGAGAAGAGTGGATCCAAGCAGGGATGGCTGGTGCTGCAGTTGGTATTACTGTCTCTTGGGCACAGGGAGGTGAGAAATTACTGACTGCATTTATCCGTAACTTGCAAAGAAAAACTCTCCCTGTGGTAGGAACTTTGTATTGTACACTGCTATATTTCCAGGGTTGTGAACCCAGTAGGTATTGAAGTATCTGTTGAATGGATGAAGTTATTCTCTTCAACAGTCTGCCACTTCATTTAGAAAAAAATACAAAGTCCTTAGCGCACCTTGAATAATCTGGTTCCTGCCTACCTCTCCAACCTCAAATCAAGACACTCACTCCTATCTTCATTCAACTACTGTGGCTCCAGCAACATAGCCTTTTCTCAGCTTCTCAATCCTGCCAAATTCTTCTCCCTGTGTTTATCTACATGGAACGCTAACCTTCACCTTCAAGCTGGCTTCCACCCCCCAATCTTTAGGTTAAACAGCGCCCCCTTACAAGGGCCTTTTCTGGGGCGCCTGGGTGGCTCAGTGGGTTAAAGCCTCTGCCTTCGGCTCAGGTCATGATTCCAGGGTCCTGGGATCGAGCCCTGCATCGGGCTCTCTGCTCAGCAGGGAGCCTGCTTCCCTTCCTCTCTCTCTGCCTGTCTCTCTGCCTACTTGTGATCTCTGTCAAATGGATAAATAAAATTAAAAAAAAAAAAAAAAGGCCTTTTCTGATCTTATCATTTAAAGGAAATGTACCCCAATTCCCCCCCCCCAGTATTCTCCTAACGAACCTTTGCTTCCTCCACAGCTCTTAACATGATTTAAATTTGTTTACACTTGCCCATTAATATTTTTTATCTATCTTCCTAAGCAGACTGTGAGCTCCTGAGGGAGGTGGCTATGTCCATTTTATACAAAGTTATATCCCAGCCCCAGGATAATATATGACTCAAATATTTGTTCAATAAATAAACAATGGAAATGGTAAAACTATTACATCTGAGAGCATTGTACAAAATGGACTGGAGGAAGGGGAGGTAAGAATGAAGAGACCAGTGTGGTAGCTCTGATAAGAGGTTAGGAGCCAATTTAGGTTGGTGGCAATGGGAACAAAATGGATGAGTGAATTTAATCCTGCAAATTCTTCACTAGAGCGTTAAGATAGTAACTGAGAAGAAAAAAGGCACCATGGATGGTAGAGGGCTCACACCGTGGTAACCGGGAGAGTGGCAGCATTCCGAATAGAAACAGCAATGTCACAAGGATATAAATTGTGAGGCAGCAGGGTTAATGTAGGTAAGGAAGCTAAAGATCTGTGGGACTGGAGGTGCTGGTAAAATCCTGGTAATCTTCCAAGAAATACCTGAGTGACCAGGAAATATATTGCTCTTAGGTAGAGAGATCTGATCTCATCTAGAACAGAGATCCTACTTGAAGTCATCAGTGCAAATTGCAGGGAAAGAGAGAGTAAACAGAGGAGGAGCTGAGGAAAAGACCTTTGCTATGGTTATAAAGTATAATATGGCTATTATTCACGTAGACTTCTACATTTCCCTAATCTTAAGCTGTTTCTACCCCATTTCTAGATCTACTTTAAAGAGAAACTCAAGCAAGAGAAAGCAAGATGACTCTTGGGTCTTCTCTTTGAGCTAATTCTCAGGGAGGTTTTAGTCATAGCCTTAATACCCCCTTTCAAAAATTTATAACCTTAATAAATTAAAAAAAAAACCTTAGACACAATAATAACTTACAGATATTACCCATAATTACCATCATATTCCAAAGAAAATATCTATAACCAAGTCCAATATTCTTGAATTTAACATTTAAATAAGATAATGAAATAAAAACATGACATGAAAAGAGGTCAGAATCTATTTAGCTTCCCTACTTTGTTACTGCTTAGTTAATAATGACAATGGCTAAACAATTTTAAATTGATGTAAAATATTAGCCCAGTGAAAATCCCGTTGGACTGACTGAAACCATTCTGAGGGCGGGTAACTGAGAAATTAAAATTGCAGTCTTCTCTTCCAATTTGATTAAGCTAATGTAAAGTAAGATTCTGTTTATATAAATAAATGTTTTAATTTATAATACAAGCACGAATTAGAAAACAAAATTTGCTAAAGAAACTCACAGCATGGATAGATAACCACTAGTAATAAAAGTTTCAATTAGAGCAATGTTTTTGGACTTTAAAATAAAGTGTTAAACTAGAAAAAGTGCAACATACTTGGGAAGATGGCCAGGTATTTACAATATTTACAGTATTTTCGGATATTGAGAGTAGAATATTAAGTCATTGTATCTTAAGTCATTAAGATCAATAAATAATTATTCAGTAAGAGAAAAAAATAACTATAACAACAAAGATGCTGAAATAAGAAAGCATAATCTGGGAAATCTGCGAACACAATCAAAACCAGAAATTATATTCTACCTGAAAGACAATAAACATTTACATGCAGGTGGAAAGAAGTAGTATCACCTTGGTCAGCAAATGAGAAGGTTTTCCTGCAATGTTTCTCAGAAGAAGGGAGGTTTCCCTGTCCAGATAGGAGTGCTTGTGCAGAAAAAGAGAGAGAAAAACAAAAAAGGCAAAAGAAGTCAGTGGAGTTTTTATGTGTTTAAAATATAAAGTAGACAAAGAATGTTTCTCTATCATTAATCTCATGTCTTTTTCCTACAGTGAAATGTGTCCATAAGAAAACTTTAAAAAAGAAAAAAAAAAAAAAAAAAAAAAGAAAGAAAAGGATGGGGAGACAGACACCATCGATGCCAAGAGGCATGTCCTAGCCAACTCGTGCCAGTCCCTGACTGCAAAAACGGACCGTGCGCTGCCTAGATCACAGAGCCAGCCTGTCTTCTAGGGAGGCCTTTGCAAGTGCAGTGCACACAGCACAGATAACAGGTGTTGAGACCAATGACTAAACAGATGCCTTCCTCTTATTAAAGCCGATAAAGATCCATATAGCTTTAAGTAGTATATTCTTATGAAAACAGAATAAGACTCTTAAAAACTTTTTTAAAACTCTGCAAGTATTTCTGATCAATTCAATGACAGCTTTTTTCCAAGAGAAAAAAAAGTCCATAAATATTTTGCCTAATGGATATCACCTGTTTTCAGTAAAATCTTAATTCACTCATTACATCAGAATACTAATAAGACTATACTGACAGTAAAGGACTTACATAGCAAACAAATGACATAAAATATTAAGTAGAGCTCCTTTAAATTGTTAATTTAAGTAATTAATATATTTTCATAAAAATGATCTGTGAATAACAAAGGCCTTAACTACTGTTTTCCCCCTTGGTAACTTTTTAGTAACATGTTTAAGGTAAGTTTATGCAATTGTATTTAAATTCAGAGTATAAATTAGAGTTGTTTCCATATAAACGTAATTCAGATTTGCCTGTCCCTAAATAATTCTGAATTAGGAACTATTTTTTAATGCGATGTAATTACTAACCACCATTTAAAATAATACACTGGCACATTCAGTTGAGTATCCCACTCTTGGTTTTGGCTGGGGTCCTGACCTCGGGTCATGGGACTGAGCCTCCATACAAGCTCTGCACTCAGTGTGGAGTCTGCCTGGGACTCTCTCTCCCCACCCTCTCTGTCCCTCCCCCAAACCTGAAATAAATAAATCTATCTTAAGAAAAAAAATACAATGGTGCAGCTGAGTGATGTTATAGAAAATATTCTATGATGTTGTATTTTATAAATCTAACGATGTATCAAGTTATTCTTAAGAAAAATGTTCTTTGAAAAGAAGTATTAGAGCAGTACCCACTCTTAGTTCACTGTCACAGATAATAAAACACATTACTTCAAGATTAGAAACACTGTTAAAGAATACTAATCTTTGGGGCACCTGGGTGGCTCAGTTGTTAAGTGTTTGTCTTTGGCCCAGGTCATGATCCCAGAGTCCTAGGATTGAGACCCGCATGGGGCTCCCTTCTCAGTGGGAGGCCTGCTTCTCCCTCTCCCACTCTCCCTGCTTGTGTTCCCTCTCTCGCTGTCTCTGTTAAATAAATCAGTAAGATCTTAAAAAAAAATATATTAATCTTTGCTCATATCTACACTATGTTGAGTTTGCTATATAGAATTTCATTGCCTATGCATTTTTTTTGCCTTTTTAAAAAAATATAAGATGAACCTTATAAGCATACCTGCCCTTTCACCCACTCCTGCAAAAAGAACAACAAAGGAAAAAAAAACCCAAGGTTAAAAAAATTGGACATATTCATCAAGATCAGCACTAACAGGGTCAAACAATAACAAGAACAGAGACAATTATCTCTAGGTCCTCATTTACCTAAATGGTATAATCCTCCTGAAGGTAAAGATTAGTTGGCTTATCCAAAAGACACGAGGACAGAGAAATTTCTAAAAATTCAATTTAATTTGAGGTTAACAACCTGCTAAGACGAGGGAGAAAACTGGGAAGGACAATTTTATTGCTCTTATTCCCATTCATTTTTTGCTATTCATATGTAATGGGACAAGTGTATTCTTACACAAATACGTAAAAAATAATTTATGAAAAACCTACTCCTATTTCCTTTACCTTACTCAAACATTAGTTCCTCAGAAAAAGATCCCCCAAGTAAGTAAAATATCTATATTCCGATCACTTTATTTTAAATTCTAAAAAATAAATATGCTTCAGGCCATGAAAACAAATTTTTTTTGGTAAATATAATTCCAGACATTAAGTTCAAGTTTAAACTTAAAATCTTTTAAGATTTACTCAATGAGTCCTAAACTCAGATCACCTCAAGACTTCAAATCACTTAAAAAAAAACAAAAAACCCCAAAACCAAAAAACAACTGTTTTCTGATCAGTAAGAAACAATGATATCTAACTGTATTTGTTTAAAGACTCAAAAGTGGAAGTTATCCATTTAAAAATATTAAAAGGTTTAAACAGCCTAAAATAAAAATGAGATAATCATTATATTATTATAGCTAGTGTACCAAAAATAATCCACATCTAAAAAAATGAGACCATGAATAGCTGAACATGACAATAAATCGGCGTGGGATAGTCAGGTAGCTACTCACAGCTTACTCACTAGCAGGGAGGGAAGCCAGGCCTGCATGTTTCCTCTATCTAAGCTATAGGTATTTGTAGCAGAAAAAACAAAAACCTAGAAACCACAAGAAGCAAACTCCTTCCTTCAAAATATCCTTCCTTTATCTATCTTCCCCTAATGGTGCTAATCATACGTTGCTCTAGAATTCCTCAGAAAGGGGGTCAAGGGGTCGGGAGAATTTGTTACTGGAGAAAGATGTAAGAGGGATGAGAAGAGTGGCGTACAGTTGGAGGACTGAGAAAAGCAAAGGACACGGTGATTTGGGCATGTCTTTAACTCAACCTTCTGTCTTGCAACATTTTGCTGATAACAAAAATACATACCACTTCATTTAAATAGGGCCTTCTTACATTTTCTTTCATTCACCACTGACAACGCAAAGTCAGTGGCTCATTTTTAATCCATTTCACTGGTTTATTAGCTTATTTTCTTTCTCTCTTCCACTTTCCACTTTATTTATTTAATTATTTATTAGGTTGCAACTTTGACCCTGGAACCATGCAAAGCACTGGAGATCCAAAGGTGACCAGGATAGGCATTCCTTGCTCTCACAAAGTTTAGAGTCTAATGGGGAAATTAAATGACAATTACAGTACAATGTGTTACGTGGTATGGAAGCAAGTAGGAGGTACAGTACTTAACGCAAAAGCAGGGACTCAGAGGAACTATTTTTGAAAAAGCTTAGAGTCCTGGAAGATGTGTAAGGAGTAGCTAGGAGTGCAGGGAGAGGTAGAGACAGAGAGCAACTAGGGGTATCAGAGGATCTAAAAGAGGGTAGTACTGCCTTCAAGGTGACCTTTCAGAAAATGGGTTATTTTGGGCTGTCACAATGAAGAGGAGGGGGGTGTCACAGGTGTTTTTAGAAGAGAATGAGAATGCTGGATGCCCTGCAGCATGGAACAATGTCACATAATAGCAAGTAAAGTCCCACATCACACAGGAACTTTTATTGTCTTTATACGGAAAAATCACATAGATGGGAAATGCTGTTCATAACACAATCTGAGCTTAGAACCTAAGTCTATTTAAATGTACATTGTATTTTAAATACGATTTATTTCTGTATGATTTTAATATTCATTGACTTTTCCAAGAATGCTATTTACCCTGTAAAACAAATTGAGGGAAGCCAGCATTCTTTTGTCCAGAATTTACCAAAAGTTATTCATTATGTTGGAAAATCATTTCACCAATGGAAACCCAGCTTGAAAAGGTGCCAGTGCCCAAACCGGCAGCATCGATATGCGTTCGGTCACATGCCAGTACCGGACAGGAGACAGCTCAAATTCTTTTTCACAAAATAACTAAATACTATTAATGAAAAGACATGCCATGCAAGAATTCCTGAGGTTTATTAATAAAGGAGGTTTAAAAATCTTCCACATTACTGTCTTATTTAAAATAGTTACAACACAATGAGAAATCTAAACTGTAAAAATAAATATCAAAATCATTTTATCACTGCCTCATCCAAAGATGTAAGATAGGGAATGGTTTTATCACAATTATACATAAGACCTGGGTGCCTGGGTGGCTCAGTCGGTTAAGTGTCTGCCTTCTGCTCTGGTCATGAACTCAGGGTCCTGGGATAGAGTCCTGCATCAGGCTCCCTGCTCAGAGGGGACTCTTGCTTCTCCACTCAGGCTCTCTCTTTCTCTCTCTCTAAACAAAATCTTAAAAAAAAATTATACATAAGGCTCATTTATAAGAATTTTATATTTCCCATTTCTTTTGTTGGAGTCTATAAATTGTCTCAGCACATTATCCCTATTTTGTTTAAAGCTATTTTCTTTTTCTATTACCATATAGAGGTATGTTTTGTCTGCTATTACTTGTCACAACATGTTTTAGTTCCAGGTCCACCCAATTTCTGCTTTCTCTATCCCGTAAAAAATGACTTCTGATCTTTTCACCTGTCTTAAACCCAAATTATAAGTGGGTGTATGATTATGTCATTGTGTCTTTTACTACAGTGGCGGCCAAACATTTAAAAACTGAAATACATTATTATAAGTAACTTTTTGGTTATTCTCCTCCATCATGGGTATTAGAGCATTAAATTCCTTTTAAAAAGTAGGTATGTGGGTAGGTGAGATTATCTATGAATTTCTTTGAGCCAAAGACAGTGATTTAAATTATTTGTTATAAAATGGGGGTTCGAGGACTGAAAGGACTGGGACGTGAAACAAGGAGATGACAATGAAGGGCTGCAGCAAGCGTGGCTGGTGCTGAGGAATGTAAGGGAGGGGCTGAAGGTGAGGGGAGGAAGTGGTTTTCACTCTGCTGGATACAAGCCATTAGTAGACTGTGAAATCAACTCACTGGGTTCCTGGGTTATTACCAGACAAGGAAAGGAAGGGGGGTTAAAGAGAATCTGATTCAGCTGGGTGGGGGTCGGGAACTTGGGGGATTTTTACACTTCACAGATGATTCTGAAGCAGCACTGTCCAACTGAATACAAGTCACAAATACAAAATTTTCTAGTAACTACATTGAAAAGAAAAGAAAAAGCAAAATAAACATTAGTATCTTTTATTTACCTGAAAATATCCAAAGTAGTATAATTTTACAAAGTAATCAATAAAAAATACTAACGAGATATTTACATTTTTAAATACTAAATCTTTGAAATTCACACGGTATTTTATCTTTATAGCACATCTCAATTTGGATTAACCACATTTCAAGTGCTTAACAGCCACATGTGGCTAGTGGCTACCATAAGGAACAGCACAGATGTGAAGCACCCAGACTTGTCAACCACTGACCAGAGGATACATTTTTGAAGAAAGAAATTAGGTTTTCAGTCAATCATCAATGGAGAAAAGTCATTCTACTCGATAACCCCATTCTGAAGAACAGCTACATTTGTATCTTAAGAAATTTACAAAAGCCCTTAGCTTCAGAATAGAAAAGAAAGCATGTGGTTTTAGGCTCCAATACACAATTTTTCTGTATCAGATATGCTACCACCTATATAATCTTACCATAAGTAGTAACAGTCAATGGTGTTGTATCATACAGTTGTTCATTTATTTTCTGCTCATTTATTTTTAAACTTGGTTTAATTTTTATTAAAAAAACCCAAGGTTTATGACCAGATTTCATCATCAGAAGTTCTAAAGAATGTATTCTGCACTGCTATGTAAGTAGCCGCATGGACACATTTACAGAACTTACAGGTGTCAGCTCAGCCTGTTCTTCTGTGAAGTCAGTATGATGCTTGGCCTGCTTGCTGGAACATCTCAGAGAAATAGCATGCTGTGAAAATGCAGGAAGGAAGAAAATGATAGGTAAAGGAGGTGGAAAAGGGCCAGTCTCATTATCATGCAGGAAGAGAAAAAGATCACTGAAATGAATCGTTGAAACAAAACCGTAATGAAAAGTTGCATGCATCTTTCATTATATTTTGCAAAAATAAAAAAGAACCAGATGATCCTAACCCTTGATATCTTCAGGATAACCTCACTTCTGGACAGCAGAGCTCTATGGGAGAAGACCAAGTCCAGTACCAATTCCTGGTTTAACTGGGCCTTGACTGCTGTTTAGCAGTACTCTTAGTCCTCTTTTCCCGTCACTCCCTAAGTCATTCCCTCTAAGATCATTCTTTTTTTTTTTTTTAATTTTTATTTTTTATAAACATATAATATATTTTTATTCCCAGGGGTACAGGTCT
This sequence comes from Enhydra lutris kenyoni, assembly GCF_002288905.1. Taxonomy (NCBI): domain Eukaryota; kingdom Metazoa; phylum Chordata; class Mammalia; order Carnivora; family Mustelidae; genus Enhydra; species Enhydra lutris. The sequence goes on from NW_019154085.1 coordinate 15,250,145, forward strand.
GTGGATCGCCAGGTTTACACACTTCACAGCACTCACCTCCCTCTAAGATCATTCTAAGTAGTTTCCAAGTTGGTCAAGCTTCTAGTTTCACCCTTTTATCTCTTCAGATGACCTCACTCCCCACCCCTCCTGTTACTAAGAACATCACATCCATTAAGAGGATTTTCATCACTAAAATGAATCCTGTAAGTGCACCCCTATTCTCATCCTTCTCTCCATTTCTATATGAATAAATATGTATTTCCCTCTAAAGTTAAGCATGTCCTAGATCCCACTCATTGCCCCTCTTTCTCAAGTTTCTGATACTCAACTACGACAGCTTATTGGGAGTGTGAAAGACAGAAAAATATTCAATACTTCTGGGTACACACCTCTTGTTAAACTAGTGTTTTCTCCTTTTCACTGCCAAATTTCCTGAATTCAGCTACCCTCCACATACCACTCAATTTCCCACAATCTAGCATCCACCCCTCTCCAAAGTCTGAATACTCTGGGCTGTCATGCATTCTGTAATTCATTCTCAAAGTCATCAGTGACTTTTTAACTGAGGTTTTCTGTCTTTCCTATCATAGCACTTATCACACTGTACTGAAATTGAAATTGTTTGTCTGTATTGACACCCTCTTCTCACATTATAAATCATAAACTCGTAAGCACATTGTGTATTACATTCCCATTTCATCCCTTACAGCCCAGTATACTGCAGAGGTACTCAAATATTTAGGGCATGTGTGAATAACTATTTCTTCTTGAACTTCATGCCACAAGCTTGGCCAGATCAAGACTATTTTCGCTTTGCCTTCTCTACATTATCGCCTTAAACATATTCAATAGCACTGTGTAAATCACTATTATCAATGGCAGGCCTATCAAATCAATATTGTCAATATCCTCATTCTTGGAAAATAAAAAAATAAATAAATATAGACCGAACTATTAAAGGCTAAAAAACTTAACAAATGCAACTGACTCTAAAATGGTTCAGGAAAACAAATGTATATATAAAAGAACAATAAAGCAAGTGTTGCAAAATGCTAAAAAAATCAGTGAATCTGCGTAATCAGTGAATCTGAGTTCTTTGTGATATTCCTTCAATTTTTTGAGTTTCATATTATCTTAAAACAAAAAGCTTTAAAAAAAACCTATTCTCTGTAGACTCAATCTCACACAAACTCCCCATATTTCCAAATGCTTATTGGTTAATAAAAAAAAAATCTACATCTGAAGTGTTCAAAAAAAGAGATGACTACCTATATACTATGTTATTAAAAAGTATGATGGAACATTAGTTCTTAAAATTCAACACATCCTCACCAAAAATGAACGTAGGCAAGGTGACAAAAACAGTAGAAATAGTACATGTGTGAAGATTCAATGTTGTTACATTAATAAAGATGGAAAGGAATTATGGGATGATATAAACAGTTTATTTAATACTAGTTTCCATTTCTACAAAATATTTAAACACTTTTCTATAAAAACAAACAAACAAACAAAAAACAAAAAACCTCCCCCAAACCCAATTTTTACCTCAAAATGAATCTGAGGATCAATTCTACACATCAATTTTGCTCTAAACATGTTCAGTTCTAAAGACTTTTGTTATCAAGCTATCAAATTCTCCAACAATCCCTCAAAAACTCCAAAAGTCTCTGCAAAATTAGTTATGGATCACCATTATCTTGAATTGAATTTGTAACATGTTAGAGAAGTACCATTTTCAAGTCAGAATCTTGTGCTGGTGTAGGGGGGTGGGGGATGGCAGGTGTATAGAAAAGCACTGATCTCACATAGGAGCCAAACCATAATCAAGAAATGGCCTTATACCAAAGAACAAAATAAAACACTTCCTTTTGATAGCTAACACCTTAGATTACAATGGGAAAAAAGAAGTGGAGGTCTGTGAACACACATCAGTATTTCAATAAAACAGATTTACATTTATCCTTTGCTGACATGTGTGCACTTTTCACAAACATTAAAAACGAGCAGACCTTAGGGCTGGAGTAAGGTTGGAGCTTCAGCCCAGCTGTTTACTGACAATGTGACTCTAGGCTTACTGTTTAACCTGTTTTCTCACGGGTAAAATAGAGGGATAACAGCATTTTCTCCAAAAGTTGCCATAAGAATTAAGTGAATAACATTACTATTATTACAAAAGTGAGAAACCACCAGCCCTCATCTGAATTTCATTTAAGCCTCAATTCATTTAAATTAGAGCTAGTTTAGAGTTGTTAAATTTTAACAATCCATGCAGGAATATACTAAAACACCACAAGATGGGGATGTTACTGCATAAACATAAATCTCTTTGCCCTTTCCCTTCCGCCCTTACAGCTCTATCTCTAGGTCTGGGTCTAAGAGCACTGGCCAGTCTAGCCTTGTCTTGTTCTTCAATTCTGTGATGAAGCAGCATGGTACTGCAGTGTGAGTTCTACAACCAGATTGCCTGGGTTCAAATCCTGGGGAACTTAGTCACTCTGCCTCAGTTCCTTCCACTGTGAAAATGGAGGTAATGGTATCTATTCCAAAAGACACCGTGCAGATTCAGCTCGTTGTTAAGCACAATGCCCAACACAGAATAAGCACTCAGTATAGTAGGGGATATTATTTTTCTATTTTATTCCCTCTTTTTTTCCTTCTCTCCTTTTACTAGCCATTATATAGCCAGTATGTGTCTGAATTCCTTCTAAAATTATTTCTTTTAGGTAGTCTGGGTGGCTCAGTTGGTTAAGCATCTGCCTTCAGCTCAGGTCATGATCCTGGGAGACCCGGGCTCCCTGCTCAGCAGGGAGTCTGCTTCTCCCTCTGCCCCTCACACCCTAATCATGTTCTCTCTCTCACTCTTTCTCTCAAATAAATAAAATCTTTTAAAAAAATAAAAATTATTTATATTTTATAGTACTCATCCATTTTAAAAACAGATGAATACATTTCTATTCTTGTTCCTAAAAAAGGCCCTTCACCAGCCCTCCGCAACACAAAATGATGACAAAACAGACCTAAAATCAAATAATGATGATGTTTTATTTCTTCAGAGATGAAAAATGACACAGATTACTAGGAAATACACAAAATGAGAATCCCGGCGTATATGCCAATGTCGACTGGAGTAGCGTATTTGAAAAGTATGAGTGAGAACTAAACTTTCACCATGCTTTTCACTAAATCTTCACCTCTTCTTTCATCTGAAACCTATTCTTTTTGCTATTTATTAACCTCACTAGGCCAGGGAAATCTGGAATTAAATACCAGATGTGTACATGTGAATAAATTTCAGTGAAATGTAGCAACACAGCCATTAGAATTTTAAGAATAATGTAGCTGCAATAATTGAGAAGTCAATTAATAATCCAACCTTTTTAGATATGTAGGCCTCTAAAAGTTTGAGGAAGCCCTGTGCTTTCATCCAGTTAATACTTCAGACCAAAGGTTGCTTGATAAGAATAATTATTCTTATAGGACTTAAATGCCGATGGGGCTCTCCACCCCCAGTGCTACAATAAACACAATTGCTATTTTCTTTCCACTACCTCAAAATTTCTGCACACATTAATTCTTGAAATAGTTCTGAAAAGTGAAGAAACTGAAAAAATTTATTGCACTGAACCTATGATATGCTGTTGGCATATCACAAGTTATAATGGTATATCCATGGAAGATTTCACTTGGGAAAAAACTATAAATATGAGGGAAACAATTATAACATTCAGAAGTTTTAGTAGCTCAGATACTAAGGAATTTTTTCCTATAATATTTATGGAACAATCATCAAGTATTAAAAAGATTCAACAAAACCTTTGGACTCTGCCATAAACTACAATAAAACCTTTTTTTACGATTTTTAAAATTTATTTGCAAGAAATAGCACAAGAGAGCACAAGCAGGGGGAGTGAGAGAGGGAGAGGGAGAAGCAGTCTCCCTATTGAGTAGGGACCCTGAGATCATGACCTGAGCAAAATGCAGACGCTCAACCAACTCTGCTATGCCCTACAATAATAGCTTTTAAAAGCATTTTCATTTTAGAAGTACATTTTCATGTATAAAATTCCAAATTTAGAAGCATCATTAAGGTTTAAATCTCACCAGAAAATAAAGGAATGTGTTAGCATTAACTTTTTATCAGTGAACTTTATTTTACGTAAAATTTATAACATTCAATTACCATTTATATTTGCAAACTTCTATCTAACTAAAAACTATTGTTTTATTAGTTAATATGAATAAATGTACCATAACAATGCCAGGAAATCAGCTGCAACATTTATTTCACATTGATTAAGATACAAACAGACCTTAATAGAATTTATTTCAACCACACTGAATTCCAATTTAAAAACTTAGTAGATGAGGGGTGCCTGGGTGGCTCAGTGGGTTAAGCCTCTGCCTTCAGCTCAGGTCATGATCTCAGGTCCTGGGATCGAGTCCCGCATCGGGCTCTCTGCTCATCGGAGAACCTGCTTCCCCCTCTCTCTCTGCCTGCCTCTCTGCCTACTTGTGATTTCTCTCTCTGTGTGTCAAATAAATAAATAAAATCTTAAAAAAAAACAAAAAACAAAAAACTTAGTAGATGAACATCACTGATGGATTTCAAAAGAACACTGACTGAAATTATTCTGTAATACATTTTTATGCTTATCCAAAGAAAATATTTTATACTACAACATTTTTAACACATAGGAAATCATTTTTTAACAATCAGCTTCACTTTATTTTTAAGATACTGATAAAAACTGGGAGACAAGTGTAGTTTCATAATTCAAATACAGGTTTCTCAGTTACCTGACCTACTTAAAATCTCTTCTTTGGAATAAATGCCCCTACCAAAGGGATAACGGGAGGCTTAAATGAGACCATATATGTGAAGTGCCTGAAAACACAGTATTTCAACAAAAGTCAGAAAAGAGAAAGGCAGGGAAAAAAGACTTACTCTTCCTGATGTGAAATTGTACCGTGCCTAGCCCTGTTCGCTTTCAGAGAGCAACAAGACAAGAAGGTAAGCCACAGTATTAGTTCATCTTCAGATGGGCAGTTTACCCAGGTCCCGAAGATGGAACACTACCAACTTCAAAATGACTTTTCTAACTTGGCTCAGATGTCCGGCAAGGAACTAGGAGGCAGCGTAACTGGCCAAGTAAGAAGAGGAGGAAAGAAAGGAAAACAGAGGCAGAGGTAAGGGGAAAGCAAATCCCGTAAGGACCTGCAGGCTACTGCAGGGATTTCAGTTTTATAATAGGATACAAAGTCTTCGGGTTTGAGAAGAGGAGGGGCAATATCTGACTAACTTTTAATAGGACCACTCTGGCTTCGGTATGGATGGTAGACTATAAAGGAGAAGGTAAATATAGGATGCCCAAGTGGGAGGCTATTGCAAAAATTTACATCAAGATGACGTCGGCTTGGTGGCAGTGAAGGTGGTGAGAAGTGATCAAATTCTGGATATACTCAGAAGGTAAAGGCAACAGAATCTGCTGCTGGACGGGAGGGACGGAAGAGCCATTAACTAAGATGGAGAAACTTTGGAGGAGTTAGTTTGGGAGAAACCAGGGCTTTGGTTTTAGACCAGTTAAATCTGAGCTACCTATTAGACATCCAAATAGAGATACTGATTAGAGACAGGATGTATGAACCTGGAGTTCGGGGGAGAGGCACTGGCAAAAGATACCTGTATTTCTTCGACTCTAAGATGACTTAATGCTGGTACTTTCTTGATCTTTATCAGGAACTGTCAAAAGAAAACTTCACACAGAACTGCCACTTTGCTAACAGTGACAGATGCCACCTATTTCTAAAACATGGTCTCTCAACTTTGGCCCAATTCAGCATCGGATAACCGGTCGCCAGGCGGCTACCCTGCGCATCATAGGCTTTCAGCAGTACCCTTAGCCTCCAGCCACTAGATGTCAGTAGCGTCCTTCTATCAGTGACAACCAAGAATGTTTTCAGATACTGCTGAATGTCCCCTGGGGGACAAAGTAGCTCCTGGCTGAGATCCATTGTTTTAGGGGCATTAAAATGTGGGGAAAAGGTGTGTCTTAGAGAAATGAAATAGGGTATTAAAATGTGGGAGTTGTCAGTGCTTAAGCTCACAAAAAGAGTGGATATAGACAGAAAAGGAGTCAGGACTGTACCTTGGGGCACACCAAAGTCAAGAGACTGCAGACAGGAAAAGGAGGTTATGTTAGATATGGCTGAGTGGTAACCATCTTAGGCCCAAGGAAAGCTGAATGTTAAGCCAACACTAGAGAAAAGCAGAAGGGCATCTCAATAGAAGTGGTGGTGGGAATAAAAGCAGAAGGATTGGTTGAAAGCATACTTAAGCAAGCAGTTCACTCACAGACTGCTTCCTTTACTCGCAGACCAACAGGGGTCTCAGGTTCAGACTGAGAGTCACTCACAGGACCCAAAAGGCCATAGCTTGGCACCAAGTTCACTTAGTTCCACAGAAAGATAAAGCATGCTGGCACGAGACATGGTATCTTTAAAAAGAATATATACAGGCCACCAGAAGCCTTTTCTGGCCCCACCATTCTAAGGCACAAAAATCATGACGGTAAGTACAGAAACCACCTTGGCTTTGGGAAACTTCATACTCCACAGGAACCAGCAGTATATTTTAACAGCCAATGAGTGCAGGTTCCAGGAACCCTCAAGGGATGTATTTATGTTCACTTACAAAACTGAAAAATTTCACACCAGGAAACAAAGGTCTGTGTCTTTTCATAGGCTTCTTTTAAGTTCACTCACAGTCTTCCTGGTCCATATGCACTCACTAATCAGGAGTCAGTTTATAGTGTACAATATTACCTGGAAACCGTCTATATTAGTCAAGTTTATAGTAAAAAAAAAAATAAAATAAAATAAAAATAAATGCCAGGAGAAGGAAAACACCCAAGATCATTTTCTATGAAGAAAACGGGTTCAGACTTGCTAATAATCTTTTCTACTTAAAGCAGTGATTCTCAGGGGACTTTTGCCATATAGGGAACATGTAGCAATGTCTAGAGACATTTCTAGTTGTCACAACTGAAGGAGGTGTGTACACTACTGGCAATTAGTGGACAAGAGAGATGCCAATGATGCTTCTAATGTCTTACGAGGCACAAGATAGCTCCCACAACAAAGAATTATCTAGCCCAAAATGTTAGTAGTCAATGTTGAGAAATCCTGACCTAAAAGGATTAGATGGAAGTTCACATACTGAACACTGAGGACCACCTTACACTGCAAGCCTTCTTTCCCCAATGGGCTGCGAAAGCACAGCTGACATATGCCCTGACATATGCAGGAGGATGGAGGAATCGTATTCTCTGCAGAAGCTCACACACCTGAGAGAAAAGACCTAAGAATGATTCTAGAGCAAAGACTATGAAAGACAGCAAAGAATTTTAAGATGATATTAACAGAACACTAATATTGTTTGAACTAAGAGACTTAATCAACTGGGGAAAGTTTGGAATCGAAACAGTGATAAACATACCAAAAACCTATACATTTTAAAATCTCAAGACAATTATTAATTCCAGGTAAGTAAAATGTAATGTCGCAGAAAGGAAATATAATAAAAACATATAGTTTAGCACCAAACTGCATGCATGTACATAGTAATGATAATATAAAAACTGAACAGTAAACCGACCAAAATATATTGGGAGGCCAGGAGAGCATAAGGGGAGAAGGGAGAGGAACTGTCTAAAGAAGAGGTGTCTATACCCTAATCTTCCAGAGTGAGAAGTCAGTAGATAACACATACAACTGAAAAATATCAAGAAATACCAATATAAATATAGTTTAATGACACAGAGTTAAAAACCCTGAGAATCAGCTAAGAGTAGAAAGTTCTGACCTCTGAGAGGATATGGCATGTGTGTGCACATGTAGAGCAAAGTTTTCTGTAACAAGTCTCAGAGAACTATTTTGACTCTTTAAACTCCACACATGCAAAAGTAATTAAAATATTTCTTAGAGATTATATTCGAGTGTAGGGACAACTGGATACATGGGTTTGGAATCTAGTAAGCCTCAACTGTTTTTCTTGATTTGAAGAACAGACCAGATCCATTAAAAAGTACACTAAAGCAAGCTTCAGGTTTGCTAACCCACTTTTCTACTCATCCAAACAAGACAAAAGAATAGGACGGATAAAGAAGATTTCACCTCCTTTCCTGCTTTATTCCTGGTTTACTTACCGAACTTTATTTTAAACATTATAACACTGGTATCTTTGTCCATGAATACCACTAGGTCACAACTGAAGAGTCTGCTGGGAGAGGACACCTGACCTCATGCGTCTTGACCCAACTCAAAATAATCTGATTAGAAAGAAGGAATATTGGGGCGCCTGGGTGGCTCAGTGGGTTAAAGCCTCTGCCTTCGGCTCAGGTCATGATCCCAGGGTCCTGGGATCGAGCCCCGCATCAGGCTCTTTGCTCAGCAGGGAGCCTGCTTCACTTCCTCTCTCTGCCTGCCTCTCTGCCTACCTGTGATCTCTGTCTGTCAAATAAATAAATAAATAAAATCTTTAAAAAGAAAAAAAAAAGAAAAGAAAGAAGGAATATCAACATACGAAACAAAGAATAACCAAGAAAGCACGCCCCTAAAAAAATATTGCTCATATCCCAACAAGTGAATCTGAAAGACCTAAATGACACATACTACATAGCTGGTGTTAAATATAATCCTTAGGTATCATATGAGAAAAAAATTTTTAAGTTCTCTACAGAATATATACCACTTAGATGACCTTCATATTAAGTGAAAATTTATTTTTTAGATTGATATACTTTTTCTTCATAGTTAAACTCATATTTATCTCCAAACCACCATGATTCATGCTTCTTTTATGTTTCACAGCACCCAGAATAAACTGAGTACATTAATGGGTACAGAGTTACTAACTGGTGGAAATTAATCTAATGAAATTAAATCCATGGGGGGAAAAATTAATAATGTTGAGTAATAGCTGTAAATTTTACATTTCTCTGTAATTCTTTAAACTGTGTTTTACAAGATTTTACCTTAGTATTGATCATTCATAAATAGATTACTTTACCCTGTGGTAGACAGGACTGTAAACATAAACTGAACGGAAGGCTGGCTTTATTTGACCCACATTGATCTTCTTTCTTGCTGCTACCCTGTAACAATATTGCCACCTTCTTGACAATAATATTCGATAAAGAATCTACCTACACCAAACTCAGCTTTTGCTAGTTATTTTAACACAAATTCATTTCTTTGCCCTCACCCCATCACATCCAGAAGAACTCTGTCCTTTAAAAACCTGTTCACATAATATATTATCACTTTTGATAACCTGAACTACCATATGAGGATTAGACCACGTACTATTAGACCCATTTTACTTATGAGAAATTGATGTTTGCAGAGGCTGAATCACTCATTTAAGGCCCGGTGGGTAGTGAGTGGCAAAGAGAACACCTGGAACCCAGTTTTCTGATTCCAAGCCCAGTGGCTCTTTCCACTACAGTACCCTGAATCTTCGATAATAAAATAGAATCCTGGAGGACGATAGCGGTGGTAGGCATTTTTTTCTCAAGTTGTTTTATAATAAACGTACACTAAACAGGAGTTACTACTGTAATAATTACAACAGCTTTGCAAAATGTTATCAAGTATAAACCGCATTTCAAGTTTTTAATCATATGAAACAACTGATACTAATTCAAGGGCTTCAAATAGCCTAAGAATAAAATGAAGAAACTCTCTTAATCATTGACATTGCTGTATCTGGTAATATATTCCTTCTTCAGTGACTTTAAAACTTAGTTTAGAAGGATCCTGACAAATTTTCAATGTAGAAAAAATAAGTTAATTAAAAATACCATTCCTTCCTTTTTAAAGTACTAAAATAGCAGGGAAAAAAGTTTCATCTACCTACCTCGGTAATTGGCTGCCCCTGATGTGTCAAATTCAGTTCTTGAGGGCGTGTTACTTTATCAATATCCAAAGAGTCCATGCTGGAGGTCGCGGAGGTGATGCTGGAGCGAGAGGAGTTGCTAATGGAGCGCACTTCGGCGTCGCTCACTGTGCCTGCTGACGCTGTTCTTCTGTGCTGATTAGTCACTGAGGGCTTCGTATCTTCTAGTACAGACTGCCGAGCAGCCTCATCCATGCTCAAGGAAGCCTGTTCTAACTGTGCAGTGATGTCATCCAGGGAGTAGTTGGCATGTGATGGTTTCGTTATCCTGTTAGATGAAGAAGACAATCCTTTCAAAGTGCCATGTTTTGATGTATGTCGGCTAGCAGGTAGTTTCTGAGTGGCTTTTGTTTCTGTGATTTGACGCTTACTATTTCCTGCACCAATACTGCTGAGCTCCTGCTCTATGGAGCAAAGATCGGCCATCAGGGCATCCAGATCCACAGTTTCTCCCTGATTCAGAGCTTCTGCAATGAACAATACGTACATGATGTTTCCAGAATACACTGAATCAGAATTCATACATTCTCTTATAAATCTGTCAATGAATGCAAGGGCAGAAGCAAGAAAATTTATCTTACTGGGCCTAAAGCCTATCGAATACATTTTTTCTAAGAAGTTTTTTGTTTTAAATTCAACAGAGAAATTTTTAAAAGCAAATAGTCCATCTTTTAAGATTTGTAGTAATCAGTGGATAACATTATGAGTTGAAAGATTAAAAATAATGCAAAGATCATATACTGTCCTGTGGGGTTTTAGCCACATCCCCCATGCAACTTTTTATCATAGGCTTTCTGTTGTTAATATGATCAGTGCCCTGGTAGAGCTGTTAACACTTAAAGAGCTAGGAGCTTAGAGAGAAAAATGTAAAGCCTAAAAAATTACAGATTTTTATGTCAATTCCAAATATTAGAAAGTTAATTAGGCAGAATACATTAAATAAAGGCCAGAGGGGCCGATTTAAAACTTACTAACAAGTAATTTCACTGGACTTTATTCCAATGAAAATACAACAGTGAAAGTTAAGTTTGTCACGGGGTACCACTTGAGTATGTACTTTGTCAGTTATTAGTAACTAGAAAACTATTTCAGTTATGTTCCAGTTTGGTATTTTTCTGTGATCATTTGAATTAGTAAAAAATGCACAAACCTAGAAATGTAAGAACTCACTCAAGTTATGCATGTAGTTTTTATATTGAGCTACTTGGAACTGTAGCTGCATTGCTTCTGCATCATATAATATACTATTTTACATTTTGTTTCCAGTTACATCTTACCATTCAAGTTGTATATGGAGAATCGATAAGAAAAATTGGCCATATTTGTTTCCTGATGAAGAGGAGATCTTTTTACGGGTTCCATGGGCTTATCAGAATCCAAACTCTAAAGAAAGTTTAATAAGTCATATTATTTTCAGGTTTCAATTATACAAAAGAGAAATAAAGCTTGTTATTTGATTAGGTGAACTGTCATATAACAGTTAAAACCAAAGTTTAGATTCTAGTTTTAAGGACAAGTATAATTGTTTTTCATGTTATTTTGGTTATAGTTGCTTCAATATTTAGATAAATGCTTACTTAAGGCATTTAAGACCATCCTAGTTTGGAGTGAACATCTTTCCAAATACATCAAGTATATTGACTGAGCTCATTTTACATAAATTCACTATAAGCTAAATATATGAATATAGGCATGGTAAGATACAAAATAGAAAGGAACAATGCAGAGAATTCTTTTTTTTTTTTTTTAAAGATTTTATTTATTTATTTGACAGACAGAGATCACAAGTAGTCAGAGAGGCAGGCAGAGAGAGAGAGAGAAGGGGAAGCAGGCTCCCCGCTAAGCAGAAAGCCCGATGTGGGGCTCGATCCCAGGACCCCAGGATCATGACCTGAGCTGAAGGCAGAGGCTTTAACCCACTGAGCCACCCAGGCGCCCCAATGCAGAGAATTCTGTTATCTTTTTCCTCAAGAGGATTTGATTTTGGTCAGTCTCATTCTTGGCATGAAGTACCCTGAAGATAAGGCACAATTCTGAATTCAAAATGAGTGAGGTCCAAGATCAGTTTTTCCTTTGTATTTACATATTTATTTTTATTAAAAATTTTTTTCATCTTAATTCTAGTTAACCTACACTACTATATTAGTTTCAGGTGTACAATACAGTGATTCCACAATTCTATATGTTACTTAGTGCTCATTATACCATTCCCCCTCCCCTCTGTTAACCATCAATTTGTTTTATATAGTTTGGAGTCAGTTTTTTGGTGGTTTGTTTGTTTGTTTTTGGCTTTCTTTAATGATTACTTGGATCCCTTTCTCTCTCTCTTTTTTTTTTTTTAAAGATTTTACTTATTTATTTGACAGAGAGGAGAGAAAGAACACAAGTAGGGGAGCTGCAGGTAGAGGGAGAGGGAGCCTGATGGGGAGCTTGATCCGAGGACCCCGGGATCATGACCTGAGCTGATGGCAGATGCTGAATCAACTGAGCCACCCAGGTGTCCCAGATCCTTTTCTCTTTATTCTTTGCCTATTACTGGTTTTTGATTTGTGTATTAGGTTTGTATATAACATCTGCACATAATAGTCTATAACAAGTTGATGGTCATTTAAGTTTAAACCCATTCTTTACTCCTCTGCCCCTCACAATTTAGGTATATGGTATCATACTTTACATCCTTTTATTTTGTGAGTCCCTTGACTGATTTTTAGAAATATACTTATTTTACTGCTTTTGTGCTTCCTACTTTCCTTATTCCTATTTATGGTTTTCCACTCAAAGGGTCCCCTTTAGTTTTTCTCATAGACCTGCTTAATGGTCATGAATTCCTTTAAATTTCGTTTGGGCAACTCTCTCTTATTCAGAACAACAGCCTTGCTGGACAGAATATTCTCAGTTGCACGTTTTTTTCCTTTCAGCACTCTGAACATATCAAGCTATTCCCTTCTGGCCTACGAAGTTTCCGCTGAAAAATCAGCTGACAGCCTTATGGGGTTTCCCTTGCTTGCAACTCTTTTCTCTTGCTGCTTTTAAAATTGTCTTTATCACTACTTTTGGCCATTTTAAGTCCTATGTATCTTGGTGTGGACCTCCCTGGATTGATTTTGTTGGGGGCTTTTTGTGCCTCTGGATCTGGATTCTTGTTTCCTTCCCCAGATTTGAGAAGTTTTTCAGCTACTATTTCTTCAAGTAAGTTTTCTGCCCCTTTCTCTTCTTCTGGGATCCCTAAAATGCAAATGTTATTACATCTGATGGTGTCACTGAGTTCCCAAAGTCTATTTTCATTTTTTATTATTTTTGTCTCTCTTCTATTCAGCTTGATTGATTTCCATTATTCTGTCCTCCATGTCACTGATCTGTTGTACTGCTTCTAGTTCTACTATTTACTCCATCTACTGTATCTTAAATTTCAGTTACTGGATTCTTCATCTCTGATTGGTTTTTATTTTTCTACCTCTTTGTTGAGGGTCTCACTGAGATCCTCCATTCTTTTCTTAAGTCCACTGAGTATCTCTATGACCATTACTTTAAATTGTCTATTGGGCATACTATTACCTCTGTTTTATTTAGTTCTCTTGCTGTGACTGTGTCCAGTTCCAACCCCACTGATTTTTAAAGTTCCAGGTATTGAGTCTCACTGATTGTAAGAAGATAAGGAAAATTTGGTCCGGCTAGTTTTCAAAGCCAAATGTTAGGGGGACACATCTTCCCCATGCTGGCTCCCTTGTCCGAGTCTGTTCCTCTCTCCTCTGTATGCCCAAGACACCCTTCCCTCATGTCTTTGCCCTTCTTCCTTCTCGACATTTAGCTGTGGAAAGTTTGTTCTTCTAGTCTTTAGGTCATTTTCTGGGTCATTATACTGAGGTTTAGGTTATCTAGTTGTATTCATGAGATACAATGTGAGGTAAGAATCTTCCTACTCTCCGGTCTTCCCTGGAAGTCCCAAGACCCAAGATCTTAACAGAGTGGCTACAACTTCAGACAATGATGGAATATCCTTGTTCTTCTCAAGCTCTATTAAGATGAGCACAAACTGTAACCCAGCTATGATACTGCCTATGGTAAGTCTAGAATTATACTGTACTTCAGGAGAGAGTATCTTGTAAGTTATCTCGCCACCTTTTTAAATGACACTTTTCCTCTTCCTATCTATAATAAAGAATATGAGCTGCTTATAACAGAGAAATGCAGGAAAAAGGTCAGCAGTTAGCGTATATTTAAATAAATTTGCAAATACTAAGAACAGCCTTTTAAAACTTTAACTTCTATTTATCATTATTGAATAGATTTCAAATAAAAAAGAATGCTAGACAGTCTGTAGAATCATGGAATTAAATTATATTTGTGCCTTCTTTATTCATTTATCTCAAGATAAAAGGAATCCATTCAGTGTCCAACCAGTTTTCAAAGCTATCATATGAAGAGGATCCACAATCATTCACTGCCTTATTTCAATGTTTCACAAAATAGGAAATTCTTCAACCTCAAACCCTGTTCTTCTGCTGCAATTTAAGTCCCGATGCTTCTCCCAGTAGAAATGAAAAATAATAGGTAGGTTTAATATTTTCTGTTAAATAACTTGAATATAATTGAGGACATATTAAGATTCAGTCTATTTACCAGTTCAAATAAACATACTTGTTAAAATTACCTGCTGTGACCACAGTGCTGGGAGAACAAAAGAAATACTCCTTGACACCAAGAAATGGTAACCTAGTAGGTGGTTTTTAAACTTTTTGTGTGCGGGGGGGGGGGGGGGGGGGTGGGGGGGGGGGGTAAAGAGTGTGGGGTGAGTATCATGAGAATTTGGTAAAAGCTCTGAACCTTCTTGCAAGAAAATGCAAACACACAAAAACTTTACAAACGATTTTAAAAGATTCATTAACCACTTAAAACATAAACTTGATATAATATAAAGCTGAAAATTCCATTAACAAGGTATATGTAATATGAGTGGGTGCACAGATGACACTTTGTAGTAAACAAAAATAATGAAACAAACTTTATTAGCCACTAATAAAGTACATAAAACATTTTTTGGAAACATCTTAAGTGTAAAAAGCAACTTGTTAGCAGAGAGCCACCATTACCCAGTGGTTAATATGTTTTGTTTCTAAAGACAGATTCATACAAAAAAAAAAAACAAAAAAAAAAACCAAAATAGTCACAGTATTAGTTTACAAGCCAACTTTTTTGGTGAGTGGCTCTTCACATTATATGGCAAGGAATTTAAAATACTGGGAAGAATAAAAGTACCAAACCAGCAGAAAAGCCATCTGCAGTGAAATAGCATAGAGCTACTATTCTACCTTTCTTAAAAACACAAGATCCAGTGAAACAGGATGAAAAAGCTTTGCCATGGTTTTAAAATGCAGCCAGAAATGAAATTTTCTCAATATTCTAGAATTATAGAAAATACTTGCATGTGAGGCTATTACTTAACATCATAAAATGTAAAATGTAGTAAATATTCACATATATTAAGTTATGAAATAAGAGTCGCTAAAATTTAGACTTTTAGATTTTGGGTTTTAAACCTTTTTAGCCAGCAATCTCAGTTTACCAAACAGATTTTAAATAATCCCTCCAGAGGAACAGAACCTCTGTCTTAAGTTTGTTTTGTTTTGTTTTGAGACTCTCTAAATAACCATATAATACTTCGTGTTCTAGAGTTAACATTTATTTACTTGTTAAAGGTTTGGACATTTTCCCTTTAGCAGTATTTAAAAATGGAACCTATGTCCATATCCCTATGTCTACACAGTAAATTTTTAGCACACAGTGATGGCTTGAAATCCTTGAACAATTTTTCAAGCACTATTTCTAACCTGAGTGAGTTTGTCCAGCTCCCCTAGCCAGGCTCCAAACATTTTGTCCAGGTCCTGATCTTCCTTATCACTGTCTTCTTCAGCTCCATGGTCAATTTCTTCATCGGATAGCTGATCCATCTGAAATACAGACATTTAGGCAGAATGAAGTTTAACAGGTTAAACTTGAAAAATTATGCAGCACATGCTCTGATATAAATTGTAACTCTCTGGAGTCAAATCTTCCAAACCAGAGATTATATTATACAAGGAAATTAGAAGTCATTAATGGAGACAGGGTTGACAAGCAAGTAGGAATGAGTAACTATGTCTCAAATTTTTAGGCAATTGTGAAAGAAAAGATTGTACCAGATTACAACTAGAATCACAGGTGACAATAATTTTAAAATTGCAGAGCCCTCCCAATAACCGGAGGAATATTATGGTAGTGCAGTTTCTTAACACCCCAAAACCCACAGAGAAATAATTTTAAGACTTCAATCCAGCACATTATTATCTCACTTATTCTGCAACAATCTAATACAAGTAAGTATGTATCTTGCAAAACCTCAGTTCGAGAATCACTTCAGAGAAAAGACAAAATTGTTAATCTACTTTAGTCTGTTGAATTAGTTCCTCCTCTCATAGCGTTCTTTCTACCTTACTTTCTCATCAGTTCTGACAAAATCCAAGGAACCAGAACTAAAATTTCCTGTATGTAATTACTCTTCAAGTGTAAGTCTTGAAAAGAAGAGACAATTTTCTCTCTTCTCATTAATTATGTGGTATCTGACATGGAATCTGCATATTGTTTTGTGAAGGGAAGAAAAGATTACACAATACAAAATAGGATCAATGACTGACCAGATACTTAAAGTTCTTAAAGATTAATCTGATTAATATAAAATATTTCAATATTAAAGGCGCTGAGAACCTTTTTTAAAAATTCCAATATAGTTAACATACAGTATTATATTAGTTTCAGAAATACAATGTCGTGATTCAACCATTCCATACATTACTCAGTGCTCATCACAAGGGCACTCCTCAATCCCCATCACTTACTTCACCCATCCCTTCACCAACCTCCCCTCTGATAACTATCAGTTTGTTCTCTATAGCTAAGAGTCTGTTTCTTGGTTTGTCTCTCTCTGAGAAATCTTTAGTAAAGCCTGCATTTGCTTAAACCAAGATATTCCAGATTAATTTGACCACAAATCCTTTCCCTTCAACTTGGAATAATATCTATTATCTTTCCTAGGGATACAATGAATATTACCATTCTACATTCCATTTTTGACTCACATTTCTGAAATACAAATTTTGTTCCAGTGGATCTAGGCACTATTTGAAATACTACCTATTTGTTTAAAGAATTCCTCCGAGATTAAAGATATCCTTAATCTCAAATAAGAATTCGTACACATATTATACCTCAAAGCAACAATCCACAGAAGTAATTGTGATCCTTAAAATGTGGTTATGAGCTATGTGAGGAATTTAATTATCTAATGGGATGTCATGAAGCTAAATGTTAAACCTTATTTTACTATATAAAATTCTGCAGAAACAGTAAAACAGCGTCACAAAATCAATCTGAACTGGGTGGCTCGGTCAGTCAAATTGGCTCAGGTCATGATCCCAGGGCCCTCTACCTGCCACTCCCCCTGCTTGTGTGCTCTCTCCTTCTCTTTCTCTCTGACAAATGAATAAAATCTTAAAAAAAAAAAAAAAATCCAACAACTTAGTTCTAAAGATATGGAAAATCAGATCATATACCATTTAATCACTTAACAGAAATAATTTTCTTAAGCTTAATACTACAAAGGAACACAGCTTATCAATATCTCTAATGTAAACTGGTAATTCTCCTTTCTTAATTTCACTACTCAAAGCATGTATATATAAATCAGGGAATTCTCTTGACAAATGGAAAATATATCCATCAATTCCCCAAATCACAATTTGACTCTTAAAGAGATTTGGTTTTTATAATTCATTTGTGTTGTATTAGTTCTAGGATTTTTATTCATTAATTAACTATTTACAGAACTATCTCAATAGAAACCTGATACCATTATTTCATTTTTCTACCCAGGAAATATAAAATGTTAGTACAAAGAAAAACGTCATCTGACTAGGTAACTTAATTACTCATATAATAGTTGCTAGTTTGAGAACATTTAAGAGTAGGAATATCCAGTCTTCATAGTGAAGGCCAACAAGCAACAGAACTGGAAATTTTAAAAGTCAACTTCCTCTTCCTCCCTAGTCTTTAAAACTAAACACACTGGAATAACCCAGAAGATAAAATATTCTAGGAGGAATTCTGCTTTCAGACAACGATACTTATGCCTGCACTTCCATTCTGAGCACACATTATAAATGTCCATAAGAGGCCATACTGCAAAGAATGAAATAGGAATATGATTTTGCATATAGTTTTGCAGAGCATATGCAAAATAGCTGAAAATGAATGTATTTTGAATTATTACGGTGCTAAATGAACTACAGAGTGCACATCAAAGACTGGTGCGCTTTTTGAGTTTTTTCCTATTATTCAAACCCAGTAATTATTTGGATTTTTAAATATCTCCTTAAATATTTTCATTAATAGTTTTATTTTATCTAGACTACTGCACATCAAAGTAGATGAAAATATGGCTAAGGAGTAATAATAGAGAATCATAAAATAAATGGAAATTCTGAAGCACTTCAAAATATTAAATATTAAAATATCAAAATAATATTTTCAAAATAATATTATT
Source organism: Enhydra lutris kenyoni (assembly GCF_002288905.1). Classification (NCBI taxonomy): domain Eukaryota; kingdom Metazoa; phylum Chordata; class Mammalia; order Carnivora; family Mustelidae; genus Enhydra; species Enhydra lutris. The sequence continues at coordinate 15,268,660 of NW_019154085.1, forward strand.
TTGAATAAAATAATAAAATTTGACTTTTACTATTTATGTAACCTTCGCCAACTTTTTCCATTCTTGAATTTGTCACCATGTCAGTTACTTTATAAAAATTAAGACACTTATTCAGAGACTTTTCTAATAAAAATTTAGGTCCTACAACATTTAACAGATCTGCACCCTAAAATAGCAGTCTCCCTTCTCTAGAAGCTGAAGTTGATCCTTATTTAAATGACATAATTTCTGATTACTACACACACCAAATGAGAGCATCCCCAAAAGTTTTCTTACACACTGTGTACTGTTAAAATCAGCAAAACTGGTACAGAAATTTATCCTCTATTACATATTGATACCTGCCTCCAATTAGATGACAATTCTAAATCTGAAATGCCCTGACTAGAAATGACGACAGCAGAAACTGCAAATAAAATAATAAAATAGTCAACTGTCCCTCCAAAGGGAAAGAAAAAATCAAGGAAAAGAAAATAGAACTTATCTTATTTTTAAAATAATTTGGATTTAAAAGAATAGCTTCTAATGTGATGCTTTTCCATAATGATGTTGAAATAGGCCCAAAGAAACCATAATACATACTAGACCAAATATTATTAAATTATCCTATGACTATTAGATTAGGTACTTGGTGATGGGGGGGGAATATATTAAAGTTTCACTTTAATTCCCTTCTCCATTACATCTGAGGGAAACTATGTCCTGAAAGAATGAATGTACCCTAACACAAATGAAAAGGTTTATTTCCCAAAGGGCGCACTTAATGAATACAGAATAAAATCCACAGTCAGTGGCAGATCAAGAACACTCTGGATGGTCCTGGCCTTCAGGGACCTCTCTGATCTTTCATCCCACTCTCCCTTCCAGCCACTGTCCTGCCTGCTGTTCCTTGGAGCAGCCTGGGGGTTGAGAGGATGTGAATTCTGTTTTGAAGATAGACTGAGAGATGCCAGTAAATATCCAACTGGAAAAAAAAAATGAGGAAGGGTTATTAGGACTCAGGTAATGAAAAGGGTTAGTTAACCTGATTATTTCAAAATCCTATGTTTATTACAGAATAATCACAGATTGCAGGGAACTAATATTTTAAAGTAATTTACACTTACTTTTTTCATAAAGTAAAGACAAATAATGATGGAATGACCCACCACTGTTTATATGCCAACTGGTTTCATTTCACACATAACAGTTAATAACTGTGCTTCAATTATTACAGGTTAAAGGTTACATATGACAAGCTCCACTACATGTAACAAAACTATCCATTTAGTATGCCTCAGTATAAAACAATATTATTTTGGGGGTAGGGAGAGAAATGGTATTTTAGTCAGAGGACACAATGACTGTATAAGAGTTATTAGAGAAGGGAAAGGCCAACAGAAGGCTACTGTAAATATTATGCAGAGACAATTATAGAAATGCAAACTGAAGTCCTCAGGAAATACAACTTACACAAGCCAAATAGTTAGACAGTGGCAAGAAAAATACATGGTATTGAATGAGGGTGCCTTATTTATTACTGACCTATTTTGTCCTCTTAATTCAAAAATAATTACTTTTTGTAAAAATAAATATACTTAAAGCCACATGAAAATTCTGAGAATGCAGGAGGAGTGCAAAGTTGCTACTAGAGCATTTCTCTGGGTCTAATATGCTCAATATTCCACAGAAGCAAGAGAAGTTTGATATGTGTTGTACATCTACTGTATACCAGATGCTAGGGGAATAGAGTTGGACATGATAACCTCTGTCTTTAAGGAATATAGAATCTAGGGACACCTGGGTGGCTCAGTTAGCTAGACATCTGCTTTCGGCTCAGGTCATGATCCCAGGATCCTGAGACTGAGTCCCCCGTCAGGCTCCTTGCTCAGTGGGGAGCCCACTTCTCCCCCTGCTTGCCACTCCCCCTGCTTGTGCACTCTGACAAAAAAAAAAAAATCTTAAAAAAATGAATATATAATCTATTAGAGGACAGACAAGGGAACAAACAATGATAAAAGTGTTAAGTGCAACAGAGGTATGTTATATGACTATAGTTTAACAGTTTGAGGACAGAAGAAAGGGATGATGCTTCAGTTCAGACCTGAAGAATGAATGTGCAAAAGCAGAGAAGAGGAAGGGTGTTTTAGGCAGAGGGACCAATATGTGGGAGGGTATAAAGCTGTGACAAAGTAAGACATGTTGAGAACTATGACTTAACATTTCTTTTTTTTTTAAGATTTTATTTATTTATTTGACAGACAGAGATCACAAGCAGGCAGAGAGGCAGGCAGAGAGAGAGAGAGGAGGAAGCAGGCTCCCTGCTGAGCAGAGAGCCCGATGTGGGGCTCGATCCCAGGACCCTGGGATCATGACCTGAACCGAAGGCAGAGGCTTTAACCCACTGAGCCATCCAAGCGCCCCTCTGACTTAACATTTCTAATGCAAAAGATGTGTGGTATAGACCCAAGGGAGAACGGGGGCTGGAGAAGAATTAGGGGCAAAATTATAAGCCATATGAAATGGAGTCTGGACTTGATGGTGTATGGCAAAGTATTTCCAATTGGGTCTGTTGATGACCTACATCAAAATTATCTGGGATGGGGCGCCTGGGTGTCTCAGTGGGTCAAGCTGCTGCCTTCGGCTCAGGTCATGATCTCAGGGTCCTGGGATCGAGTCCGCATCAGGCTCTCTGCTCAGCAGGGAGCCTGCTTTCCCCTCTCTCTCTCTCTGCCTGCCTCTCTGCCTACTTGTGATCTCTGTCAAATAAATAGATAAAATCTTAAAGAAAAAAATTATCTGGGGTGCTTCTTATAAAGTCAGTTTTAAAAAGGCCTAAGATCTACCAAATACTAATTTCCAGGATCCTGGGACATTTTTAACAAGTCACCCCAGGTATTCCTTATGCCTTCTGAAGTCTGACAACCGCTGCAGTGTGTTGTGTTCTAATTACCAAGAGAACTTGCAAGACAAAATTAATGCAGTTTCACACAACCACAACTTGGTTAAAGGCAAAGTAAGACACGTACACCCAAAGCCCATTAAGAAATTAGGCAGTGACAAGATCCCTTTATTAACATACCCTCATTACCACAGTTTCATGATTCTTCTGAGTTACTCATTTAGTTATAATTTTTAGTTCTTTATGCCCAGTTACATTTCAGTAATTCTATCACAAAAACAGCTTTTGGAAAACCTCCTAAGCTGCTCTACTCTGATAAATAATTCCAAAGAAAAACAGGCACTAGAGAATGGAGGCTATAAAGACTTCCAGGTTCACGGAGTGCCCCCCAACTGTGCAAGATGCAACTCTTGCAAAATAAAGCAGGAGGAAGGAAACCTAAATCAGACAAAAGAAACAGTAAGAAAAAAAACTCTTTTAAAATTAGTAAGGCACAAAGAGAGGAAGAAGACTCATCAAAAGGAGGAGGGAGGAAGTCAGAGCAGAGAAGGAAAAGGAGAGAAATAGGACACAATATAATATAAAATGAAGTGAGAACGGTGGGGGGTGGGGGGTCATTAGCTGCTCATCTGACTAGGGCACCCAGAGAGAGGCGTGCTTGATTTACTTTTCTCTTGACCTACAACTCTTCAACACAGAACACAGTTCTGCTGTGAACTAAATGACATCATTTGTAAACTGCCCAAATGGAAATTGGGAATTGAATGAACCGACTGAATTTCCACGAGTTCTTCACAGAATCAAGATATTAAGTGTGTTGTATGTATAGCAACATTTTCCTCAGGTTTTATCTTTTAATTTTGGATGGTCTTTTTTTCTTTCTTTCTTTCTTTCTCTTTTTTTAAGATACTGCTAAAAGTTTTATTTTTTAAGTTATCAAATGTGTAAATTCTTTTCTGGGAGAAGTCTTGCACTGTTTTGGTCAGTAAATTTTTCTCAACCAAGAAATCTGATAAATGTTTATGTAAATTTTTAGTTTTATTATTCATTCTTTTCTGTAGTTATTACATTTAACATAGGTAGCTTAGTTTGGCATTACAGAACCTTAAACTGATTTTTCCCAAAATTTAATTCTTTTGAATTTATATATTATTTTCTATATATACAGTAGGTTCTTTTTTTTAGGATCCTTTTCCATTGTGTGCCTACTTTTCAGTAAACATCACTTTGTATTTTATCAATTTATAGAGCAGGTAAGTTAAAATGTCAAAAGTTGCTTTTTGTAAATCGATCACTGAAGTTTTCTCTGTTAAGGTTAGTGGTCCTCCACAGAAATGGCCCAAGTTTGACTTAGAGTCTAACACTTCCAAGACTTTGCCTACAAACAGCATTATGCCAGGTACTGTGACACAAAGGTGGCAAAAAACACACCCTATGATTTCAAAGAACATTAATCCTAATTGTGGCAGAGATGGTAAACACTGAAGCATCTTGATTTAAAAAGCCTCTAAGAACAAAGTTCCTTCTGTAGGTCTGTGCATGAAGCAAATTTAAAGGGAACTATGGTCTCTGAAGGGTTGAAAGGGGACTGAGAAGTAAGAAATGTACTGGTCATTCCAAGGCTTCACAGGAGCAATCTGCGTAAACTGGCCACCAGGAAACTTGCATGGCCTAGTCTTCTGGGAGGGAACTGACGTCTGGAACCAAGTTTTGTAATTTCTACATAGAACGAAACCTCCCTAATAAACAAGAAAGGTGTACTGTTTGTGGGTTGGCCATCTTTCCTTACCAAGAGGAAAGAGAAAAACTAGGGGAGGTGATTCTCACCTCTTATAATAAATCTTTTATTTGTATTTCAGTTTCTGACAACCCAAGATGTAACTAACACATCCTCTTCATTATCATATACCTTAATTCTAAGGTAACTAAAGATCACATAAAGAAGCATAAAAAAAAAAAACCCAAGAACTGTTTTTAACAGTTGACAGAAGTTATTATGTCTAAAGAAAGCTATAAATCAAATCAAAGCTGATTTGTTAATTTAATGTTTTATTTAACAAGCACGTAAATGCACCCCTGGCAAAGGAATTCCCTTCACAGAATAATGAACCATATTTGTTTCTTAATTTACATTGGATTTTTCATAATAGTGGATATTGTTTATCTATTAAATCCCAAACAGGAACTCAACTGAAGTGAAAAAACCAATCTAAGTTCAATGGTTTACAAAGAAACTCCTAACATTCTAAATAAATAAGAAGTTCTAATGATCAATCTTAAAATTACTAGTTATACAGTATACCATAAACCATAATCTGAAATCAGAGAACTAAAATAAATAAATAAACCAATAAACAAAAAATAATAGTAAGTGTAATATTCTTTTGTTATATTCCACCTTTCCAAGTTCAAGAACTGTGAGAGAATAAATTTCTGTTGTTTTAAACCACCCAGTGTGTGGTAAATTGTTATAGTAGTCCTAGGAAACACACGGTCACTCCAAGTTACCTGTAGAAATGGGGCTTCCATGACTGCTTCCAGAGATGTTCATGTTGCTTATTCTGCTCCACACTTAGGACCTTTCCTGCTATACTACCTACATACCAGTTATCTTTGGAGATAGCTGATATTGTACATGCACTTTCCAGCTTCAACTGGAGGGAGAGTGCTAGACAGTAGTAGCCTGTGGCTTAGGAGCCATTTGGACTATATTTTGTAGATTATTTATTTATTTATTTGACAGTCAGAGATCACAAGTAGGCAGAGAGGCAGGCAGCGGTGGGGAGGGGAAGCAGGCTTCCTGCTGAGCAGAGAGCCCGATGCAGGGCTCAATCCCAGGACGCTGGGATCAGGACCTGAGCTGAAGGCAGAGGCTTTAATCCACTGAGCAACCCAGGTGCCCCTGACTATATTTTGAATCATCATTATGAACTCAAGGTTTCAAAGAGACAGAGGAAATACAGAAGGGGTAGGAATAAAGATAGATATACATTTAAGTGTGTTTGTAGGTAGGTCCACTCAAAGGGCCTAGTAGCGATGACATTCCAGTAGCAATGACATTCCAATTACCATGCCTAACACCCAGTTTTCGGTTTCTAAATACATATTCTACCCAAAAAGTAACTAAGAACCTTGGAGTAATGATTCAAGGGTTGGGGTTGGCGAAAAGTAAGATGAGATCCTAGAATATCTTCTTGTGCCAGAAAGTGCTCAATAAAGATGGGGACATGTCAAAAGGATACAGAAACCAGCCGGAAGGGGATCCACAGAACCCAATATGGGACAATTTAGGCATCAAAAATCAATTATGACAGGAAGAAACGATAAACTGTTGAATAAAATAAGAATCCACGAACCCATACTGATATAAATACATACATGGGAAAAGAAAGCTCTTCCTCACAGAATGCCAATTAAATGATGCAGAGGAACTGACAGAAGATCACCATATGCAACCATTGTAATAACTGATTCGGTTAAGAATCATTGATAGATGCTAAATCATGGGCGAAAATCTGATAAGACTATTTACGTATCATTAAAATATCTCCCCACAAATTACTGGGTGACACTGTCTTAACCAAGTGATAAAATTCAACATCATTAACATTGAGGCAAACCACATCATATATTTTTTGAGAAATAATGCAGAGAAGATACATTATCATTTTGCGGTATTTTTTTTTTTTTAAGATTTTATTTACTTATTTGAGAGAGACAGTGAAAAAGAGAGAGCACAAGCAGGGGGGGCAGCAGAGGGAGAGGGAGAAGCAGGCTCTCCACTGAGCAGGGAACCCAACGCTGGGATCCCAGGACCCTGGGATCATGACCTGAGCCAAAGGCAGATGCTTAATGACTGAGCCACCCAGGCGCCACTTTTTTGTGGTATTCCTGACAATATGCATGACCTGAATCAAATCACAAGACATTTTACAAAATAATTGGCCTATGGTTAAAAAACATGAAGGCTAAAAACACAAAGGCTGGGGATGTGTTCTAATTTAAAGGAAACCTAACTGGGGCGCCTGGGTGGCTCAGTCGTTGGGCATCTGCCTTCAGCTCGGGTCATGATCCCAGAGTCCTGGGATCAGGCACCATATCGGGCTCCCTGCTCAGTGGAAGCCTGCTTCTGCCTCTCTCACTCCCCCAGCTTGTGTTCCATCTCTGGCTGTGTCTCTCTCTGTCAAATGGATAGGTAAAATCTAAAAAAAAAAAAAAAAAAAAAAAGGAGACCTAAAGAGACCTGACAACTCAATGCAATGCTTGATCCTGGACTGGATCCTGGACCCGAAGAAAATATGTAAACATAGCTATAAGGGACATTACTGGAATAACTACCAATATCTGACTATGGGCTGCAGATTAGATCCCAGTATTGTATTAATGTTACATTTCCTGATTTTGATAATACTACTGCAGTTATGTAAGACAGTATCTTTGCCCTTAGGAAACACGTACTGAACAATTGTCATAAAGGGGCACAATGTCTACAATTCATTTTCAAATGGCTCAGAAAAAAATGTATGTGTGTATCTGAGTACGTGTAAATACATAAAAAGGGAGAGAGGAATAATAACTAGGCAAAAAGTAAACAATAAGTGAATCTAGGTAAAGGGAATGTGGGAGTTGTTTGCACTCTTACAAATTTCTTAAGTTCCAAACTGCATCAAAATAAATTCAGAAAGAGAGGGAGGGTGGGAGGGGAGATAAAGAAAGTGTGTCTCAGAAAATTGTAGTTTAGTTAGGAAAACACAGTATATCAACTAATGGATCATTTAAAATTCAGAAATAAAGTAAAAAAAAAAAACATATAGGTCGAAAAACATTTTTACCAAATAAAATAATGCAGGTGAGGTCCCTGAAGAACAACTGCATATTTCTCCAACACGTGATTTTTATTATTGTATGCATGTATTACCATTCCTAAATTGCATTTGCTTGGTTTACTCAGTTAATGTTTTTGGTTTATTTTTGGTCATCATACAATTAGTTTTAATGCAAATAAAAGGTTATCACTTTTGAAAAATAATTACTCATCAGATAATTCTTTCACAGAGGCAAAGACAATCATTTCTAACCTTCAGATGAGAAAAACAAGTAACCGAGTTAAAAAAAAATTGGTTAATGTCACAGCAGGTCAGGAAGAAATGAGAATTCATTCTGAATCAAAGACTCATACACTTGACTCATGAACAACACAGGTTGAACTGAGTGGGTCCATTTTTACACAGATTTTTAAGGTAAATACAGTACAGTATTATAAATGTATTTTTTCTTATGATTTTCTTAGTAACATTTTCTCTTCTCTAACTTATCTTATTGTAAGAATATAGCATATAATACATACAATATACAAAATACATGTTAATCAACTGTTTACATTGGTGATAGGCTTCTAGTCAACAATGGGCCATTAGTTATGTTCTGGGGGAATCAAAAGTTATACTCAGACTTTTCACTGCATGGGGCTGGCACCCCTAGTCCCTGCATTATTCAAAGGTCAACTGTATTTAATCAAATAAGAAGGCTTAAGCTAAATAAAGACTTCAAGATGGGTTTTTAAGTTGCTTTAATAATTTTGTTATTAAATATGAGAACAAATGGAGTAAAGCACCTGTACCCCGCATTATTCATTAGCATATTCCCCGACCTCTTGCCCAACATTCAGATGGCACGTGCTCAATATCCCCTTATCCAACAAAACTGAACTGTCTGCTTTGTTTCTTCTATCTCACAAACCTATAAATCCTAGGAAAGATACTCTTAACACATTGCTGATAGAAGATACATTCAGTACAGTCCCTCATACAATCAACCAATCCATCTAAATAAAAGTCACGTCACTAAACTGTAATTGTCACAGAGCAAGTCATCAGTGCCAGCACCAGGAGGCTCAACTGTTTTTCTGTGCCTTTGCTCTCTTCCTTATTTTGATGACTACTACTATCTTGGTTCAGATCTATACTGTAATGTCCTTAGATTATTCTAGCAACTTCCTAACTTACCTCTCTTTTTGTAATCCATCACTGTCAAACTAATCTTCCTTAAAAACTTTTTTTCATGCCACGATTCTGCTCAAACACCCACAAGGGTTTCCCCATGACATTCTGAATTAAGTACAAACTCTCCACCAAATGATTTCACACCCTCTCTTACATGGCCTCAACCTAAATTTTCAACCTTATTTTCTACCCTTCAAACAACCTAAACTACTCAATATTCTTAAAACAAACAAACAAACAAACAAACAAAACAACAAAAAAATCCCCCTATGCTTTCTTAACTTGGTCTTTGTTCATGTTTTCAACCTGACTGGAACATCTCAACCTGTCAAAAGAATGAGAGAATACATTTCTCTTTCTCCCTAAAACCCCACTACAGTGACAGTACACAATTATAAGAGGGAATAAACTCAAAGGCAATGAAAGCTAGAGATGGCAAAAGCATCCAAAGATCAGAGATTCTGGCAAATTTCTGGAAGACAGGGACAGGTAGAAACAGGGAGATGAACCAGAGCAGAAGCCATCAAAGCAAGCATTTTCACTCAATATTTATTCAGCAAATATACAGTAAGCACATACTACGTGCCAAACACTGTTCTAGAAACACTGTAACAAAGATGATCAACTAGGGACCTGCCAACAATAAACTTGGATTCTAGTCAAGGTAGAGAAATAGTAAACAAAAACCAACAAACAAGTAAGACCCATGACAAGTGTGGTGGTAATTAAATTAGGGTTGTATGAAAAGTGACAGAGTAGCTGTTTTAGACTGGATGTACAGAGAAGGCCTCTATACGTGATATTTAAACTGAGATATGAGTTACAAGAAGGAATCACATATGTACAGATCAGAGAGAATAACATTCCAAGTAGAAGGTACAAGTCTAGTGTGTTAGGGAACAGAGTCTGATAGGAAGAGAGGGCCAGGTCATTCAAGGATTTGTAAACCAAGAAATAGAGTTTGGTTTTTATTCTAAGGAAGCCCTCTTGAGGGCAAGGAGAAGTCATCCCTCACAAAAGGCTGCCACAGAAGTGGGGAGCATTCTTGGAGTTAGAACATAGAATGGGCAAAGGAATAGAAGTAGGAAAAAGAATGCAGGACAAGAGCCAGTATTCCCCACACTGGCACTCCTAGGGAAATTCTGGCATTTGCTTCAGGGTTAATGAAAATAGAAAAAAACAATTCTTTCGCATAAACTTAAATGCTTTCAGGGGTCAGGTGACCAATACAAATCTAGCAATAGCCAGATGTAAAACAATAGGGAGTGGCAGGGCCTGAAAATTAGAGGGCATAACATCAGCTAAAAACACTCAATGTTTTAAAAAGTTTATTCTAGAATTAGATAGTGAAGTTGTACAACCTTGTAAATAAGTTTTAAAAAAACTTAGTTATATATGTGTATTATATCTTAATTAAAAAATATAACTAAGAAAGTTTAAGCATATCTGCTAAACAAAAGTTAGATGTTACTTCCTCCAAGAGGCCCATGAACTTTGTACCTCTCTAAGGCACTTACAGCAAATCAGCTTTATATTATATGGTTGTTATTTGTGCACTTGTCTTATCACCCTCCACACCCAACTAGGTTGCAGAATCAGGAGAGAGACCATATGGTTTTCATTTGTCACCCCAGAGCACCTACCGAAGAGACATATTCTTTCTTCACCTGAACATCAATTTTTTTCTGCTAAACACTTCTAAGATGAGCCTGAACGTAAGATGATATCTTAATTTCAGAGAACTCAAAGCTAAAAAAAAAAAGTGCACTTTTTAAAAAAAAAAAAAAAAGACAGATGGATGGACGAATTTATCCAATTCTCAATAAATACTAATTTCAAAGAACCAACACATTTAAAATTAATTTCTCTATCAACGAGGAATGGTTTTTTAAAAATATCATAGAAATTTCTACAATGTACTTTGGTTTGGGCAGAATTTTTGATAATATTTCTATAAGACTATCTGTTTCTAGGGACAGGATTTGATTCAACAGCTATGTTAATAATATGATTCTCCTAGAAAGTAACAAGTAATAGTAAGGGTTCCTGTACAGAATAGAAAAAACTTAACTCTAATTTTAAACAAAGAATCTAATCAAAATCAAAGTATAAGGAAATTTATCAATATGTTTATCACATTATATCTCTTCTTTCAACTTTCTTCACCTCCCTTTCTCTCCCTTCCAAGGTTTCATTCCAAAATGCTGTACTGCAACCTGCTTCATTATCTCCATTTCTTTAGGTTCTTCTCTTCTCATTCTGTCCATTTTTTTCTCCCCATATCCGTGAAAGAAGCTACTCTCAAATCCTAAGTTTCAACACAATTGCTAAAATAGTCTTAGAATTAGCCAGAACTCTGAATTCACACAATTGCTAAAACACATTTTCAGAATTAGCCAGAACTCTGAATAGAAACTCAAGGTTAGGGAGAAATCACTTTACTAGTAAATTCCACATACAGTTGTAGTTCTTCCTCCATCTTTGTATATCAGTATTTTACTCTGGCAGGAGTCAGAAATCCAACCAGAGATGGCTCATTCTTTCTGACATTAACCAGCCACAAACAGAAATGGATAATATTTAATGGTCAAGAATTGCTTTGGGTGAAAAGATAGGCTGAATATTTACTAAAATTTTCAGAATGACTTCGTAGGGTGTTTAAACAACAAATGCTAAAACATCCTCTAAAATTTTAATACAAACTGGTTAACAAGAAAACTCAAGTTGGGGTGCCTGGGTGGCTCAGTCGGTTGAGCCTGCCTCTTGATCTCAGCTCAGGTCTTGATCTCAGGGTTGTGAGTTCAAGTCCTGCATTGGGCTCCATGCTGGGCATGGAGCCTACTTAAGAAAAAGAAGAAAAAAAAAAAACCTCAAGTAAATAAGTCTTTTTTATTTTAATGCCCTGTGTTTAAATTAGGAAAGACAGAACCTTCGTTATCTTATACCACTAAAAGGATTCATTTAAAGACAGTCTGCAAGATCTTCCTAGCCCAAGCCATCTAGGACTAAATAAGGAGTCAGGAGAGTTTAGAAATTCTTACTCTACCACTAAATAACTACAACTTCAGGCTAAATCATTTAAATCCTTAGTTTTCATTTTCTTAATATGCAAAAGAAAAGATGGACTAGCAAATCCAAAGGTCTCCCCCAATCTCTTCCAACCCATTTTTATCTGAAGTTCTATTTCTTAATTACTGACTTCAGTCTAAATAAACTTAGGGAATTCAGTGACTCCTTCAAGCACAGTAACATTCACATTACAGGGATCTCAGAAGAAGAGAAAAAGGGGACAGAAAACTTATTTGAAGAAATAATAGCTGAAAACTTCCCAAATCTGGAAAAAGAAACAGATATCCAGATCCAGGAAGCACAAGATTCCTCCCAAAATTCAACCCAAGGAAGTCCACACCAAGACCCCTAGTAATTAAAATAGCAAAAAGTAGTGATAAAGAAAGAATTTTAAAAGCAGCAAGAGAGGGAGGCCTGGGTGGCTCAGTTGGTTGAGCAGCTGCCTTCGGCCCAGGTCATGATCCCAGCGTCCTGGGATCGAGTCCCACATCAGACTCCTTGCTTGGCAGGGAGCCTGCTTCTCCCTCTGCCTCTGCCTGCCATTCTGTCTGCCTGTGCTCGCTCTCTCTCCCTCTCTCGCTCTGACAAATAAATAAACAAAATCTTTAAAAAAAAAAAAAAAAGCAGCAAGAGAAAAGCAGACAGTTACATACAGGGCAAAACCCCGTAAGGCCACCAGCTGATTTTTTTCAGCAGAAACTTTGCAAGCCAGAGGAGAGTGGCATGATATATTCAAAGTGCCAAAAGCAAAAAATATGCAACCATAAATATTCTATTTAGCAAGGCTATTGTTCAGAACAGAAGAGACAGAGTTGCCCAGAAAAACAAAAGTTAAAGGAATCCACTACCAGTAAGCAGCCCTACAAGAAATGTTAGAGGCAACCCTTTGAGGGGAAAGACCATAAATAGGAGTAAGAAAAGTAGGAAGCACAAAGGCAGTAAAATAAGTATATTTCCAAAAATCAGTGAAGGGATTCACAAAATAAAAGATGTAAAGTATGACACCATATACCTAAATTGTCAGGGGGAGAGGAGTAAAGAATGGGTTCAAACTTAAGTTACCATCAACTTAATATAGACTGCTATACACAGAAGATGTTATATACAAACCTAATACACAAATCAAAAACCAGTAATAAAGAATAAAGAAAGAGGCACCTGGGTGCCTCAGTGGGTTAAGTCTCTGCCTTCGGCTCAGGTCATGGTCTCAGGGTCCTGGGATCGAGCCCCGCATCGGGCTCTCTGCTCAGAAGGGAGCCTGCTTCCCTTCCTCTCTCTCCCTGCCTGCCTCTCTGCCTATTTGTGATCTCTGTCAAATAAATAAATAAAATCTTAAAAAAAAAAAAAAAAGAATAAAGAGAAAGGGATCCAAGCATATCACTAAAGAAAGCCAACAAACCATGAAAGAGAACAAGAGAAGGAGCAGAGAAAATCTACAGAAACAACTACAACACAAGTAACAAAATGGCAATAAATACATATCTAAAATTACCTTGAGTGTAAATGGACTAATTGCTCCAATCAAAAGAGACAGGGGGGGTAAAACGCAAGACTCATCTATATGCTGCCTATAAGAGACTCATTTCAGACCAAAAGACACATGCATTTTGAAAGTGAGAGGATAGAGAAACATTTATCGTGCAAATGGATGTTAAAAGAAAGCTGGGGTAGCAATACTTACATCAGAAAAACAGACTTTAAAACAAAGATTAACAAGAGATCAAAAAGGACACTATATAAAAGGGACAATCTAACAAAAGGATATAACTGAATATTTACACACCCAATATGGGAGTATACAAATACAAAAAAACATTTAATAACAAACATAAAGGAAATAACTAACAGTAATAATAGTAAAGGACTTTAACACCCCACTTACATCAATGGACAAATCATCAGAAAATCAACAAGGAAACAGTGGCTTTGAATGACAGACAGAAGCAGATGGATTTAACAGACATATTTAGAATATTCCATCCTAAAAGAGCAGAATATACATTCTTTTCAAGCACAGTCTCCAGAACAGATCACCTATTAGGCCATAAAACAAGTCTTAACAAATTTTTAAAAACTGCAGTCACATCATGCATCTTTTCTCATTACAACGCTATAAACTAGAAAACACAAGAAAAAAACACAAGAAAAAAATCTGGAAAGAGCACAAATACATGGAGATTAAATAACATACTACTGGGGCACCTGGGTGGTTCAATAAGTTAAAGCCCCTGCCTTCCGCTCAGGTCATGATCCCTGGGATCAAGCCCTGCATCAGCCTCTCTGCTCAGCAGGGAGCCTGCTTCCTCCTCTCTCTCTGCCTGCTTCTCTGCCTACCTGTGATCTCCAACTGTCAAATAAATAAATAAAATCTTTAAAAAATAATAATAAATAAATAATATACTACTAAACAATGACTGGGTTAACCAAGAAGTCAAAACTCCAAAATTACATGGAAACAAATGAAAATGAAAACACAATGGTCCAAAATCTTTGAGATGCAGCAAAAGTGGTTCTAAGCGGGAAGATTATGGCAATATAGGCCTACCTCAAGAAAAAAGAAAAATTTCAAACAATTTAATGTTACACTTTAAAGAGCTAGAAAAAGAACAAACAAAACCCAAACCCAGTAAAAGGAAGGAAATAATAAAGATTAGGCCAGAAATAAATGATATAGAAACTAAAGAAACAACAGAACAGATCAATGAAACCAGGAGCTGGTTTTCTGAAAAGATCAACAAAATTAATAAACCTCTAGCCACACTCATCAAAAAAAAAAAAAGAGAGAGGGGACCCAAATAAAATCACTAAGAGAAGAAATAACAACACCAATTGTACAAACAACTGTATGAGAATATTATGAAATTATATATGCTGATAAATTGTGCAACTCAGAAGAAATGGATCAATTCTTAGAAACATATAACTTATAAAAACTAAGGCAGGAAAAAATAGAAAATCTCAACAGACCCATTATGAGTACTGAAATTCATTCAGTAATCAAAAAGCTTCCAACAACCAAAGTCTAGGATCAGACACCTTCACAGGCAAATTCCAGCAAACATTTAAAGAGTTAATACCTATTCTTCTCAAACTATTCCAAAATATCAAAGAGGAAAGAAAACTTCTAAATTCATTCTATGAGGCCAGTTTCATCCTGATACCAAAACCAGATAAAGACACCACACCAAAAAAAAAAAAAAAAAAAAAGAGAGAGAGAGAACGAACACTACAGACCAGTATCTCTCATGAACATAAATACAAAAATCCTTAAGAAAATTCTAGGAGACCAAATTCAACAATACATTTAAAAGAAAATCACCTGCCATGATCAAGTGGGACTTATTCCCAGGATGCAAGGATGGTTCAATATTTGCAAAAACAATCAAAGTGATACATGAATACGAGAAAGGATAAAAACCATATGATCACTTCAACAGACGCAGAAATGCATGACAAAGTACAACATTCCTTTATAATAAAAAAAACCTCTGCAAAGTAGGTCTAGAGAGAACATACCTCAACATAATATAGGCCTTACGTGAAAAACTCATGGCCAACATCATACTCAATGGTGAAAAACTGAGAACTTTCCCCCTAAGGTCAGGAACAAGACAAGGATGTACAATTTCACCACTTTTATTCAACACAGAACTAGATTCCTAGCTGCAGCAATTAGACAACATAAAAAGAAATTAAAAAAAAAAAAAAAGGCATCCAAACTGGTAAGGAAGAAGTAAAACTCTCAGTATTTGCAGATGACATGTAATATCAATAGGAAAATCCAGACTCCACCAAGTAACTACTAGAACTGATCAATGAATTCAATAAAGTTGCAGGATACAAAATCAATATACAGAAATCTGTTGCATTTTTATACACTAGTAATGAAGCAGTGGAAAGTGAAACTAAGAAAATATCCCATTTATAATTGCACCAAAACTGAAAAAATATCTAGAAATAAGCTTTACCAAAGAGGTTAAAGACCTGTACTCTGAAAATTCGAAAACACTGATGAAAGAAATTCAAGACAACACTTAGAAAAGGAAAAAGACATTCCATGCACATAGGGAGAACAAATGTTGTTAAAATTCTATACTACCCAAAGCAATCTACAGATTTAATGCAATTCCTATCAAAATATCAAAAGCAGTTTTCACAGAACCAGAAGCAACAATCCTAAAATTTGTATGTAATCAAAAAGACCTTTAATAGCCAAAGCAATCTTTTTTTTTTTAAGATTTTATTTATGTATTTGACAGAGAGAGATACAGTAAGAGAGGGAACACAAGCTGGAGGAGTGGAAGAGGGGGAAGCAGACTCCCCACTAAGCAGGGAGCCCAACGCAGGGCTCAATCCCAGGACCCTAGAACCACCACCTGAGCCAAAGGCAGACACTTAATGACAGCCACCCAGGTGCCCCTCGCCAAAGCAATCATGAAAAAGAAAAAACCTGGAGGTATCACAATCCCGGACTTCAAATTATATTATCAAGTGGTAGTAATTAAAGCAGTATGGTACTGGCATAAAAAACCATAGATCAATGGAATAAAACAAAAAAACCAGAAAGAAGCCTAAAATTATATCATCAGTTACTCTTCTACAAAGCAGGAAAGAATATCCAATAGGAAAATGACTATCTCTTCAACAAGTTGTGTTGGGAATACCGAACAGCTAAATGCAAAAGAATGGAACTGGACCACTTTCCTACAACATACACAAAAATAAACTCAAGATGGATTAAAGACCTAAATGTGAGGACTGACACCTGAAAGAAGAACACAGGCAGTAATTTTTCTGACATCAGCTGTAGCAACATCTTTGTAGATATGTCTCCTGAGGCAAGGGAAATAAAAGCAAAAATAAACTATTGGAAATTCAACAAAATGCAAAATTTCTGCACATTGAAGGAAACAATCAATAAAACTAAAAAGCAGCCTATGGAATGGGAGAAGATATTTGCAAATGATATCTGATAAAGGGCTAGTATCCAAAATGTATAAGGAACGGATACAACTCAACACCCAAAAAAGAAAACCCAATTAAAAAACGGACAGAAGAAATGAACAGACATTTCTCCAAAAACAACATCCAGACAGCCAACATATGCATGAACAGATGCCCAACACCACTCATCATCAGGATATCACCTCACACCTAAAATAAAAAATACAAGAAACAAGTGTTGGTGAGGATGTGGAGAAAAAGGAACCCTCTTGCACTACAGGTGGGAATTCAAACTGGAGCAGCCACTGTGGAAAACAGTATGGAGGTTCCTCAAAAAATTAAAACTAGAATGACCTTATAAGCCAGTAATCACACTCCTGGGTATATACCCAAAAAACACAAAAACACTAATTCAAAGGAATAAATGTACCCCTATATTTATTGCAGCATGATTTATGATAGCCAAACTATGGAAGCAGTCTAAATGCCCATCAAATGATGAATGGATAAAGAAGAATGATGAATGGTATATACAATGGAATATTATACAGCCATAAAAAAGAATGAAATATTGCCATTTGCAACAACATGGATGGAGCTAGTGAATATAATGTTAAGCAAAATAAGTCAGTCAGAGAAAGTAAAATATCATATGATCTCACTCAAATGTGGACTTTAAGCAACAGAACAAAAAAGGTGTTCTAAGTAAATTCTTAGATGGATGTCAAAGTAGGGAAGAAGGAAAGGAAAAGTTTGGTTGTGTTTTATAGATTTTATTTATTTATTTGAGAGTGAGAGAGAGCATGAGAGGGGAGGTCAGAGGGAGAAGACTCCCAGCAGAGCCAGAAGCCTGACAAGGGACTTGATTCTGGGACTCTGGGATCATGACCTGAGCGGAAGGCAGTCACTTAACCAACTGAGCCACCCAGCCACTGTTTTGTTTTTCTAGCTTTAATGAGATATAGTTGATAAAGTACAAAGCAGTTTTTTTGTTTTGTTTTATTTTATTTTATTTTTTTTTTCTGACAGACAGAGATCACAAGTGGGCAGAGAGGCAGGCAGAGACAGAGAGAAGGGGAAGCAGGCTTTCCACCCAGCAGGGAGCTTGATGCGGGGCTTGATCCCAGGACCCTGGGATCATGACCTAAGCTGAAGGCAGAGGCTTTAACCCACTGAGCCACCCAGGCACCTACAAAGCGTTTTTTAACAAATGATGCTGAACAGATATAAATATTGGGGGCAAGGGATCCTTGACTTCTTCATCACACCATAAACAAAAGTTAATTCAAAATGGATCAGGCTAAAATTATAAAGGCTAAAATTATAAAGCTCTAGGAAAAAACGTGAGAAGATACCTTCTGCAAATTTAGTGTAGGCAAAGATTTATTAGGACAGAAAACACTAAACCGTAAAAGTAAAAATACTTTGATGAAGTCCAATATAAAAACTTCTGCTCTTTTAAAGGCACCATAAAAAAAAATAGGCAAGCCACAGACTAAGAAAAAATATTCACAAATATATCTGATAAAGGACTTGTATTGACAATATATGAAGACTTGCTACCAATAAATAATAAAAAAGGTAACCCAACGTTTAAAAAGACTTGTGGTCACTTCCCAAATGGCTAATATGAACCTGGAAAATTGCTTAACATTACTAGCAATCAGGAAAATGTAAATTAAAACTACAATGAGATACTACTATATATGCATTACAGTGGCAAGTACTGTTGTTGAATATATAAAGTGATACGACTTTGGGTAAGTTTGCCAGTTTCTTAAAAAATTAAAAATACACCTACCCTATATAACCCAGCATGTCCTCACAGGTATTTATTTATCCAAGAGAAATAAAAACATATATCCATGAAAGGACTTGTACACAAGTCAGCACAGCTTTATTTATAAGAGCTAGAAATGGAAGCGGCCCAAATATTTATCAAGAGGTAAATGGATAAATAAGCAATAATATGGGCCAATCTAAAAATCATTATTCTGCTTGAAAATAAGTCAGATTACAGGGAGAGAGAGAGATGGGGAGGAACACTGAATGATTTCATATATAAAGTTCCAGTTGATACAATCAACTAATACAAAGTTATAGAAAAGACAAAATTTACCTGTGGTTACAGTTGCTTCTGGGACGGGGAGAAGTAGAGAGAGTGGAAAAAGGAAAAGGGTAGAGTCATGGGAAATGTTCTCTATGTCTCTAGAAATATTCGGGAAAAAATGCTCACTATGGACATGAAAAAATTATGTCTATCAAACTAGTGAATAACTAAATGTTTAATGAGTGCCTTTAACTGACCTTGAATAATTCCCAAAAGCATACTGCAAAATCCAAATTTAAGCTTCTGAAAAAAGCCAGAATTTCAATTGTGGTGAAGAATAAATTTTATTTAGGTCTCACTTTGCTGAAATTTATCTATTTTTCTTCCACAAACATCACTTTACAATTAGTAAGAGAATGAGAATGTCTTGCTCTGAGTGTTTTAAGATGGCTTCATATAATATTATACACTATGAAATGGAACTTAATGTGAAAGACTCATTAACAAAAGTAAAACTGTACAGTGGTTTCCAAAATGGAGGTGACTGTATCCCAGGAGGCATGAGTGATGATCTACAGGATATAAGAACATATTAGTTATTTTTATATTTAATTGTATTATAACATACATATGTACTTTAAGTACATATGTAATATAACATATGTAATATGTAACATAATGTAACAGAATACACAGGTTTCCTTAATACACAAAATGACACTGGTATCTTCCCTATGGCCACCTGTCAAACAATCACACATCACATAAAGTTATCAAAGTACTCTAAGCAATTCTAAGTATTCTGAGGAGAAAGTGATAGTATTTGCTAGGTTCTTTTTCAATAATGAAATAAAGCACACACCTTTTTTGGAAGTTGCTGGAAGAGACAGGTGAACCAGAGTAATGATTTCCTTATTAGAAACGATACTTTAAGGGGGCCCCTGGATGGCTCAGTTGGTTAAGCGCTGGACTCTTGATTTTGACTCAGGTCATGATATCAGGGTTGTGAGATCAAGTCCCATGTCAAGCTCCATGCTGGGTGTGGAGCCTGCTTGAGATTCTCTCTCCCTCTGCAACCACCCCCCCTTAAAAAAAACACAAAACAATATTGTATGGAAAAAGCATATTATATAATCCTTCATGAAGCAGCTATTTTGACCTCAACAAAAAAAAGTTGGGGGCGGGGAAATAGGTTTAATTTCAAAAGCTACTACTGAAGCAAAAGAGAAGCTGAAGTAAGAAGACTGTCAAGTGTTACTTATTGATGTAGTTGAGGAGTGACCACAGCATCTTGTACCAAACAGGTTTATTGGCTGTTTCATGGCAAAGTATTTAAAAAGAGGTGTCAAAAAGTTAAGCATTTATCTTTTACAAAAAGAAGTCTAAATTTGCTTACTTTCTGTGGTAACCATTAGTAGTATGCTACCTAGCCATTGTTTTTATTTATTTATTTTTAAAAAGATTTTATTTATTTATTTAACAGAGAGAGCGAGAGGTCACAAGTAGGCAGAGAGGCAGGCAGAGAGAAAGGGGGAAGCAGGCTCCCCGCTGAGCAGAGAGCCCAATGCGGGGCTCAATCCCAGGACCCTGAGATCATGACCTGAGCTGAAGGCAGAGGCTTAAACCACTGAGCCACCCAGGTGCCCCACAGCCATTGTTTTTAAAAACAAAAACAAAAAAGTGGTTAATCTGTACCTTAAAAATAAATGAGGCATTTTAAAACTTGGTAAGAGAATAACTGTATTCCAAAAGAAAACCGTGTGTGTCATCTTGAAATACTGTACCTGACCCTCTAAAAACAGAGAAAACATTTTCTAACTCTTTAAATGCTTCCCAAACACAGTTTTCTATGGATTTTGAATGCATTTATTAAAAATATATAAATGCAGGGGCACCTGCATGGCTCAGTTGGTTAAGTGGCTTGCCTTGGGCTCAGGTCATGATCCCAGTGTCCTGGGATGGAGCCAAGCATTGGGTTCCCTGCTCAGCTGGAGCCTGCTTCTCCCTCTGCCTGCTGCTCCCCTGCTTATGCTCTCTCTGTCAAATAAATAAAATCTTTATATATATATGTATGTGTGTATATATATTTATATTACAAATTTATAATATATATTACATTAATGTTTAATTATACATATATGTATACACACACACACACACACACACAGACATATATATATGCAAATCCTTGCATTGGTCTGCACAGTTAAAGCAAACCTTACTAGCCAAATCTTCAAAACTGATGGATGGAGGGGCACCTGGGTGGCTCAGTGGGTTGGGCCTCTGCCTTCAGCTCAGGTCATGATCTCAGGGTCCTGGGATCGAGCCCCACATCGGGCTCTCTGCTCAGTGGGGAGCCTGCTTCCCCCCTCTCTCTGCCTACTTGTGATCTGTCAAATAAATAAATAAAATCTTAAAAAAACAAACAAAAAACTGATGGGTAGAAATTAAACAATGAGTGTCTCCATTAACAAAGCATAGCCAAATATGTACTTACTCTTTTTGGGTGTATGTCCCTATATGAGCTGCCTTTTAATTAAGACAAACATTAAAACCGAGTACCAAATTAAACAGATATAAGATCCAGACTTTGGAATTTCTGCATTACCAAGTAGTAAACCCAAGATTTTCCAAACATAATGCTGCATATTCATTGCTCCTGCTTTAAAAGATACTTTTTTTTTAAAATTTAGAGTAAACAAAAAGGTTTTTGAGCCATTAATAGCATTTATAAAGTACTCTATTCACAAATAAGGGGATCACTGATTCCCCTCACTGGTCTCTAAAGTCATTTGTTAAAATATAAAATAAGCCAAATAAGCCAAGAAAGAATTATTCTTTATAAATACAATTAACATTACTAGATATTAATGAATGCTTTCAGGAGATGTAATGCCAACTGCAAATAATTTTTCAAATAACAGTTTTCATTAAAACCTTTTTATTGAGGGCACCTGGGTGGCTCAGTGGGTTAAGCCGCTGCCTTCAGCTCAGGTCATCATCCCAGGGTCCTGGGATCGAGTCCCGCATCGGGCTCTCTGCTCAGCAGGGAGCCTGCTTCCCTTCCTCTCTCTCTGCCTGCCTCTCTGCCTACTTGTGATCTCTGTCTGTCAAATAAATAAATAAAATCTTTAAAAACAAAAACCTTTTTATTGAATTTCTATTCTATTTAAGGGACTGAGAGATATTTCAGATGAAGAAAGGTCCAATACTCCCAAAATTCAGGGGGATTTGAGACAGTACACAATTATCTATAACACAAGGCAAATCGAGTAAGGTCTAGAGAAATGAAGAAGAAAGCAATTAATTCTGCTCAGTGTCTAACAGCTTCTTGGTGTCTAACAGCTTCACAAAGGACCCACTTGGGTCTCAAAGGACAAGTGGGATTTTGACTAGAAAAATTAGAAGAACAAAGCATGACTGAAAACCAGGAATAGAGGCATGTATAAGCTTGGATACATAAAGAATACACTGTATTTTCAAGTCATATTATTAGTTGTTTTGTTGTCCTGACTTAGCTAACCCTTTTCTTCACATATCAAACTTAGCAAGATCCTTTTAAAGGTGTTTTTTTAAAAAGCATCTAATTCTTAAGTATAGTTACAAAACTGATTTATTGCAATTCTACAGTATTTGGGCCTAGTTCTAACTTTCTCCAGATTCACTAGGGGACTTAAATTGTGTCACATGATGACAAGACATCAATTATGAATCTCCCAACCTTGCTTTTCTCCTCATGTAAAGGGATGGCTTGCTTGTCTCTTCTTTTCCGAAGAAGTCTCTTCTTTCATCTCTTCCGTCTCTTCTTTCATCTCTTCACATTGTTTTGAAATCCCAATACGTTGTGCTTCTTCTTGGATTAGGCTCCCTTGATTATATTCTCTACAGATTCCTTCTATCCTGCACTTAAACTGGAATCCTCTCTGTTTTGAAGGGCAGAAAACCTAGCTGTTTGACTTCTCCATTACATCAAGCTCTGTCTAAAGCAGAGAACACTATGTTTTAATATATATATATTTTAAAGATTTTATTTATTTGACAGAGAGAAAGTGAGAGAGGGAACACAAGCAGGGGGAGTGGGAAAGGGAGAAGCAGGCTTCCCACTGAGCAGGCAGCCTGCTACGGGGATTGATCCCAGGACTCTGGGATCATGACCTGAGCTGAAGGTAGACGCCCAACTGACTGAGCCACCCAGGGGCCCCTGTTTAAATATTTATTAATATTCTATTAATAGAAAAATATATACTGTTCTAAAAGCCAATCTATAAATCAAGAGTCATGTATTTTAAGACATCTGCCCTAACATGCGGTAAATTGTATCTTAAAGTAACAGCATGAGATAAAGCTTCAGAGATTACATAACCTGGGAGTTTGCTAACATTTCCTGACAAAATCTTCCCAGATGAAATCTTTATACAGTATATCAAATATGTAAAATTGACAAAAGTGCTGCTAATACTAGTCTATGTTCAAATACATTAATGTATTACCAACTCAAAGAGACAAATTAAGGATTAAGTATGTCAGTTACATTACAGTCTTATAACAACCTAAGCAACCCATTTATTACTATAAAGTTTTGTTTTGATTTCATCTAGATAAATTGTTCCAAGTAGGTAGTAGCTTTTGTTTCTTTTGGTAGCAGCTTCTGTAGTCTCAGGATAAGCTTCAATTAAATTTATTCAAAAAAATTTTTAAATAAGAATTTTTTCTTTCAAAATTGGCCTTGAATGTGTTATGGTTTTCAATGTGTGTGTACCATGCCAACAAAATCTTTATTAACATTTTGAATAGCTATCGAAAAAACCACTGATTCAGCTATTACTGAAACTGTAATTTCTAGGCTTAAATTGGGACAAATGGCTAGAGTGCAAAGTAATGTCATCATAGGGCACTATGAATTCAAGACCAAAGAATTAACAGCCACCCCTCAGATGGAGAACCAGATGCAGTTGGCCTTTTCTGGATGTTGTAATGAGAGTGAAGCCATCTTCCAGCTGCTTGCCTGCAAAGATGAGCCTCTGCTGGTCAGGGGGGGGAATGCCTTCTTTATCTTGGATCTTAGCCATCACATTCTTGATGGTGCTACTGAGTTCTACCTCCAGAGTGATAGTCTTGCTGGTCAGGGTCTTCAAAAAGATCTGCACACCACCCCTCTGATGTAGGACCAGGTGCAAGGCTGACTCTCAATACTAAAATCAGAAAGAGTACGGCAGCCATCTTCCAAATGCTTGCCTACAAAGATGAGCCCTTGGTGTTTTGTGTGGCAGAGGGTAACGCCCTCTCTATCTTGCATCTTGGCCTTCACATTTTTGATGGTGTCACTAGGCTCCATCTCCAGGGCGATACTCTTGCCAGTCAAGGTCTTCATGAAGATTTGCATTTTAATCTGCTAGCGAATGCAAGGACACTGAATCCAATCATGGAAAGTCACTTTCACACCAACACAGACACCCATCGATGCCAAATGCTTCTGAACTAAAATTTTTTATATCTGTACATAAGAGTGCAAAGACCATTCACTGGAGAAAGAATAGTCCTTTCAACAAATGGTACTAATAAACTGGATACGCACATGTGAAAGGATGAAGCTGGACCCTTACCTACCACCATACATAATATTAACTCAAAATGGGTTAAAGACCTAAACATAAGAGATAAAACTGTTAAGAAAAACCAACAAGGGAAAAGCTTCATGACATTGGATTTGGCAATGACTTCTTGGACATGGCACCGAAAGCATAAGCAGCTAAAGAAAAAATAAAGTTGACTTCATTAAAATGAAAAAATTCTGTACATCAAAAGATACCATCAACAGAATAAAAGGCGACCCATGGAAACGGGAGACAATATTTATATAACATGGATCTGATATGAACTTAATATCCAGAATATATAAGGAATTCCTACAACTCAACAACAAAAACAACCCAATTTTTAAAATGGGCAAAGTGGGGTGCCTGGGTGGCTCAGTGGGTTAAAGCCTCTGCCTTCGGCTCAGGTCATGATCCCAGGGTCCTGGGATTGAGTCCCGCATCGGGCTCTCTGCTCAGCAGGGAGCCTGCTTCCTCCTCTCTCTCTCTCTCTCTCTGCCTGCCTCTCTGCCTACCTGTAATCTCTGCCTGTCAAATAAAATAAATAAAATCTTTAAAAAAAATAAAAAAAATAAAAATGGGCAAAGGACCTAGATAGACATTTCTACCAAAACAACACCACCAACAAAAACTAAAAACCAGATGGTCAATAAGT
Organism: Enhydra lutris kenyoni; assembly: GCF_002288905.1. Taxonomy (NCBI): domain Eukaryota; kingdom Metazoa; phylum Chordata; class Mammalia; order Carnivora; family Mustelidae; genus Enhydra; species Enhydra lutris. The sequence goes on from NW_019154085.1 coordinate 15,293,855, forward strand.
ACTTGAAAAGATGCTCAAATCACTAATCATTAGAAAAGTGTAAATCAAAACCACAATGAGATACCACTTTACACTCATTAGGATGACTGTTATAAAACAAAACAAAATAAAACTGAGAAAATAACAAGTGTTGCTGAAGATTTGGAGAAACTGGAACGGTTGTGCACTGCTACTAGAGTGTAAAATGCTGCAGCCGCTGTGGAAAACAGTATGGCAGTTCCTCAAAAATCAAAGAGAATTACCATATGATCCAGCAAATCCGCTTCTGGGTACATATTCCAAAGAAATGAACACAGGGACTCAAAGAGGTATGTGTATGACAATGTTCAGAGCAGCAATTATTTACAATAGCCAAAAGGTGGAAATAGCAAACATCTATCCACAGATGAATAAACAAACAAACCGTGGTATACACAAACAATAGAGTATTATTCAGCCTTTAAAAAGGAATGAAATTCTGATTCATGCTACAACAGGGATAAATTTCGAAGACATATGCTAAGAGAAATAAGCCAAATACCAAAGAACAAATATTGCATGATTCCACTTACATGAAGTCTAGAAGAGTCAAATTCATAAAAACAGGAAGTAGAAAAGTGATTACCAGGGGCTAGAGGGGGAGGTGGTGCAGTTATTTAATGAGTAATTTCAGTTTGGGATGATGAAAAAGTTCTGAAGATAGTGCTGGTTGCACAACTTTGTGAATGTACTTAATACCACTGAAATGTACACTTAAAAATGATTAAAATGGTAAATTTCATGTTGTATGTTACAATTAAAAAAACTTGTGTGTGCTATTCATTTTATTATGGCGGCAAGAATACAGGCTTAAGATTATTCTGCCTGGTTTCAAACCCAGCTCTGTCGCTTTACAGCTCTGTAGTCTGTGCTTGTCTGCTCAGACAGTAACACAACCTACTTCATAGAATTATGGCAAGAATTAAATAAATTTTACATGTAAAGCATTTAAATCAGGACATGTCACTTAGTAGACACTTTTAATTATTCTAAGTTTAAAATACATTTTTAATGAGATTTGAGTGAAACATCTACAGAACCTTGACGATCCTCCTCAAAATTGCAGAATTCAGTAAAACACACACTGAAAACCAGTGACCTAATCCAAAGTTCTCATTTTATAGGTAAAGGAACTGAGAATCTAAGATAAGAGATTTGTCTGAGGTCACATATCTTGTTTTGCTAATATTTGCTAATATTAATCTTCCTAAGAGTTCGGGATTAACAATACTACAAAACAATGCTGACATTGAACTACTTCAGAACCATGGCAAAGCCATGAAATTCTACAGGATCTATAGTGTGAAATCGTCCACCACACTAATCTTTATTTTTTGCTAATTTTCTTTTTTAGAGAGGGAGTAGATAGAGGGAGAGAGAGAATCTTAAGCAGGCTTCATGCCCAGTGGGAAGACCGATCTCAAGACCCTACCTACGATCACCACCTGAGCCAAAATTAAGAGTCCAACACTTAACTGACTGAGCCACCCAGGTGCCTCCCCAAAATGCTAAAAATACAGTAATTATGTAAGGGGTGAAAACCAAAAGAAAGCAAAACCAAAAGAAAAGTCATTCTAATCATCCTCAAAGACTAAAAACACCTCTTCAGAGAACAGTGTTAAAATATTAGTGAAAACAAATTATGTCGACTGAGAGTTTGAGGCACATACTCCACTCCTTTTACTTACTACATAATCTTAATGAGACCCGCTCAATCTAAAAAATCAGCTGCTTTTTTTCTACCAAATAAAGCTAATATTCACCATGAGGAGACATCTACAAATAATTCTTTATTAAATTCAAACACAAGAGAGCAGCAGTCCAAATAGCACAAAATGTCTAACCCCAAAAAATCATGTATTAAAGCTTTGTAGACATTTCGGTACTTACTTGAATAGGGCTAGATCTGGTCTCCGGGAAATTCACAACACAAAAAGCAAAATAACAGAGAATCTTTGAAGGTCAGACTCAACAAGAGCTAAAAAGCTTTTGAGCGTCTCTATTTTGCCCTTCCTCCATTGGTCTTACTCTTCAGTTGGGCTCTCAAAGGATAGTACCACCTCTGCTTGGGATGTCCTCGCCATCTACAGCAGTTGAAATCCTACCCCTTCTTTTTTTAATTCTACCCATTCTTAAAGGTTCCACTGAAATCCCACAGCTTCCGCGAATTTTCCCCCAGTGCTCCCAATGTGGAATTTATCTCTCCTCTTTGCTCCCCTATTTTGTAACTTGACTTCAACATTTTAGCGTTGCATTACGATTACCTACCTTAACTTCTTCCCGCTCCTTACCCTCAGGAAAATCCCAAAAGCAGTAGGCTCAGGAAGAAAGGAATCAACATTTGCCAACACCTCAGAACCTTGAAACGTGCTAGGCATTTTGCATACATTATCTCATTTAATCTGTTTGACAACACCCGGGAAGGTCAACAACAGGTGGTGTCATTCCCATTTCTCTGATAGGAAAGTACTGCTGAGGGTTAATAGCTTAGCCGTCTTACTGCTAGCCAGTTGCAGGGTTCAGGCAGCCTCTGGTTTGCCTGGCTTCCAAGAGCTCTTTCCACCACGCCGAGCTGCAGGTCTTATCCACTTTGTGTCCCCCACGCTACCAAAGAGCAGGTATTCCATAAAGATCCGCCGAACTGAATATTCCTATGAGCTCACTACCACCCTTTTAATAAGCTGTTCACGCCCTATCCCTAGCCCGTTACCTTCACGGTTCCTCTACAGCAGCTCCGACATACACACGGGCAGCTCTCCCCATCTCCGGGAGAAATGCTGCGGGCACATCGACCCTCACTGGGCGGGGAAGTGAAGAATCTTTCAATTCTCCCAGATTTCCCCAACCGCTCTTCCCACAGAATATAAGAAACCCCCACACACGAGACAACATGTGACGCGACGCCTATACCCCTCTAAAAAGCTCTTATTTCATACCCCGCAACGTCTTCGTGCTCACGAGCACTTAAGGCTGATGCGGTTCCCAGCTCGCACGGCGGGGACCCCCTAAGACCTGAATCAGAGAACCACATCTTTCAGACTGTTTTAGAATGAAGGCATCCGAACGCTCTTCCACGGCCCCCCGCCCCCGCCATGACCCGCAGTTTGGATTTCCGGCGGGAATGCACACAGACACGGCGACAGGAGAGAGGGCTCAAAAGCCAGGGAGCAATTACTTAGCCCACTTCATCAGGAGGCGCAGAAGGCGCCCCGCATTTCCAGATCTCTGCACTGAATTCGTTTATGAAAGGCGGGGGGCACCGAAGCCCGAGGAACCCCAGACACCGAATCACCGCTTTCTGCGGCTAATCGGGGAGAATCCCTTCCTCCTCGCGGTCCCGGGCCACCAGCACCCGGTGCCAGGTCCAAACCCAACCGCACCCTCCCCCGGCGGTCCTGTATCTCATTGTCTCCCTCCGTCGCTGCCCCCTGGAGCGCCGGGGGGCAGCCCTGGCCCCACCGACCCCCACCTACCCGCCGCCGCCGCGCTGGGCGTGGTTCAACGAGCCCGGCCCCCGCCCCGCAGCGACCCCGCCCCAGGCTCTGCCGCCCGCACCGCGCCCGGACTGCCGGGCCGGGCGCCGGGAAAATGGAGGCGGGAGCCGCGGCAGCGCCTCACAGTCCGCGCCCCGCCAGCCTCTCCGCCCGCCCCGAGGGCGAGGCTGAGCACTCACCGCGGCAGCTGCTCGATCCTCCAGCGGCCCGGGGCCGGGCAGCCGTCGCTCCCGCTGCTCCCGCCGCCGCCTCCTCAGGCGCGGCGCTCCTTCCCCGGACACGCCGTGAGCGCCCGCAGCTCCCGCGCCGCGCGCACCGTGACAGACTGACTGACCGACCGACCGACCGGGCGGCGGCGGCGGAGGCGGGGCGGGAGCGCGCAGCGGGCGGGGCGGCCGCAACGCCCAGCCGTGGCCGATCCGATTGCGGCCGCGTCCGGCCGAGACGCAGAAGGCGGAGCCGAGGGCCGGGCGGCGGACGGGCGGACCGACTCGCGCCCGACCGCTCGCTGCCCCCGCCCGCCGCCAACCACTCACTTCCGGCGCAGGCGGCCGCGCACGCCCCTCCCGGGCGTCCGCCCCCCGCCCGCCCCTCCCGGGCGTCCGCCCCCCGCCCGCCCCTCCCGGGCGCCCGCCCCCCGCCCGCGCCCCTGTGCCCGCCCAGCTCACCCTCGCGGCAGGCGCCGGACCGCACCCAGACGCGGCTCCCCGCGGTGCTCCGCCTTTCCTCCGCGCGCGCCTGTGAACCGCCTCCAGGAACCAGTGAATCAGAATGAATGAGCGAGGAAGGAAAATCCCGGTGCCGTTCCACCCCCTGCTCGCCTTTCGTTGGACGCAGGCCCAGTGGCCTCTGTCCCAGGGCCGTGGGACTCACCGAAGCGTCGAGCAGATCTGTCAGGGACCTGTCTGCATGCATGTGGTCCCCAGCAACACACCACATGCCTCAGGACCATTGTCGTTGCAGTCTGTGAGGCGGTTTTTTTTTTTTTTTTTTTTTTTTTAGGAAAACCCATTTTGGTCGACAACTCTCTGTATTTTCATGCGCTGTATTGAGATGCTTTTAGAAACTGGGCATTTCCATTATCTTTAATTACTTTTTACTTTTGAAATTTGCTTGTTTTTCGTTCTTGATTTCTGTCACCCTCTTACTGACATTGTTTAGGAATAAGGTTTTGGCATTTTTCTTGGTCACCAAGCTCTAAATTCCTCAGATACTGCTTATTTTGATGCAGGCTTGTCTTAGACGTCTAAGTTTTAATCTTAAGTGTATTTTTTAAGACATATTTTATTTATTTATTTGACAGAGATCACAGGTAGGCAAAGAGGCAGGCAGAGAAAGAGGAAGGGAAGCAGGCTCCCCGCTGAGCACAGAGCCCTGATGGGGGGCTCGATCCCAGGACCCTGAGATCATGACCTGAGCTGAAGGCAGAGGCTTTAACCCACTGAGCCACCCAGGTGCCCCTAATCTTAAGTTTTTATATCTTTATTTTGACCTTCTCCTAGAGTTGATAAAAGAGAAAAATAGAATTAAATCATTTTTGCCTGGCTCCCTGCAAAGCAAGTTTGTTGACAGCACTAAAGCAGCTGACCAGTCATACATGTGACCTGGAATTAGTGGCAGTGAACATTCCTTTATCATGTCTTACCATTTGCTTACTAAGTAAGAGTATCTGCAGCTTGCATTTTCACAGATAAAAAATTGACTGTACATTTCTGACACCTGGGCTCCCTTTCTAAGAACCGGAGTGTTCATTTTTCTGTCCTGGGGCCCTATCCTGTTTGGGTTGATTACATCCCCTTTTTTCAGATATTCTTGAAGATTTTCAAAGGGTTCCAATCTGTTCCAAACTGGTACACAATCTGTTTCAAATTGGTATTTAGAACCATATGATACAGTGACAACTGCATTTCACTCTTGAGGTATTTGTGCTTTGGAAATATAACTGCACTTTTGTATTTTAAGTTTTGTAGGTGCTTTAATATTCTTGGGTAGAATACTGTAATGTCATAAATGAAGACGGTGCTGCTGACCAGTTCCTTGCCTTGTGTTCCTTTCTTGTGGGATTCATCGTTTATTACCTCTAATTATAAGTATTTCAGTAAGTTATGACCTTTCCTAATGAATGTAATACAGCAGTTTGCTTTTTCTTCTATCTTCCATAATACTAGCTTGGTACCCTGCACAATAAATATTTTTAAATTAACAAATGCAAACATTTTGATAAGTGATAATTCATACATATCTTTCTATAGCCTTTCATTCCCATTTCCCTCTTGACCAGGTATATTGAGATTATACACACCTGCGTGCCAGACCTAATAAATCTCTATTGTCATCAAATGCTATTTCCAGACTGAGTTATACTATCCAAGGAAGATACTCCTCTCATTGAACATCCTTTAAAAAAATAGATTATTGAGCGCTTTTTAGATAGCTCTTAGTCAACTATCTTTCCTCCCAGGGCTTAGGTTGGTCAAGGTTAATAAGAAAGAAAAACAAAATAAAACAAAAGTCACTTTCAGCCATTGAGGAAAGTAAGCAAGTTCTCATCATTTCCTTTAAACCATGAAACTATTCATTCATTCAACAAGGGTTTATTGAGTTTTAACTAAAGCCTAGGAATACAAGGGCAAGAAAGACAAGAAAGGGCAAGAAAGGTGCCCTCAAAAAGTACATAGTCTGGTGGGTAAAGGATGCAAGGAAGTCATTATTGCAGAGTTCACTCCCTACTCAGGAAAACCTTCCAGGGAATGGGATTCTTTTTTTTTTTTTTAAGATTTTATTTATTTATTTATTTAGAGCGAGAGTGTGGGTGGGGGGAACAGAAGGAGTGGGAGAAAGAGAATTCCAAGCAGACTACCTGCAGAGGACAAAGCCTGCTATGGGGCTCCATTTCACGAGATTGAGATCATGACCTGGACTGAAATGGAGAGTCCATCACTTAACCAACTGAGCCACCAAGTGCCACTGGAGGGGATTCTTGAACTGAATGTTCAGTGACAGGGAGGAGCTAACCTGATGAGGAAGGAGGGAACTGGTGTTTCAGACAAAGGTAATAATACCTACGCAGGAATGGAGGTACCAAACAGAACAACACTCCGCAGGCAGTTCCATTTTGTCAGGACAGGCACAGAAAAGGGTCAAAGAGATGGGAGGAAAAGCTCAGAAGGGCTTCTTTAAAAAGAGGGTGGTGGGTGGGGCTCATGTGCTAAGCCGAGGAGTTTGAACTTGATATTCTAGGAAATATTAATGGAGATTTTAAGCCCCAGAACAACTGAGTTTGCACTTTGGAAACCAGGGAGACCAGACTGGAGCAGGAGTAAATTAGGAGGTGGTGCCAACAACTGGGATAAGATATGCTGCAAGGGAAGTGGGCAGGAGGGACTAGATGAGAGAAATATGAAGGAGGTGGACTCCCTAGGATTTGGTGTGTAATTGGATCTGAGGGAATGGAGAAGGAGAGAGCGCGGATGACCCTCAGGAATTTGGTTTGGGAGGCAGGCTGGAATGTCGTGGTCATCTCCGTGAAGTAGAGATCCTGGAAGGAGGAGCAGATTTCAGGGGACAGGCTGAATACCTGTAGGAGAAATAGTAGTACCATAAATCAAGGCATATCAAAGGATCTTAGTCCATTATTTCCCAAAAGTGTGTTATGTGGACCTCTTGTTGATATGATCCCCAAACATAAAATTTCCCTTTAATCGAAAAAGTGAAAAAAGCTAGGCTAACCAAAATTTAGTGGGTTTCTAAGCTAGAGTGATTTTCAGTGGTTTTAATATGTTAATGTTCACTGAATTTCTAAGAGACACATGTTATATGCAGTATTTCCCAAATGTATTCAACCTTGAACTGCTTTTTTTCAGTGGAACAGCTCATAAAACATGCGTTCTCCAGAACACACTTAAGGAAATGCTGACCTAAGCCAGATTTTTGGTTTATAGTAAAGAAAACTATAGCCCCAAGAGAAGCGACTTGCCTGAAGTTCAATAACTATTAGAAGAGACTGGACTAGAATCCACATCTGCTGACCCCACTCACATGCTCTTTCTACCACATAATGCTTTATGAGCTACAAACTCATTCTAGTACCTTCAGCAAATCATAGAGAGAAAAATGTTATAAAAGGATTATGGGATATAATCTTTTAATGGAGGTTTCAAATCAGTAATTTCTAAATCTATGCTAATTTTTGATGATTACCATTTTACATAAGGTGGAAAGAATTGTACATTGGAAAAGTGGGACCAATTATTACCTTAGTATGGTCTTTCTGGTAATTTAGCAGGAGTCTTGTAATACTAAATCACCTAACTAAATAGGACATCCATCTAGTTGCCCTAGCCCTGATGTATCTTTAAATAAAACAAACTTTCAGGAATGAGTAGAAACATAAAAACTATCCCCAGAAATTTTAGTGCTGATTTTTCCCCCTTCATATGGAAGGAAGGACAGGTTCTAAAATGTATTGATACTATGAAAATCCACACCAGATCTTGGCTTCCTCTCTGACACAATTGCCCTGATTCTGAAGGCTGTAATAGTTAATGAATGGGAAGATTTTCGTATCCTAAGTTCACAGTCCTTTTCCCCAGAGGAGAAGTTTTAGTACTTCCTATTCTTAGAAAAATGAGACAAATTGTTTGTTCTCAAGAGACTTCTTGGACAATAGGACACTTTCTTCTTAAGAGTAGCTTTTATACATATTACCTTTGAAACTAGTCACCACTGTCTTATGTTTCAGTAATTCAAACAAAGTATTTATTTCATTTCTAGATACTATATTGATTTTTAGTAGGCACACCAAGGACAATCCCATGTAGTATAAATATGCTGAGTGAATGAATAATTATTTACTTAAAAAAATCAGTAGTCATAAGTAGTGAAAAGAACACTACTTACCAATTTATCAAAACTATCTTTGGTGTCCACTGTATCTCCAGCTCTGTTGAGTCACTTTAAGGAGTACTAGAAAAGTACGAGATATAATCTCTGATTTTAAAAAATGATCTCACCCCCCCCCCAAAAAGAAAATGATCTCACCCATTCTTGAATGGGAAAAAACATACCCTTATATCCTGCTGTCGGCAATGTAAATCATTACAACCTTATTCTGGAGGGCAGTTTAGCAATAGACGTTAAAATACCTTAAACTGTGTCTCTTTGATCAAGCAATTTCTCTTCTGTGAATTTATTCTAAGAAGTAAGAACAAAACATTAGTTAAGATATTGTAGGATGATGGCAAATAACTGGAAATTCCCTAAATGTCCAACAGTGAGATTAAGAAAACGATGATTTCTAGGAAAATAGTTTTTGATATGAAAATATATGCACAATATATTGATCAGTACAAAATTACAAACATGTACAATATGAATTCATGAAAAAAAATATTACATAGGAAAAAATCTAGAAGAGAATCCAACAAGAAGGCAAAAATGTTTATTGCAGAGTGGTATGATTATGGTACTTTCTTTTATTTCTTTGTCTTTTAATGAATTTGTATTCTTTAATTGGCAATTGAATGAACCAAGTTGATATTTATGAAGAGAAATGAAATTATATTTAATTTTTTTAGAATTTATTTAAATATAAAATCTAAAATTGTTGAGGAAAATAGCACACAGCACATATATTATTTAATAGAAAATAAAGTTAATTTTAATTTAAAAAGGGATCTCTGCATTCAAGAGACTATTAGTGAGACAAGAATGTACGAAAAAAACAGAACAATACTCGGTTCTAACACAGACTGTAAATACAACAGGGGTTAAGAGAAGAGAGAAATTAAGTGGGGTTGAACCAGGTTAAGATGACTTCATGGAGGAGCGCCTGGGTAGCTCAGTGGGTTAAGCCTCTGCCTTCGGCTCAGGTCATGATCCCAGCATCCTGGGATAGAGCCCCGCATAGGGCTCTCTGCTCAGCGGGGAGCCTGCTTCCTCCTCTCTCTCTGCCTGCCTCTCTGCCTACTTGTGATCTCTGTCTGTCAAATAAATAAAGAAAAAAATCTTAAAAAAAAAAAAAAGATGACTTCATGGAAGAAGTAAGACTTAGGTGGCTCTTAGAATCTGAATGCCAAGGGGAAAAACAGGGTCTGGGGCACCAGTATAAGGTGAGGCAAGGGCCTCCAGTGGTCCATACTAAACATATCTGACCCCTCATAGTTGAACATTAACAACAGCAGAACACTTGATCTTTTCCTGAAAGTATGTCTGTTTCTTTCCCACAAGTAGGATTTACATGTCCTATGTAATATAAATACATAGTAAATAGAGTATTACATATCCTTTATAATTTTTTAAAGATCATATATTTTTTTTATGAGTAGCCCTTTGGGGGGGGCATATTATCTGCAAAATCGGTAGAACTGGACATTTCCAGATATTTATTTAGAAAAAACAGCAACTATTATGCAAGAGCAGGGATCACAACCTGCACTCTTATGAATGTCCTGACATCTGCAATCAGACCACATATGAATTCAGCCAATTAGAACTCAGCAATCCTCTGATTAAGCACATGTTACAGAGTGCTACTTTGGAGCCAGCTTTCTAGCTCAGTAACTAAATTAGTGGTAGTAATATTAGCTACACACACTAATTGAAAGATTGAGTGACTTTGGTGTTTAGTGCTTAATAATAAACTATGAACGCTACGCCCATCTCAAAAATGTCTGCAATGGGAAAGCACAGGGCAGAACATGGACCTTCATCAAGTATCCCTTTAGTGTGGGTTATTGCCAGGTCTAGAGTTGCCACTGTAAACAGGGAAAAACATTCCAGATGGGGGGATGGTAAAGACAGGAGGAGGATGCAGTTCAGTCCATGACTGCTGGCCAGTAAATATTTGTTGAGTTGAAGGGACTCCATCCGAGGGGAGAAATCAAGGCTGAAGAAGTAAATAAAGACAAACACACCTGGTGGCCACAATGACTGGAAACATAGTAATTAAAGACTAGGGATGGGAGTGCCTGGGTGGCTCAGTCCGTTAAGTGTCTGCCTTTGGCTCAGGTCATGATCCCCAGGGCCTGGGATTGAGACCCACATCAGGCTCCCTGCTCAGTGGGGAGTCTGTTTCTCCCTCTGCCCCTACCCCTGCTTGTGTTCCCTCCCCCACTTAAATAAATAAAATCTTAAAAAAAAAAAAAAAAACTGGGTGAAGGAAAGATTGGAAACACACACATACACATCTATATTTTCTATATATAATAAATGGTTTATAGATATTATCACACATGGTGTGTTCAATTATACTGCACAATATGTTCAATATATTGTTCCTTATTGGCAATGTATATTTCAATTCATCGTGCAAAGTTGCAATGAACATAGTACATTAAGGTAGTCTTTCCATTGACCCTTGCACACCCATCTGTGATTCTTGGCTTCAGATGATTTGTGTCTCACATTTTCTTTGAATAAATGTACATCTTTAGCACACCCTAGAAGAAGTAATTGAGAGTGTTCAATCTGTAAAAAAATAAAATATTATCTAGGTTTTCAAATTTTATGGTCAACATGTAAGTATGCAATATAGAGACAAAATGTGCTTTTTTGAAACACAAGTTTTATTTTACCAGAAACAATTTTAGATTCCTCTATTATATATTTATCACTTAACACTCTTTTCCTTTATAAATCCTCTAGGGGATTGATGATTGTGTTAAGAAATGGCTCTCTCTCTTTGCTGCCTCATGGTTCTATTTGCCTGATTCTTTGAACTACTTGAGAAAAATCATTTGAAAAATACGTCATGGAAAAACAAAGTAAACAGATGAATAGCTGATCACTAGAACTTTTGTTCAGTTATGTGCTTTGAGGCAAGGCTATGCCAAAGATCATGACATCACCTAAAGTGTTGTCACTGGGTGAATCCCATCAGTCATGCTCTTCCAATGTCCCTAATTGTCCTAATTGTCCCTTCTTCACTCTTCTCTCTGCTACTACACCTCTCAAGATATTCAGCATCTCAAACCAGCATTTTACAAGAGTCTGTGCACTTGTTCCCACTAGCCTCCCCCTTCTTCCTTTGAAACACCCTGCATAATACTTCTAACCAATCTTAGGTAATGTCAGGACCACTTTCACTGGGTCATTTTTTCTGCTAGAAACAAACAAACAAACAAAATGACAACCTTTATTTTGAAAAACTGTATATCACAAAACATCAGGTACAGTATGATCCTGACTTTGTTGAAAACAAAAAACCCAACCCTCCATATACATACATATATATGTATCCATTGTTTAAATTTTCTTTTTTTCTTTCTTTCTTTTCTTTCTCTTTCTTTCTTTCTTTTGAGAGAGAGAGGGAGCATGTGAGGGGTGGGGAGGAGGGGGCAGAGGAAGAGGCAGAGAGAGAATCCCAAGCAGGCTCCAGCCCCAGCATGGAGCCTGACTTGGGACTGAATCTCAACCCTGAGATCATGACCTGAGCCAAAATCAAGAGTCAGATCCTTAACCTACTGAGCCGTCCAAGTGCCCCCATTGTTTAGTTTTTCTATTGCAGCTATAACAAATTCTCATAAACTCAGTTGCCTAAAACAACTAGAGTTATAGTTTTTATCTTTCAGTTCTGGAGGTCAGAAGTCCAAAATCAGTCTCATCTGGCTAAAATTGAGGTGTTGACAGAGCTGCATTCCTTCTGGAAGCTCTGTGAAGAATCTGTTTTTTGGCCTTTTCTAGCTTCTAGAGGCTGCCTGTATTCCTTGCCTCATGGCCCCATTCTCTACCTTCAAAGCCACAGCATACCGTCTTCCAGCGTCTCTCTCTGACTTTGACCCTCCTGCCCCCCTCTTATAGGCACCATTGTGATTAATTTGGGTCCAACCAAATTATTCAGCATAATCTTTCCATCTCAAAATTTGAGTCTTCTCTCTTTTTTTCCTTGGTGAGTCTGGCTAAAGGTTTATCAATTTTGTTTACCTTCTCAAAGAACTAGCTCCTGGTTTCATTGCAATTTTCCATTTTTTTAAGCCTCTAATTTATTTATTTATACTCTAATCTTTGTTTTTTCCTTCCTTCTACTAGGTTTAGGGTTTGTTCTTCTTTTTCTAGCTCTTTTAGGTATAAAGTTAGGTTGTTTATTTCAAGAGCCCTAATTACATCTACAAATTCCCTTTTGCTGTGTAAAGTAACAGGTTCTAGGAATTAGGACCTTGATATCTTTTGAGGGGAGGAGGATTATCCTGTCTACCACACCTATACATGGATACACACAAATTTGCATGAAAAACTGAAACAAAGTATACCAAAATACTAACAGGTTCATTAACTCCAGATTAAGAACTTCCGGTGATTTTAATTTTTACTTCTTTGTGTTTAATCAATATTCCCAGTTTTCAAAATGATCTTGCATTACTTTTTTATTCATAGAATGACAATGAAAAAATTAGTATCATTATAGAGGACATTTGCTATTTTCTCTGCCCTGTCCTCTTCTATTTTTCTGGAGACAGTATGTTTCTTTTGGAACTGCTCCTCCTAACCCACCCTCCACCTCAACGGTGTGATTTTAAGGACAACTGAAAATCATGGTACCTCTTTACTGGTTACAGATGAGAGCATGTGATCCACACTGGGGTAACCAGGGAACTTCCCAAACATTACTTTCTTTCTTTTAATTAGAATTTGGAGGGGGGGGAGCAATTCTTCTCTGATGGGGCACTGAGGAAAAGGCAAACTAGAAAATGTTGGTGACTATGGTTCTAATATCATAGAAAACATGAGGGTAAAGCAGAGATGAGGAAAACGGAGAATCCCAGTGATATTTGCATGTGTGGTTAGAGTTGTCTAAGGAACTTCTAGCTCTTCCGTAGGTTTGGATATATAAACCAATAGATTCCTCTTTCTGCCCAAACTGGCTCTTACTATCATTTGCAACAAAAGAGGTTAAAATAGGTATGTTTTTAAGCCCATAACTATTCCCTGTTGCTTGTTGCTGTCTCAAAATAGCTCCTCTGGCTGTCTTCAAAGCTATTCACCACCCTCTCCTTCCCTGGCTCCACTTCTCAACATTGTTACGCTCTGGTGGGCCTTCACATCTTTCCCCGCTCACTTACTGGCTTTTGCTTTTAGGGCTTGGCTCTCATTCTCCTGGTCTGGGCTGTCCTCACCTCGCTGCCCTGCCCATCCAAATCCTGTCGAACCTTCCCAGCCACCTCTAGGACACTCCATGAAATACCCACCAAGATAGCCAGAGAAATCTTCCTTCTCTAGATGTTTATAACATGCAAGATCTGCACCATCCATTCAATACCTACATCCACTTTTTATGGTTTCATAAACCCCATGAGGTGGAGAACCATACCACGTTTTACAAATTGCATTCATAGAACTCCTTCTCCATGTTGATTGAATAAATTGTGTGTTAAGTCTAAGCTCTGAAATATTAAGGTGTAGTTCCTCTTGGATGAAAGCAGAGGCCATTGTGAAGTTATAAGTTTTACATGGCCTGGTACACTGGTACACTGGAAAGATACTTTCATTGTCATCCTTTTATATTGTTGCATGTTTTCTCATCATTTCCACAGAGATAATTTAAGAATGGGAAGTAAGACCTGATGGGAAAAGATGAAGAAGCCAGAAATATTTAGCTGTGAGGAGAAAAAAAAATGGAAGTGAACCTAACAATAATCTTAATGTTTGTGAAAATTTGCTATACAGAAGAAGGGTTCTTGGAATTGAGATTGAGGTAGGAAATGATCATACAACCACATGATGAAATTTAGGTGTGCCTAGATAGATTTATCACCATAAGAGTATGAAACAAATAAATTCTTTCTGAACTTCATGTAATGTATTTCTATGGTAGTTCTGAAAAAAAAAAAAAATTGGAGGGGGGAATGGCTTAAGGATATCTTGTCTAAAGGCAAGAAGTTGAGTAAAATGACCACAGAAAAATTCTTACTAACTATAAGGATCTAGTTTATAAAACTTTAATCTTATGCAGAGGAGGGAAAAACTTTGAATGACAAATGTCATAGCTAGGTATGCAGAAGTTTTTGTTGTTTTCTCCATGAAAAGAGAATGTCTTATTGCAAATACACGCAAGGATGAGTTAAAAACTTTGCCTGATCTATCCATCTGCTTTCTTCCAAAGGAAAACTTAATTATGTGAGATATCACCCAATTTCTGCCTTTGAGTTTATTTCTGATCTTTTGCCTCAAGTATGTGTAAATTTTAAGTCCAAGTCAGGTATTTAAAAAAAAACCTTTGACAGTATTTTCTTTCTTTTTTGAAAATATTTTATTTATTCATTTGAGAGAGAGAGAGAGAGAGTGAGAGAGTGCATGTCCAGGCACATGAGTAGGGGGAGGGGCAAAGAGAACAGACTCCCTGCTGAGCAGGGAGCCCAGGGTGGGGCTCAATCCTAGGACCCCAGGATCACGACCTGAGGCCAAGGCAGATGTTTAACCGACTGAGCCACCCAAGTGCCCCTTGAAAGTATTTTCTACCTGGACCATGACACTCTTCTCACAATAATTCTTTTTTTTCTTTTTTTTAAGATTTTATTTGTTTGACAGAGAGAGAGATCACAAGTAGGCAGAGAGGCAGGCAGAGAGAAAGAGAGGGAAGCAGGCTCCCCGCTGAGCAGAGAGCCCGATGCGGGGCTCGATCCCAGGACCCTGAGATCATGACCTGAGCCGAAGGCAGAGGCTTTAACCCACTGAGCCACCCAAGTGCCCCTCACAATAATTCTAACATAAGCACGAAATAACCCAATTCTATACAGCACTGTCCCCAAGGAACAGTAGAACACCAATGATATACCTATTACCAGGCTAAGAAGTGATTCCAGGGGAGGGAGAATTGAGTAGATGGAACACCGGTTATTTTTAGGGCAGTAAAACTATTCTGTATGATACTATGATAGTGGATAGGTGTCATTATACATTTGTCAGAACCATGGGATGTTTACAAAGAGTGATTCCTCATGGAAACTATTGACTTTAGTTAACAATAATGTATCAATATTGCCTCATCTGTTGTAACAAACATACTACACTAAGGCAAGATGTTTATCATGGGGAGACTTGGGAGGAGAAAAAGGCATGGGCGGTGGTAAAGGGAAATGCTTAGGAATTTTGTAGTTCCTTCCAAATTCTCCGTAAACCTAAAAGTGCTCTTAAAAGATAGCCTAATTTTGTGTCTGGGTGGCACAGTCAGTTAGGCCTCCAACTCTTGGTTTCGGTTAGAGTTGTGATCTCAGCCTCATGAGTTTAAACCCCCCCATTGGGCTCTGCCCTTAACCCTGAGACAGCTTGAGATTCTCTCTTTCTCTCTTCCTCTGACCCACTACCCACACTCATGCTCTCTCCCCTCTGTCCCTCCGCCACCCACACTCATGCTCCTCTCTCTCTCTCTCAAGTAAATAAATAAATCTTTTTAAAAAGCCTAATTTTTAAAAAGTGAGTCCAAACACCTGAATTAGTCCTTAATTAGGGAAAGAAAGGAAGCATAAAATAGCTATATTCTATCTTTTGTTAAAATATTATATATAACCAATATCTATCTGTAATAAATTGCCTTCCCAATCTTTTAAACACCGAGGAAAATCCTGTTGCTCTAATGATCAACGTCTCATTGAAAATAAGTTAAATTTGAAGCCATGAACATTGTGTGTGTGTGTGTGTGTGTGTGTGGTTTTGTTTACTACGAACTGAAATTAGGAAGAATGCCTGATTATTCTCCATAAGAAACTTGAAGTGCTTGTGACAAAATTTCCTTTCTCCTTTTCTACCTCAACAATAATCCAGTATCCATTCCAGCTTTAATTTTGGAGGTGTAGGGGGACAAAGCCATATCAGCATCAATGCTGGCCCATCATGGATCAAAAGTAGTAAATATTCCCATTCACTGTTCTTGTCATTACACTATATTTTAAAGCTTGAACAAATAATGGGGATTCCAGTCCTCTGGAAAGAACGATTCCTTTCAAAGCTCTTTCCCTTATGGACGTTACAGATGAGTGCAGAATTTGGCCACTGTTATCGAAGGCAAGTAAAAGTTCCTATGGGAGCACATAAGAGGGCATATGCTCAGGGAATGAATGAAGAAGAATGGAATGACTGAATGAAACAATGGGGACGTTTGAGCAATGATGTAGGACTGTATATTCAAACGCACGCTGGTCCACTAAATGCTTCATATGTATTTCAAGATCACATTCTCAAATGGACACAGCTAGTTCCTATGTGTGGCTGGCTCACCGCAGTGTCTGAAGAGTATCATTTGTTGGTGAAAGGGACCATTACCCTTTTTCAGTAGGGGAAAGAGGTATGTCTTCCGTTTTATCTTTTTTTTTAAGCATCCGTATTCAGTTGTTCTGTCCTCAAACTCTATGTGCAAAAAAATACCACATTTCTTTGTTTTCTTGAATTACTTTTGACTCGGAGTTTCCTCTTCCACAGTGTAGGCAAGAAATTCAACCTCAGTCATCCTTTGCGCTCTCCTACCTTATTGCTCCCCATCCCTTGCCAAGGACCTCCAGAGGCTTCACCTAACCTCAAAGCACAGGGGAGGTCCCTTCTGTCATCCCACCACTCTGTGTTTACACTGCCTTAGTTCTCAGAGCCTCAGATCTGTGACTCTAGCTGCTTTCATTCAATCTTTGGGTACAGGCATCTCTGATGGGCTGGAAATATTTGGCCACTTCTTTAGGCTACTACCAGGGAGGAGAGGGCAGGAAAACAAGGGTGCACAGAAATCTCTAATTTTCCTCAAGGCACAAACTTTTCCCTCCCAGGCGGACTCAGTTCTCTTTTTCCCTCCAGGGAATCTCGCATAGATTTCTGGAGGAGGTAGGAGGGGCATTTTCGGCATTTGAAAATAAACCCAACTAGGGAAGTATCTTGCAGGCAACTTCTGCTTTTCTCCTTGTGACATATTTAATACTCCCCCGAGGCAAAGAAGCATGTGGCCTACTACCTTCCTGAATTTAGGATGAGAAAGAGGAAAATACACGAAGAAGCCATAAATACATATCTTAAAAGCCTCATCCTCCCACACAGTTAGATTGCCCAAGCTTGCTTAGCTCAATGAGAATCTTTTGTCGGAAGCCTTAATGCAAAAGGATCATCAACTCCTAGTAAGCTACGTGATAGCTCCCCTCTTTCACAAACTCAGTTGAAATTCTGACAGAAAGAGAAGTCAAAGATCGGAGATGCGAGGAAAATGGGCGCATGGAATTATCTCCACAGCTGATGTTTATTAATATAAGATTAATTCCAGTGTGTAAAATGTTCAAAGTATGAACACCAATAATATGGATTAATTGATAAAGTTAGAAAATTTCACCAGAGACTTCATCCTTTGAGAGCCTGATTTTCCCATTAAAAAATGTTGATGCGAGGGGCACCTGCCTGGTTCAGTCCATGGAACGTGGAACTCTTTTTTTTTTTTTTTAAATTAATTTATTTATTTATTTGACAGAGAGAGACCACAAGCAGGCAGAGAGGCAGGCAGAGAGAGAGGAGGAAGCAGGCTCCCACTGAGCAGAGAGCCCGACGCGGGGCCCGATCCCAGGACCCCGAGACCATGACCCCAGCCGAAGGCAGCGGCCCAACCCACTGAGCCACCCAGGCGCCCCGGAACGTGGAACTCTTGATCACAGGGTTGTGAGTTTGAGCTCCACATTTGGTATAGAGATTATAGAAACATAAAATCATAAAAAAAAAAAAAACAAAAAAAACCCAAAACTAAACTGTTGATGCGAATGTAATTCAGACAGTTAACCGTTATCCCGTAAGAAGAATCACTAGGTGATTTATAGCAAATCCCTTCCCATGTATTTATATTGAACTCATTCATTGATTTTTTTTTTTCTCCTAAAATAATTTGGTAAAGAGTAAGGCAAGTCGCTACCAGTAGTTTCTCCTATAATATATTTGCAATCTCTGTAATAATCTTTGCTGTGTAATTATTGTTTTTCTTCTTCCTAGAAGTGTAGAAATTAACAAAGAGAAACACAGGAGTTTCCATTTTGTCTGGAGATTTCCTATTCTCTGTTCCTCTGCTCCAATTTTGGATACACTTATGCATGTGATTGCAATGCTAAGTAAAAGTTATAATTAGAATATCATGGTAATGTAGGATGAGATACATCTTTGCTGTTCTTTGCTGTTACCACAACAAATAATGGGAAGCCACAAAGGCCTCTTACGTATTTTTTTTTTATTGAGGGACTGCCCCTTTAGAATATTTGTCAGACTTGAAGTGAAAGATTTTTTTTGTCCTAAATATTTTCACCATATTTCCTATTTATGTTTTATGCTTCTATATGTATAACCAAAACCTTCTTTTCTTTAAGTATTATTCAAGGGGAACGTGACCTTTAATTAAATATTAGTGCTTGTTTGAACTGTTCCTCAATTAGGTCATATTTCCATAAACTTATTCTAGAGAAGATATGACACCAATTACCCATGTCTATATATCATGGTTCACAGAGTCAGGGACGTTAAAACTGCATGTAGGGGAGGCCAACAACAAAAAAGTTACTAGCTCTTGGTGTAATTTGAGGATGTGTGCCTGATTCTTTCCTTAAGGCTCCAGAAAGGAGGAGAAAAATCTTTTTCCTCCAGCTCTTCTTAAGCAGCATAGCAATTGAAGAACAAATCACCTGCACATAAATTTTTTTAAGATTTTATTTATTTATTTGACAGAGAGAGAGAGAGATCACAAGTAGGCAGAGAGGCAGGCAGAGAGAGAGTGGGAAGCAGGCTCCTCGCTGAGCAGAGAGCCCGATGTGGGGCTCGATCCCAGGACCCTGAGATCATGACCAGAGCCAAAGGCAGAGGCTTAACCCACTGAGCCACCCAGGTGCCCCGTGCATGTAAATTTTTTATCACATAGAAATATGTACTCCTAGAGTGTCATATAAAACAAAGAATTAACGTAGATGATTCCTCCCAGTTTTTTGGCTTGGCTAACTTCTCATTCTAATCCATGTATCAGGTAGACCTGGGCTTTCATTCCTTCAGAAAAACTTTTGTTAGGGCTTACCATGTGTCAGCTATACTCCTAGAAACATAAGCTCAAAGGCCATGTAGGACTGAAAAGCTAAATTATCTCAGAGGATCAGTATTGGAGCTCAGAGTCAGGGTCGGGGGGGGGGGGGGGCTCAGAGTGTCTGCCCAAGCAGTGGACATAAAGTATGTGCTTTGAGGATGAGGTCAGCCAAGGCAAAGGGAAGCTGTCTAGTCAAATCCTGAGAGTAACAGCCATGAATCATGTCAGAAAAACAAGTAGTGGAACCCCAGGCAGGTGGTTAGCAATAGGGAGGCCTGGAAGCAGGTAGCACTGCCCCTGTGATAAGTCTGGGGTTCACAGGTTCTGGTTCCCAGAAGGACAAGAACAAGATGGATCCCAGGGCTAAATAAACCAGACTGGGAACTACAACATATATCATGGCTTGCTACCCCAAAGCACCCTCATTTCCCTCCCTGGCAGTCGGGGGTGGCCATGGGATCCAACTCTAATGCAAGACATATTAAAGGATGTCTGTTGGAAGTAACGGACAGGTTTTTGGGAAATATTTTGCTTTCCTGAAAAATACGGTTAAGCATTATTGGCAAGAACTCTTTCTTTTCTTTTTGTTTTCTAGTGTGGAGTAGAAGCAGGCGGCATCAGTACATAGTCATTGAAGGCAATACTAAGGATGGTGGAGAAAAGAGAGTAAGGCTATGGCTTTTTTTTTTTTTTTAAGATTTTATTTATTTACTTGTTAGGGAGAGAGAGAGCACATGCGAGTGAGCATACAAGCAGGGGGAGTAGCAGAGGGAGGGGAGAAGCAAACTCCTCGCTGAGCAGGCCTCCATCCCAGAACCCTGGGATCCTGACCTGAGCCAAAGGCAGAGGCTTTACTGACTGAGCCACCCCGGAGTCCCAAAGCTACATCTTTGATACTGTGCAGCCACAATCCTAGCCCCGGATGCCACACCTCCAGGCTTCTTGTAATTAAAAGACAAAACAAAACAAGCCCCACTTGTTTGGTTAAGCCACTGTTGGGAATTCTGTTGCTTACAGTCAAACACATTCTTAACTGAAATGGAAGGTAGAAACTCCATGGAAAATAAGGGGTAGAGGTCGTGATTTAGCGTGATTTAGTGAAGGGAGTAAGAGATGGGAGATAGCTTATAGGGAACTAGATCAGAATTCAGTGATTAGAACAAGGAAATGGATCCAGACAGAGCACAACCAGTAGAAGGCTGGTTTTCAGGCTTTTTAAATCCCCTGTGCCAAAACCAGACTGGACCCAGAACCCAAGACAGGACAAGGGGTCTAGGTTAGGGCATACAGTGTTTTGGGGGCAGAGAGGACAGAGAAGTATTAAAGTCTTGTCTTTCATTATCAAAGTCTTCTTAAAATTTCATCCCATTGTTTAAAATGATCAAAATAATGTCTTTCATCATATAAACCAAAAAAGTAAACACTGTTTTTCTGGAGTTCATGGAACATCACAAAGTTTTTTTTCTCCACTAACGAGTTGATTAAAATGTCTATTAAAGACAAATCGATCTAAATGACAAAAACGAGAGTCAAGAGATCTTACAGGACTAATACCTGTGAAGGTAAGTCCTATGCCTTACGAGAATACCTTCTCTCTACTAAGTCCTATGAGAATACCTTTTCTCAGTCTGAGAAAGTAAAACAATAATATAAATGGAGTATTATATTAGCAAATAAAATATCACATTTAAATAGGGCTAAAACCTTTATTATTAAAAAGTAGAAACAATATAGAAGGTATAAGATGTAGGGAAGAAAGACTTGTCATCTGAATGGATAATTCAATTCTATCTGGAATTCAAGAAAACATGATCTATATTTGGGAAAAAAGAAGGAAAGGGGTAAACTTAGGGTTGAGAAGTGAGGACATCACTGTGTTGGACAGAGTAGAAAGTTCTAGGAGACAGAGGGCCTTGAGGACAGACCGGGCTCCTCCTAAACATTAGTGATGAAAATGAGATTCTTGCTTCGGGAGATTCTTCTTCTGGGAATAGATCTCTGGGAGGCAGAGTCCAGCATCCTTTCCCAGGAGAGCAGAAAACCATTTACTTCAGGGGGAAGAAAGTAGTCATTATTGACATTTCCCTATTCTGGGAACAAAGTGGCTAGGAAATTGTACCAGACATGGTTTTGCAGGTGGGAACAGAGCAGTAGCATCTAAGGTGAGGCCAGGCATGGGGCGAGGTAGCAGGAAGCAGGTTACTTGAGGTCAGGCCAGGTATGGGTTGGATACGCTGTTGGTCTTGGAGTTTAACTTTGTTGGCCCAGATGTCTTTCCCCCAGGCTTTCTATATTTCAGGTATCAAATTTCCAGGCCTGCCCAAAGAAAGCTCTCATCTGCTGGGTTACACAATCCTTCATCTAGAAGGAATTTGATCCACTGGATAGATCCTGAGGTGTGATTTGTCTCTCCAAAGTGTAAGGTCCTACTGAGGTCTCAGTCCTAGAAAGCCTGACCTCATTATTGACTCTGTACTTATGCAGAGCCCTTTTGCTCTTCAAAAGCTCTTACTTTCAATGTCAGACTTGATTCCTCAGACTAGGTCTCCAATAGCTTTTCAGCCCACTGACCAAATGGTTGACCTTTCTGAGAAATCTGACTAGGAACATGACTAAACCAGGAGGTCTCAGCTTCTCACCTGATTTGAAGCTGCATAAATGTGATCTCCTTTCTCAGGGAGATTGAATAAGTTGGTTCAGGAGCCCTGTCCTCCTCCTATCAAGGGAATTCTTCTCAGTTGAAAACTCCTATATCTTCAAGACCAGGAAGAAGGATTCAGCCCAACCGAGATCCTTCCACATTAAACATACAGTGGAAAAAACCTAATTCTTCATTCTGAGTGGGCATAGATGATTCCAGAGTCTCCCTGACCCTACAAAGACCTCTACTTGCTTGATTATGGTTGGCATTCCTTTCCTTAACAACTCCTTTCAGGGACAGGTAGAATAAAAGACAAAGGCCTAGTCGAAGACATACGTTGACTGAAACTCGTTCATACCAAGGTAATAAGGCAGTTAATCAATAAGCTTAAGTGACTGATTTGGGACAAGCTACTGGGTCCTTGACATGGGTGATGAGGTGGAGAGAGGCCTTCATCTCTTATTCTTAGTCTCTTTTCTCCACCATCCTTAGCATTGCCTTCAATGACTATATGTACTGATGCAGCATGCTTCTATTCCACACTAGAAAACAAAAAGAAAAGGAGTTCTCACCAGAAGGAAAGCAGAAAGAGTCAGGTGAGTCTTTTCTAAGAAGAAGGAGATGAAGACTCCAAAAGCAAATGTCATTTTTCCACTCAAGAATATTTCTTTTGAATTATATAATGCACACTTCTCATTATGTGGGGAGGAGGATTTAAATTGTCCAACTTCACTACAAAGCAATTTAATTCTAGACTAGATAATTCCAGGTTTCCATAGTAAGCTACTGTTTAATTATTATTAGTTATCATTTCTATTAATTAGAATAATAATGATGATACAAATATACGTATGACCACAGGTTACTTATAACAAAAACACTGAGAATGTGCAAATTCACATGATTCACTCAAATTGTTGGCTCAGTTCATTTTTCAAATAGGAAGAAATTGGAATCCTATTAACCCTCCTCATAGTTGTGATGTCCTGTCTCCATTTACTTTTACTTCTTGGAAATTCACCTCTCATGTCAACTCAGGAGCTTTTATTTTCCATTTTAATCCCTGAATAAATGATTTTTAAATATTGCCTACAGTATTTATTTTATCAGAGAATTATTGCTTTATGCATCTGCATTGTGAATTTGATGGAAAGCTAAAAGCAAAAGTTTGAATAAACGAGTGCTCTGCATAAATGAAGTTGGCATTTGGCTGACATTATTTTTCCTATTGTATATTCAATATGTGCTGTAGGCGTGGTATAAAATAATAAGTTTTTATAGCCAGAAAGAAGTTTTGGAGGCTATTTTTGTCAGCGTTGAATATTTCTTTTTATTTTATTCTATTATATTTTAATTAAGTTTTTAATTTTAATTCCAGTATAGTAACAGTGTTATACTAATTTCAGGTATACAATAATTCTATACATTACTCAGCGCTCATCAAGAAAAGTGTGCTCTTGCAATGTCCACAAGAGCCAAACTATGGAAAGAACCTAGATGTCCATCAACAGATGAATGGATAAAGAAGATGTGGTATATATATGCAATGGAATACTATGCAGCCATCAAAAGAAATGAAGTCTTGCCATTTGTGACGATGTGGATGGAACTAGAGGGTATTATGCTTTGTGAAATAAGTCAATCAAGAAAGACAATTATCATATGATCTCCCTGATATGAGGAAGTTGAGAGGCAGAGTGGGGGATTTGGGGGTTAGGAAAGGAATAAATGAAACAAGATGGGATTGGGAGGGAGACACACCATAAGAGACTCTTAATCTCACAAAACAAACTGAGGATTGCCGGGGCGAGGATGGGGGGACACAGATTGTTTTTTTATTGTGGTAAAAAACACATAACATGAATTTACCCTCTGAAAAAATTTTAAGGGTACATTATAGTATTGTTAACTATGTTATACATTGTTATATATCAGATCTCGAGAACTTTCTCATCTTGCGTGATTGAAATTTTATACCCATGAACAACAACTAGAGATGTTTTTAAACTCTTTAATAACTGCTTATGTTCTTAAGGAGGTAAACTATTTTCTAGAAGTCTTAATTTCAGCACAAGCATAATACAACATTTAACATTGTATAACACTTTATGTGCCAGGCACTTTTCTGAGTGCCTTTTATATATTATTCCAATCTAACAAAAAATGATATATATCTAAAATTATATAATTTTATACATATACAAAATTAAATATTATATATATATGACTTCAATTGCAGGAAAAATTAAACTGTACTGAGAGGCAGAACTCCCTTTTAATAATAAACCTGGATTATTACATATTTTAAATTAATGAATCCTAAATAATGAAATTTAGTATAAAGGAGGATATTTAAAATAATTGTAAGATGATTTATCGATTTATTATAAATGTAAAATGTTCATTAAAATAGATACACAAACAAGACATGTTTCTGATATTTCTGATTATTTTACTGCTTGTGGTGGTAACTATTGGTTTTTCTTACTAAGATGGTTTTCTTAGCCTGGACTGCCACGGTACATGAATGTTTCTGCCCTAGACTTAGGCATCTATTAAAGGAGCTGGTGAACAGAGTGATTATAACCCAGGATCAATCTTCATCCAGAAAGCAAACTAAAGGGATGCTAATGGAACTTTGGCTAGAATAGGCGTTCTATCCCCTGCCGTGTGGACTGCAGCCCTACTTTCTAGAGTTGTAAATAAACACAAAAATACCAGGCTTGCCCTTACCTACAGGAAGTAAATCGTTACAGACTTACTTCAGAGCACCACTCCAAATCATACAGAAATGCTTCCTCTAAACGCACCATGACTGCCAATCAACTTGGTCACATTTTCCAAGTCAGTTGTGTGGGGTGGGGATATTTAACTCCCCAGTTTAAATTTAGATCAAGCTCCCATATCAAATTCCCACACTCACTCTCTACTTTAACCTCCCAAAGTAATGCTTTCTTTAATCCTTTGCTGTCCTGCCTGCTTATCTGCTTTCATTTTTTTTTTTTTTCTTATATCCTAATCCACTTTCTAAGACCTGCTTGGGCTCTATCAAAGCTAATGCTTTAGTCTCTTCCTGGCATTTTGCAGTCGCCTTTTGTTTGGCCCCAACAGCTGGGATCCGGAAGCCCTCACTTGCAGGTTCTGTCCTGCACTTGAGTTTAGGAACAACTCTTAGGTCTGAGGCAATTTAAAGAGCCCCAGGCCAGTATCTGGACAAGTCAGCCTCAAGTCCTCCTGTCTGCTGATGCCGTCTGAACGTTCTCCTTGTATTTATTCAAAAGGGATCCCCCATCATTCATTCCCTACCATGTGTCAGGCACAGTGTAACACAATGAAGACCCAACAAGTACAGAGACACAGTCCCTATTTTGGGGGTCATGCAGTTTAGAAGTGTAGACAGATAGGGTGAATGGAGGACTTCCAAATTTAAGCAGGGATGCCCCCTTGTTCATTATATTTATAGTAGAATATGATATACATGTAATATAATAAATACACACAATATAATACAACATATACTACAATATAATAAAATACAATATAATACAATATAGGTACATGATACTTATAGTCATTAGCCCTAACTTGTTCCTTTTCATCAACATCCTTGACTTGGGACTTGACCGTCTCTGGGGTTGGAGTCCTACCTTACTCAATAGGGCAATTAGACTTACACTTCTGGCCCTTGGCCTAGTCCCCTACGAAAATTGGTGTTTTGTGAGACCTCTCTGTTCCTGATGGCCATCATCCTCCGTCTCTGCTTCCAGCCTACTCCTGAATGCCTTGGATGCTTGGGGTCTTATTCTTTGACTGTCACCTGTACCTCCATGGAATCTTCCTGACACTAATCTATTCCTTACCCAGGCTTCTGTCCAATGTCTAACCTAGAACAGTCCCAGAGCTCCTGGCCCACTTGTCTGATGGGACACTGCATCCTAGATTCTCTGGTGCTTCTTGATCTGGTCCACCTCACACCAGCCGACTTTCAGTTATGTTGTTCCACTCCTGTCCCCTAAATTTTTGAAAATATTGCCCCTATGCCTAGAATACTTTTTTCCTCTTTTGTGATATCCTTCTGCCACTATTAGCTTTTGGGATTTTATTTTAAGTGTTCCTTTTTGAAACCATATTCCATAGAACATTGGTGTGTGAAGGGAAGTTAAAATCATTCTGTAAAAAGAAAGAAGAGTGATTTCTGTGGGCAAATGTTTGGGAAGTACTTTGATAAATAAAATTAGATTCCTTACCACAGGATCTCTCAGAACCCTTAGTAAGCTAATATGCATAGAAAATTCTCTCTTACGGTCTGTAGAACTTTCCAGTAGAGCCCACTTTTATAGTATACTTCTTAACATCTTTTGGGACTTTTGAGTAGCACAGCTTGGAAGGCACTTTTTTAGAGGTTCAAAAGGGCTCTATTTAATTATAAATCCTGTATTCATTTAATTATTTCTTATTCATTGAATCAAGATTTATAGAGAGCCTCCAGTGTTATATACTAGAGACACTATGGTGATTAACCTTTGAGGAACTCACGAATAGATATGAGCATGGTCATGTTCTCTGGAACTCATACTCACTAATCTCCTTAGTGATAACTCTTCTTAAATATGTTTCACCACTGACTGACCTCATACAAAATTGGTATTTCTAACAGTTTTGAAGCAGTTGGTATAGTCAACTTAGATTTGAAGTTCTGCTTTAAGTGGCCCTTACCTTCTCGGGCTTAGTTCTGCCATCTGTAAAATCGGGATGATAATGGCCTATTTAAGGTGGGGCTGTGGTTAGGGCTAAATCAGATAATATATAAGGAAGTTATTTGCAGAGGACCAGAAAAATATAATTTATTTTTTCAGAAGGGATAACTTATTGAAGAAGAGAATTATAGAATAAAACCAGGATGATAGCATTAATAGATACTTGAAGCATTATAGTCAGATGTTCAATTTTATTTTTCATGTTTTATTTTTTATTATTTTTAAAAGATTTTATTTATTTATTTGACACAGAGACTGAGGTCACAAGTAGGCAGAGAGGCAGGCAGAGAGCGAGGGGGAAGCAGGCTTGTTGCTGAAGGGAGAGACGGATGCGGGGTTCGATCCCAGGACCCTGAGACCATGACCTGAGCTGAAGGCAGAGGCTTAACCCCTGAGCCCCCCAGGCGCCCCTATTTTTCATGTTTTAGATATTACCCCTTCTTGGGCAGAAAACAATAACGTTGATCCAAATTCAAAGAACAAAACAATTTTACTTTTTAAAAAAAATATATTTCTTTATTTATTTGAGTGGGGAAAGGTAGGGGGAGAGGGAGAGACCCTCAGGCAGACTCCCTGCTGAGTGTGGAGCCTGACGAGTTCCATCCCATGACCCATAAGATCTTGACCTGAGCTGAAACCAAGTGTTGGAGGCTTAATCGACTGAGCCATCCAGGCGCCCCTCAAGTTTAACTTTTTGAGAAGCTATAGGGCACACTACTGAGTTTCTGTTCTCTCCCCAAATTACTGTTATCATTATATTTGTGATCCAAACTTTGTTGTTGGGGAGGAGTGGTAAACTTCCCTCCAATTAGAACATGCATTTAATTGGGTGGGAAGTATATTGAACAAAAACTTTTCAATGTTTATTTTAAGAAAAGGCTATTTGTAAGAATCAGATTGTTTTTATGAGTATTGGGCACTAAAATGTTTACTGGAATCAATTTAATTGCCCTATGTAAGTTCTAATTTGAAAGTCAAGTGTGATAAAAAGAAAAAGAGGAAAATTGTCAGAAGAATATAGCTATCCGAATTAAGAAATCTGTTTTCTCATGGGAAGGGAATTCACACATTGTTTTGGAAAGGCAGTATTCTCACCAAACATGCTGTTCTGTGTTCTTAACCACAGGGGAACTTCTAGGAGATCTACCCTATGACAGTGATCTATTTGAATTATTAGTCAACAAGTTTCAACACAATAGAAACTGTAAAAAGAATATGAAAAGACCTAGAAAGTTTCTTAGCTATTCTACTTCTGAGACAAATAGCTTATTATAAGGAAAGTATCTTGTTCTGATTTCTTAAGTTACAAATTAAGCCATGTGTGTTTTCACTTAAGTCCAGGGACTTTATTAATGTGGAAAGACATGGAAGAACGGTCCAAGGTGAAAGTCACCTTGCTACTGAGTCTTTGCAATTAGCTGATTTGACTAAATCTTTTCCCATGGAAGGAAGAGGAACTCCCTGTGAGCTGTAGGAGAACCCAAGAGATCATCTTTTTACTGGTGAAGAATCTTGGGTAACTTTTGCTAATTCAGAGTCATGGCGACTACACGTCTATAATACCTTGCTTGTAGTCATCCTTTCTTATTATACATGTGGAAAGACAATTGCTTTAGGTATGCTTTGTCTGATGTGTGGAGAGTCAATCATTTTGTGTATATATAATTGTAACTACAGTAAAGAACAATGTCAATATGTAGTCACTTTCTTCATTTGCAAGTAAAAGAACTCTTTAGCCTTTGTTGGGAAAAAAAAAAAAAAGGCTTTCCCCTGCGCTGCTTGTTTCTTCTCTATTTTGCAGTTGTTTCTTTTGACATTTTCTTAAACATCTGAATTGAAAATTATATCTTTGGGAGTGAAAATACTTCTTTTACCTACTTTCCAAATAAAGAAATTGACTCAGAAAAATAGCACTGACAGGGGTTGGAAACACAACTAGTTATAAAATCATACATAATTTGTATAACCTTGAAGTTTGGATCTGCTTACGGAAACTCATGCCATGAAACCCTCCAACTCAGTCAAATTCAGCTTTGTTAACATCATTGCTGGCTGTGTAGCACTCACCATACGGGCAAGAAATAAAATCAAACACGAGTAACAGACAGCAGTGCTCCCTAGAATTCCCATCATTTGAGATTTACTCCTTTGAAATAAGATACTTTATTCTAGGAGTGGTGGAAAAAAATTCAGAAGCCTCTGGAAGAGTTGCAACGTTGGACCATTGTCTTCAATGAGCCCCTGGGGGAATGAGCAATTCACTTATTTTTTGGGAAACATTGGGAGACCCAAGAACTGGAGGTCACTGATATAGTCACACTGGCCAGATGACTAAGGGCATCAAAACTCTAATTACAGCTCTGCTCATACCTTGCTGTATGAGTTTGAGCACATGACTCCCCACCTCTCCACCCCCCAGCCCCTAACCTCTTTTTCCATATCGGTAGAATGAAGGAATTGCCCAGCTCTAAATTTCTACAACTGTTCTAAGGAAAGGGAGGCAGAGTGAGATGGAACCGGGCTTTCGAAACAACGAGCCTTGATGTCCCTGATATTTTTGTCTCTGCAAAATGAGGGAACATGAAGGCCAAGCCCCAGCTTTCCAATACTTCCTCAGCTCTGTACTCCTACCTGGAGTTGTCTCAGGTGAATGGTGGTTCCCAATCAGGGCCTATGTATATTTTCTCTCTTTCCCTTTCCTTCCTTATTTCTCTTTTCTTTTTCTTTTCTCTCTCTCTTTCATCTTTTTTTTTTATATAAATGAGCTCATACTATTCATCTACTTCTGTCCCCCCCCCCCCTCCCCCCCCCCCCCCCCATAATGTTTCATTGTTTGGGTATGCTGTAACTTACTGAACCAGTCCCCAACTGATAAACTTTTTAATTCTATGTTTTAATGTGTTAGTTAGATTAGTCAGGAAGCATAGATAAAGAACTCAGACTTTTTTAGAAAGTCGGCTTTATAAGATTAACCTCCGGTAGAAAACACATCTTCATAGCAGAGACCTCTTTTTGTGTTTCTTGGTAAGTGGTAGGCACAATCTCTGTAGGCAAAGATTTCCTACATTGTGAAATCTACATACTGGGTACAGTCGCTTGAATTACCCATGCTTGGCATTTGTTAATTGGTGATAATTACAGTGTCTCATTTTAGAGGAAAGAAGTAAGTTACTGAGAGACCAAGCTGCAGGATGATGGGAGTGGGCCTACAGCCAACCCTGAGCTGTTGAACTGGCTCTTTATTCCTTAACTATCTTTCATTGTTGCAAGGACAGCTACCCTCACCATTAAAACAGCTGGTTCTGAGCTAGAAGGTATAAATACAGACTGGAAAATTGATCTATCTCAAGACACAAGAAGCGTAAAACACAAGGAATGGAAAGAGGTCCATGTCAGAAAGTAAAAAAAAAATGAATTAGTAGTAGGAGTGGTATTGTGATGCCCCAACTGAAATGAAATGATAAAAATCGCATTGTCATTAATTTACATACTGAGAATAATTAAAAACAGTGCCTCATAGCATTGTTCCCCAGGATGAGCAAAAACTACAATTGTTTGCAAGATAATTCTCTATTCTTAAGTGTCTCTTCTGTGACTCCAGGAAGATGGGATCTGCGGTGCAGTGAGCAAAACCAATTACCACATTTCTCTTGTGGGCTGCAGCTAATGCTCAGCCTCACCTTCCTCCTCACTAAGACGTGCAGCAGACATCAATCATCATTACTGCACAGCCTGTCTGCATCCCTGATTAGGAAATACCATGCAGTAGAGCTTAGTGGCAGAGTATGCAGTATTATGCATTTAAAAAAAATTGTGGTAAGAAGCAGTCCTAAATAAATTGCACAATAGCTTGTGTACTGTGAGCCCAGGACCCCACAAGGTCTTAGGAAGCCAAAACCATTTGTTGGTAAAATTTCAAGAACCTAATTGAACATAACTCTGCTTGCCTAAGCAATTTGTAATTATGTTCTTGAGTATAAATAAGGATATTTTGAGGACTATTTCTCATATTTTTATGGGAGCTTTCCAGGTTAATTTACCTTGCCATGGTTGCCTCATGCTGTATCCTTGGCTGTTTACTTGGCATTGGATGCAATTTGCTGTAGATGGTTCCAGCACAATGAGAGATTGTTACTGGATGGGAAAACACCATGATTTGTGTCTTATTGATTTGCGGCTTTAGTTGTTTCATCCTATTGTCATGATTCATCTTGGCTATTTCTGGGCAAGCGAATAGAGGAAATTATTCTGAATTAAGGAAAATAAGGCATTTGAATCTTCAGCAGAGAAGGGAAAGGGGGCTAACATTTACTGAGGACCTACTGGCTTCTAGGTGGTATTCCAGGAACATTTTCCGCTTTTATCCTCCAAACACACCTGTTAGATCTTTATTATTATGTATACTTTACA
Source organism: Enhydra lutris kenyoni (assembly GCF_002288905.1). Classification (NCBI taxonomy): domain Eukaryota; kingdom Metazoa; phylum Chordata; class Mammalia; order Carnivora; family Mustelidae; genus Enhydra; species Enhydra lutris. Next base: position 15,325,184 of record NW_019154085.1, read on the forward strand.
AATGAAAAAACTGTCATTCAAATTACATAATTGCTTAATGTTGCACAACTCACACAGTGGGGCCATGACTGCAAACCCAGTTTGTCTAACCCCTATCATTCTGCTTCTTCAAACAATAATAGTGCCTTGGATTTATACAGAGCTCTATCATTTGCAAAGCACTTTCCCATATGTTATCACCTTATTTTTCCCAATAGCTCCATGAGGTATACACCATTATAAAATTTTACAGATGTGAAAGACGAAGCTCAAGGAAGCTATGACTTGCCCAAGGTCAAACACATAATAGCACGGCTAGGACCTGGAGACTTATAAATGAAAGGTCATCACTTTCTCCATGACACTACTGAAGGCTTGGAGCAAACCAATTCCTGTTTAGAAGAACGCAGATGGTTTTGTACCAAGTTCTGTGTTCATCTGTTACTCTATATTTCTATAACCCATACACTTGGAAAAATAACTTGTGAGAAGCACAGTTTAAGACATCGATGTTGTTACACAATTAAAGTCAACGTAAAACGACCAAGTAGTGTATTAGTGAATTAGAAAACCGAGGCCGAGAGTATACATTTGTGGTGGTGCATAAAAGTGGCAGAAGTTAGATCCGAGGTCACTACAGACTCGGGTATCTTGTTGTAGTGTTGATGATGTAATTAGGTGCTTTTTAGCCATGCTTAATAAAGGACTCTCTTGCCTGAGAAGACTACTTGTTAAAAAGTTGGAATGGAGTGGGGAAGAAACTGGGGGAGAAAGAGGGATCTTTCTCTACTTTTTCTTTTCTTCATTTTTTTTCAGTTTTTTTAAAAAAGATTTCATTTATTTATTTGTCAGAGAAAGAGAGCACAAGCAGGGGGAGCAGGAGAGGGAGAAGCAAGCTCCTTGCTGAACAAGGAGCCTGGATGAGGGACTCAAAGGCCGACGCTTAGCCAACTGAGCCACCCAGGCATCCCTCTATTTTTTTCTTAATTATGTTCTCTAACTCCCCACTCCCTTCTCTTTGACTTCCCTTCTCCCACCTAAAGATGTTTACCTAAAAAGAGCATTGGTACCAAGATGTTAATGACCGCTAAGCTTACCTTTTCTTTTCTTTTTTTAAGATTTATTTTAGAGAGAGAGAGAGTGGGCATGCAGGGGTGGGGAGAGGAGCAGAGGGAGATGAAGGGAGTGTCTCAAGCAGACTCCATGATCAGCATGGAGCCCGATGTGGGACTTGATCTTAAGGCCTTGAGATCATGAGCTGAGCTGAAACCAAGAGTCAGATGCTCAAGCCATATGCCACCCATGGGCCCCTGTGCTTACTTTTTCAAAAAGAAACCTATGAACAGGGTACCTGGGTGGTTCAGTGTGTTAAAACCTCTGCCTTCAGCTCAGGTCATGATCTCAGGGTCCTGGGATCGAGCCCCACATCGGGCTCTCTGCTCAGTGGGGAGCCTGCTTCCCCCACTGCCCCTCCCCCCACCTACTTGTGATCTCTCTCTCTCTGTCAAATAAATAAATATAATCTTAAAAAAAAAAAAAAAGAAAAGAAAAGAAACCTATGAACACAATTGGACTTCCAAGTGGTGGAATGTCCCCTGAGAATTTTTTTTTTTAAGTAGGAACAGTTCCTGCTGTTCTGTGATTACTTCCGGCAGCCACATCCCTAAACTTGAGTCTATTTCTCTCCAAATACTCCTTGAACACACTTTCAATGACACATATTTATTGGGCACAATTCGTGGCAGGCCTGATACCAAATGCTGGGGATATGTGACTGAGAAAGCAGACATACTCTCTTACAGAATAGAAGCTCCAGGAAGGCAGGGTCTGTAGTGTATGGCGTTGGCACTGTTTTCTCTGCCAACCACAGCCTCGTTCTCACGTTAGCGAGTGACAGTGTATTCCCTTGGGCTCAGTAACAACAGGGAACGAATGGAATATGTATGGGTTATGGGTTCGCAGATGGACTGAAGCCACGAATAGAGTACCAGCATGGATACCTATGTTGGCGTGTTTCTTTCTCTTTTCCTCCCTTCCTTCCTCCCTCCATCCCTTCCTTCTTTCTTTCTTTCCTTCTTTCTCTTATTACCACTCAAATTATTCCTAAAAACTAAAATCGGTTTACAGAAATCAGGCTCTAGGGATGACCATTTTGGGTCTAGCCCCACAGCACAGACCTTGCACATTTTCTAGCTGTGTGCTTCAGGTTCATTTCTCTACCTGCCAAGTGAGGACACTTAATAGTTCCCTTAAAACAGGTACTACCTGTGCATAGTAGGTGCTCAGTAAATGGAGCTGTTATAATCACCACTAGTTAGATTTAGAACTCTTCATTAAGTCATTCATGACCTTTATCATAATGGAGATATTTTCTTTATAATATTGGAGGCACTATTTGTGGAAAGATGATATAGTAATAATTCTGCACATTTTCAATTGTGATGTATTACTTGCTGGACTTTTATTTAGCATACTCATAGGTTAGATTGTTTTGATCATTCTAGGTAGGTTCTTTTTTTTAATGTATTTATTTGACAGAGAGAGAGTGAGAGCGAGCAAGCAGGGGGAGCAGCAGAGGGAGAGGTAGAAGCAGGCTCCCTGCTGAGCTGGGAGTTGGATTCGGATTCGGGGCTCCATCCCAGGACCCTGGGACCATGACCTTGAGCTGAAGGCAAGCGCTTAACCGTCTGAGCCACCCAGGTTCTTTATATACCACTAGAACAGCCAAGCATTTGAAAAGTCAACAGGTATTTGTAACACATATGATACTTATAAATAAACATTTATATGACATGGGAAGCTGGGTCTATCCGCCTTTATTCCTTGATAAGTCTTTTCCTCTCATGAGATGACACAGAATAATGTGACCAAAGGGTTTGGCTCAGCTGTTGTCTCTCAAGGACGCTGTGGAGTCTATTGTGTCATCTTAATGCCTCAAGTTCAAGTGCAACTAAGGTTCCAGTGCTTAAGTATCAGCTTTGGAGATTGCCTACAGAGATGCAAAACATCCATGCTGGAGGCCCTGATTCATTAAACTTTTAGCATAATTTAGAAAAATAGAGCAATCCTATAATGCCCAAACCAAATTAAATAGTATTGTATCATAAGAAACAACTAAAATTTGTGAACCATTCTCCAACAACTACATAGCCCTGTGGTGCGTTTGAAGGTTTTGCTCAGTCTATTCAGCCTTCAGATCCAATGTTTTGGCTCCCACTGAAGATAATTTTCTTTAGAAGGATGTGTTCTTATTAATTGGGTGTTTTCTTTTAAAGACAACATGCATAAATGCAAGGAAAAAAAAAACTCCAAGTGGTTTTTCTATTTGCCTTTTATCGTTTTTTTTTTTGGAAACATGCTGAGTGTGACTATATAGTAAATATGTCTAAACACAAACACTCTAAGATTTTTCCCCTTCCCAGTGAGATGATACATTTGCTGCAATAATGGTGCTGTTGTTCAAAATATGTTCAGAACAGCCTTCAGGGCCTCTAGCATTTTCTTTGTAATATCCTCAGTTGCAGAAAATCACATCTTTTGAAGATGGATGTGAATTTCAAAAACAAAACAAAACAAAACAAAACCCAGAAAACCCGAATCACCCGTGGTCATTTGGAGCGAGGGCTGGGCAATCAAGTTGGATGATTCCCCCTGAAGCTAAAAGAAAACAAAAAGTGATAAATGTGATAAAATCTCATAAAAGATTATGATAAATGTGGCACATAAATGGACTTTAAAAACAATTCAAAAGAGTTCTGAAACAACTTCAGGCAATGCCAACATTATTGGAATTGCATTGCCTTCCAAGGTGACTGCGTTAAAAATCCAACTTTTGATTATTTTGTGAAAATTTAGCCTTATAACTTGCTGGCGAGACTTTATGCCATTGTGGCCTGACTCAATGAAATTCCAAGAACCCAGGGACTATGCTTTCAACGATTAAGGTACATTTTTACTCAAGTGCTTGGTATGATGCCAAGCATTTTGTGGCAACTGAATCAATAGTAGATGATATCGGTGACTGGCTTTGATGCCAATGGAGCTGATAATATAAGAAGACTTGGCAAGACGTTAGTGACCATGTGCAGGTTGCTTCAGGAGGGCTGGCATTGCCTTAGAATAGAAAGGGTAAAATTGCTATTTATTGGCACTTTTTTGCTCTTTTTATATGGCAGCTTGTAAAATATGGGCATTATGTTTACTTCTAACACAGCTTGTTGTGTTAGTGTGTTGTATAGTGAAGCCACTGGATCCTGACAAGCAACCACTAATGGTGGATACATTTGGCACAAAGCAACATTGGAATGGCTCATTTGGAGGAAAGAAAGTCAGGAGAGGGCTTGCTAACCAGTGACTATGAGCCCAGAGGAAGACTCATAGATCGTTGTCCTACAAAGTACAAGCCATTGACAGTTTTCCATTATCATGTATACCTTGGGAAAGATTTGTCTTTTTATTCCAAGGTGTACTAATGGATTTCTACAGATGAAAAAGTATAGTGGATGCCCTAAATATACAAGAAAATAATTCTCTCTAGATTTTTTTCCTAAGGGAGTTTACATGGTAGCCAGGAAATCAGGTTAGGCAGAAATAATAATTTAAAAAATGCACAGTAGAAAGTGATGATAATTATCTGGGAAGTGCAGGTAAAGCAAAATGAGGTTGGAAGAAGGAGAGTCGAGAAATGTTCTATGGAGGAAGAAAGATTTGATCTGAGATTTGAGAATGAGATCAGAGAACAGCACATTAAATATGTAGAAGCAAAAATCCATGAGATGGTAGGGGAATGAGTGAGTTGTTAAGCAGGCTGAAATGTGAGAGAGTGAGAAGGAGGGGATGGAAGTAGGTAGAAGTAGATGAGCTTTAGATTGTAGGGAGTGGGGAAGAGTAAACAGATGAGTGATACCATTTGAACTTTGCTTCATTAAAAACAATCTGGTGGTAATGTGGGGAGAGATCTCTTTCACCTAATGTTCAATAATTAGCTAGTACTGGAACATTAGCTTGAGATGTCATCAACCATATCAGATGTGAACCAAACATGAGTTGTAAATGCATCTCTAATTCTGTCGTTGTAACATTCCTGATTGACTTACTAAATTAAACTTTTCACACATGAATGGCATGGGTGTAAATGTGTTAGTTTTATACTGTCCACTAGCAGGACATAAAAAAAAAATTGCAGATGAAGTGCATTCAAAAATGCAGGTTCAGGCATGAATTGCTTATTTTTTTTCCTATAAAATGATGAATCTGGAAAAATCCTTAGGGCAGAGGTAGTACTCTATTCATTTACCTGTTTACAACCTTTTAAGTAGGAGGAGGAATGACTTGTTCAAATTTTCTTAAACCTCTGTCTGCATCAGAGTACAGGTTGGTGCTAGCTTCTTTTTAGTTCCCCAGGCTACAATAAACCCAACATCTGCTCTCTTCTTATTGGTGGATATAAAGCCAATGTATCTGGCATTGGAATGCAATTCCGGATATCAGACAGCTTGACCATGTTACCCTCCATGATGCTGCTTATTCTATTTTCAAACAAAACCAAAACCAGTCCCTACACTTAAAACATGTTACCTGTGCTCGGTTAACAACAAACCAGGAGTCAGTGAAGTGATCAAAAGTAGGAGCGTGGGCGTCATTACAATGCTGAGTCACTCTCAGAGGTTCGTGCTTTCACTGAATTAAAGTTGCAATGTTTTGAGCGTAGCTTTTAACAGTACAGACCTCTCATAACCAAGTGTGGGAGTAATAACAGAACAAGCAAATTACAGGGAACTGGAAAAGGGATTCCACTACCGAGGAAGCAAATCAAGGGACTAGCTTTTATATGACATGTGAATTTGGTTCCCCACACATTCCGTTGTCCCTTCCAAATATAGATTTTTTTTTCCATGTGGAGCCAATGACTGAAAATGTAAGCTGCACACACAATAAATTCAGTGCATGAAGAACTCTGTATTTTAGGGTATTACTTAGAGGTTTTTTTGTGTGTGTGTGTTTTTTTTTTGGTATGTTTCCTCAGGGTACTGAAATTAAATATAATTTTAGCTCAGCGTTGTTGACTATCGATGACGAAGAACAGTGGAAGATGTAGATAAGTTGTATCAATGAATGCCCAATTTTACTTTTTTCAGTGAGAGATACCTACTTTGTGCCAGACTCTGCTAGAGTCTGCAGGGGTACAAAGTTGAGGAGAGCACAGTCTTTTTCTCAGGGGATTATATCTAATAGGGGAACAGAAGATAAATGTACAGTTAACTAAATTACAAGGGAGAAAATGTTAAGTGCCATAAGTGAGCTTACAACCAAGATGCCACAGTAGCTTGGAGCAGAAGAACATCAGGAAAAGTTAAATGGAGGCAATAGGTGTGACTCTCCAAGAATCTGGGTGTCCAGGAAGACGGTGGCCCCATTCATGGAAATACAGAAGTGAGGAGGAAAAGTAGGTTTGCCTGTGAATGTGTTGAGTTTGAGAAAGCAGTGAAACATGGAAATCCCAGGGTAGTTGGAAGACTGTCTGGACAGAATCTGAGGATAGGGATGTGTACAGACATGCAGGTATAAGAGTGGAAGTTGTGGAGGAGATAAGATCACCAAGAAAAGCCATAGAGAGCAACATAAACAAACAAACAAACAAATAAATAAATAAAAGGTAAAGAGCACTGGAAACTTTTAGGGAAAACCTGTTTTTAAAGGACAGGAGAAAGAAGAGGGAGTGGCACTGAAGGAATGGTCTGAGCAGTGGGAGAGCTTCATTCCACAGAATGGAGTTTATTGAAAATTAAGAGTGGGTTTCAGGAAGCAATGGAACAACACTCAGGATTGCTGAGGGCTCTAGGAGGAGGCTGACCCAAAGGGTGTTTAGTGATTACAAGGTGATGGATGCCTTTTAAGAGAGAGGTTTCAGCAGAATGGCAGGGGCAGAAGCCAGATTAATTATTAAACGTATGTGGAAGTATACAGTACAAATTATACAAGGATCACACATTTTCCTGTTCGGACAACTACTCTGCTCTTAATGTCAGGAAAATAATGCAATAGCTAGAGGAAATTATTTTACAATAGATTAAGCATTCAAAAAACCACACTTGGTGAGTTTATCTGAGTCTTTCTCACGCATGTTAATGTAAACCTTTTGTTGAGATAATTGAGTGGCTTGTCTTCCATGTTATTCATACTTGCTAATACCATGAATGAAAATTACATGTAGATAGCTAGGCACTGAAGAGGCAGACGTCTAGAATAAGTGAAGGAAAATAGCAGAGAAGATGTCACTTGAAAGAGCTTGGCATGTGGCACTCCTTTAGTCATTGATTTTTCTCTGTCTTGGAGTGCTGATTTCTCCTCCTGATTTCTGTGCTTCTCTTTGGATCCCAGGCTTTTTTCTTTAATGGTGTCTTAAGTGCTTGCAGACTAAGCAATGGGACTATGGTTACAAAATTATACTGCAAGCATCTCTTTTGCCTTCTTCAGTAGGATTAAACAGCTGGTGATTATGGAAACAACAATAAGATTACAACAACAGTATCTTTTATTTCTATATTGCCTCTCACTTCTCAAACCCTATTTGCATATGGCTTCCGTTTGACCTCAAACCAGTTCTATGGGGATAAACATAGCTCTTTGGGATGGAAGTGAAAATATATGATTTATTTATTGATTTTTTTCAGTACTACTGTAAACTCCATCTCCTTTTTTTTTTTTTTTTTTTAAATGCTATCTTTCTTCTCTGGTTAAACTGAAGGTGTGTAGATAGCCAGTATTACTGTATTATTATTTTTAACAAGCTTATGTGCTCATAAAGACTGGGTAATTATATATAGTCCCTGACATCTGTGAGAGTTAAAACATCCCACATTAATACTCTGTGTAAAAGAATAAACAATGGAAACATTGAAATAAAATTAGGTAATTATTTCTATTTTTTAAAAGATTTTATTTATTTATTTGAAAGAGAGAGAGAGACTGAGAGAGAGAGAGAGAGAGCACAAGCAGGGCAGAAGGAGAGAGACAGCTCTCAGAGGGCTGGTGAGTGGGAAGCCTGTCTCGGCTTGATTGTCCAGGACCCTGGGATCATGACTTGAGGGGAAGGCAGACACTTAACCCACTGAGCTACTCAGGCACCCGGGTAATTATCTTTATTTTTTGAAATTCATACTGAAAGTGGAATGGCCCCACAGTGTAAGGGAAGAGACTGAGGCAATTTGACTTTACCTCAATTCGGAAGAAACTTTCCTCCTTTCAGTTGGATAATCCTTCTGTAAAAGACACTATGGTTAATGGATAATAGTTAAAGGTATTTAGAGTTAATAAGGAGTGTGTTTGGGGGGGGGATTAGATATAAGAGAGGTAAAGTTACAGAGGAAGAAAATCATTCATGAGTTCATTCATTTAACATTTACTGATCTTACTATGTGCCATGTGTTAGGTGACGTCTGGGGTATACAATTCCTTTGGTGAAGGGCAGATATTTTTAAAAATATTTATTTATTTATTTTCGGGGGGGGGGCATGAGAGGGAGGAAGGGGAGAGGGAGAGGAAGAGAGAGAATCCCAAGCAGACTCCCCACTGAGCTCAGAGCCCTGTGTGGCTCTGTCTCACGACCTTGAGATCATGACCTGAGCTGAAACCAAGAGTCTGAGGGTTAACTGACTGAGCCACCCAGGTACCACAGGACAAAATATTCTTTTGAGGGGACACCCTGCCAAAAGAGTGGAGAAGGAACGGGAAAGCCAGCAGTGAAACTGCTGGATGATGTGAGAAGTGGGCTGCTACTGTCAACTTCTCCTTCCATCAGGAATCTTGCTAAGCCTCAGGAAGAAAAGATGGTTGCAGGTGAGGACTGGAGAACCCTCAGGTAGAGCATTGAGTTGAAACACTCCTGGACTTCAGTAAATGGTTGGGGAACTATGCTGGGTACCAATAAGACTTTATGATAACTTTGAAGAAAGAAAAGTTAAGAGCAGCTCCTAACTTGAAACCTTGAGAAAACTTGAGAATTGATCAAAATATCATATTCCTTTAGTGAGCACTGGTGTATTTTCAAAAAAATTGAAATTCCAAGACTAGAGGGTCATGTTTCAGCTAGTGTTTTGATTTAATTCTTACTCAAGAGAGAAAATTGCCACGTGGATCATCAACCCCAGTTTTTGTAGGATCAGATTTCTCACCCCTTCTCTGAAATTCTTATATAAGAATTGTCCAAAGTTAAATGAGAGGTGATAAGTTCATAGCCCAGAGGGAACATTGTGTCTCTGGGATATCAAAATATCAATCATCCATCCAGCCATTTAACAGGGATTCCCTGGAAAATCTCTGGTTTTGAATAGTCAAAATATGTGAATCGAAAGACTAGATTCAGAAAGCTGCCTGAGAAGAAAACACACCGATGACAGAACACAATGTGTATTCTGTGAGTTGGCAGAAATGTGGTTATGTTGACTGTGTTGACAGTTGACAGAGTCTAGGACAGAATGTCTTTGAGCAACTGCTCAAGTTGGGTATATTTTTTTTACTGGTAGAGGGAGAGTTATTGGTGGGGTGGTAAGGGCCTATTCTATACCAATTGACATAGTCCTGATAAAGTTCACCAGGTTGGCTGGCTCTACTCATGGCTGATAAAGCAAACTAGAATGGCAAGTTCCATTGGTGGTTGCCTGAGCCAGTCTGCACAGGTCTCTGATTGCGGTGAATCAGATTGTGTGAGGTTCCCTGAGCAGCGGAACCAGAAATACTGGTTTCTACCAACCGCTAGACTCTGGAGGACTAGTGTGACTAACTGACTGTAACAGCAACTTCAAATCCTTTCTTGGAGGAGGCAAGGTTCACAAGTAAATAGAAAACAAATACAACTGACTCAAACTGAAATCTGTAGCTTTGGTTTGATGTGGTGGATGGAATTAACCTGGTCGAAGAGAGAAAGCTAGAGATTCTACACGTATGCATTCACTGTTCAACATCATCTAAAAGAATCATAAACAGTGTTGAAACTTGTAATCATGTGACTAATACAATGATAATTATAGTGCTCTGCAAATGAGAACATGAAATGATAGTAGAGAAGAGTATTTGGCATTTTAATAAAACAAAATAACACACTAGTAGTTGTTGGAGTATGAAGTATTCATTGTATATGCTTCCAAAGTGCTTTAATTGTAAACAATCTAGCATTTATTATAAAGTTATTCCTTCATTTTTCCCCCATGCTCAAAACTAAAAATTCACTTAAAAAAAAAAGGCTCTTCACAATTCATCTCCCTTGCTTTAAGAAAACATAGAAGTAGTAACAGCTGAGTAACGTGATTTTTTTTTACATTTCAAGCAATCCTCATTTAAAAGATATATCCAGAGGCTTATGTATTTGTCTTTCACCCCCTTTTGGGATCATAAACAGATTAATCGCTCTGGGGCCTGGAGTTTGTGCCATTTATTGGCCAGGCTGATACAGCAGACTTTGTGGTTCCATGCATGGTACCCTGATTCCCGGGATTAGGAATACAAAAGTGGATCTGTGGGGAGAAGGAGAGTTTTCTGGAGGCACGTGCAGCTGCTGCAGGCGCATGCCAGCTCATTAGCCAGTCTGACAGCAGCATTGACGTTTACTCTCAGCTTTTCACTTCAGGGCAAAGAGAAGCAGATGTTGCCAAAGGGCCTTCCCGTTCTTCACTGCACACAGAGAAGGGGAAAACTAGAGAGTCTGCCGATTGTTTCCCTCCCAGCCTCCTTTTTTCTGGGCCATTAGTTGCCAGGATCTTGGGTAGTGATGCATTTACCCCTGTAAGGTACATGGATCCTACTTTATTTTAAACATAAGTTAAGTAATCCTGTCTTAAAGATCTCTGCTCCCTGCCCCCTGCTACCTTTTTATGATGGAGGAAGATGGAAATTTAAGTGGGTGATTTTTCTGTGTACTGAATTCCATTTCTAGAATAGATTCCATATAAATAAGAATTAAATGTTGTTTTGCTATTCCCAATACATTTAGTACTGTTTATTAATTGCTCTAGTCATTTCAGAATTTAAAACTGAATGTTCAATTAAGCCTGCATAAGGGTTGTTCTACCCTTGGGAAACTGGAAAAAAGAGAAAATTTAAGTCCATTTAGATTCATTCATACCACCAACATACATAAATGATGATAGGCATGCCATAATCCTTACACTTGGCTTATCTGATGTTTCATGAAGCTGTCAGCTAATCTACACATATTTTTTTTATTAACATAAAATTTGTTATTTGTCCCAGGGCTACAGGTCTGTGAATCATCAGGCTTACACACTTCACATCACTCAGCATAGCACATACCCTCCCCAATGTCCATAATGCAACCACCTTCTCCATAACCCCCTTCCCTCCAGCAACCTGCAGTTTGTTTTGTGAGATTAAGAGTCTCTTATGGTTTGTCTCCTTCCTGATCCCATCTTGTTTCATTTTTCCTTCCCTACCCCCTAAACCTCCCAAATTGCCTCATTTGCCTCATATCAGGGAGATCATATGACAATTGTCTTTCTCTGATTGACTTATTTTGCTCAGCATACCATCTAGTTCCATCCACGTTGTTGCAAATGGCAGGATTTCATTTCTTTGGATGGCTGCATAGTATTCCATTGTATATATATATACCACATCTTCTTTATCCATTCATCTGTTGATGGACGTCTAGGTTCTTTTCATAGTTTGGCTGTTGTGGACACTGCTGCTATAAACATTCGGGTGCATGTGCCCCTTCAGATCTGTATCTTTAGGGTAAATACCCAGTAGTGCGATTGCTGGGTATTTACCTATTTTCAACTTTCTGAGGAACCTCCATACTGTTTTCCAGAGTGGCTGCACCAGCTTGCATTCCCACCAATAGTGTAGGAGGGTTCCCCTTTCTCTGCATCCTCTCCAACATCTGTCGTTTCCTGATTTGTTAATTTTAGCCATTCTGACTGGTGTGAGGTGGTATCTCATTATGGTTTTGATTTGTATTTCCTTGATGCCGAGTGATGTGGAGCATTTTTTCATGTGTCTGTTGGCCATCTGGATGTCTTCTTTGAAGATAAGTATATCATGTCCTCTGCCCATTTCTTGATTAGATTATTTGTTCTTTGGGTGTTGAGTTTGATAAGTTCTTTATAGATTTTGGATACTAGCCCTTTATCTGCTATGTCATTTGTGAATATCTTCTCCTATTCTGTCAGTTGTCTTTCGGTTTTCTTGACTATCTCCTTTGCTGTGCAAAAGCTTTTGATCTTAATGAAGTAGCTAATCTGCATATTATCCAGATGTTTTGGTTTCACCAAATTTCAGGATTGGACTGTGAATATTCGCAAATTTAAAAAAAAAGATTTTATTTATTATTTGAAAGAGAGAAAGAGAGACAGAGAGAGCACAAGGAGGGAGAGGGACAAGCAGACTGCCTGCCGAGTGGGAAGCCTATTTTGGGGCTCGATCCCAGGACCCTGAGATCATGACCTGAGCTGAAGGCAGATGCTTAACAGACTGAGCCACCCAGGTGCCCCACAAATATATATATATAAAATGAGCTTACATTACTGATTGTCTCAAAGTATTTTGGTAATAATGTAACAGTCCTTAATAATAAGTAGAAAGCTAGAATAATCCAACTATGGAAGCCAAAGATGGGAAACAACTCAACCAAGCTTCTTTCTCTGTCTTGCCAGTGTCAGTCCAGAGGAACACAGACAGATTATGACTTTCTTCTGGGTAGTGTCACAGAAAAATGGAGAATTTGCAAGCTGGGCCAGGAGGTGTTATTAAGTGGAGATAACAAACATGGTCCTGATTAAGTAATGATGATAAAAACGTGCTTTTAGGGAACAATTAAATCTTTATAGACTCCAGTAGGACATTCAATATGTTTCCCAAGTTGTGCATTCTCCATTTGAAGAGGGCTGGATCTCTGGCTGGGATGGCCTCCTCCCTGAATTTCAGAAGTGCTAAAACAACAAGCAGTGTCTGGCTGGGTGATTTTCCACATTGGCCCTGCTTAGAGGAAGAAGCTTGTTCTACCGTAAACAGTTATGGGAACTGTTTGCTTTGGATGGGCTTGGTCCACACGGGCTGAGGAAGGCCTTCTTAGTCTGGTTTCTTGCCAAGGTGGAAATTTAATGCCGAAGGCTTCCTAGTAATGTAGAGGCATCCTCTGATTTGAATAGGTTTGGTCTGAAGAAAGTGTGTCAGGGAGTCTGGAGATAGTAGTAGTGGCTTGAAAAAACAGTTGCTTGAAATAAGAGCTTCTGTTAACATAGCATGGAGCAGAATCCATTGTCATATCTTGGACTGAATATTTCTTGAAACTGTTTTTGCCCCACCAATGGTTAGGAAAGGCTGTACCCTGAGACTATAATGTACATCTATGGAAACCTCTAGGATTCTTACAGTCCCTTCTATCTATTAAACCTAGGGTGTAAGCATTCTGGGTGACTTAGTCCAATCAGGAGCATATACGCAGCCCATGGGCTGGTCCAGGTGAGTAGACAAAGGAAAGCTGGGTGTAGCTGCTAGAAAGAAGCCAGTTTTACATTCTAGTCATTCCATTACTTGCTGTACTCAAGAGTGGAGGATCTGTAAGAGTTGTGATTCTAAACCCAGGCTCTAGAGATAAGCTGCCTTGAGTTCCTGTCCTGCCTCTCCCAATTATTCGATAGGTGACCTTGGACAAATTGTCTAAGTTCACTGGGCTTCTTCACCTCTGTAAAAGGAGGATTGTCATAGGGTCTCAATAAGTTAATGTATGTGGAGCCCTTAAGATAAAACCAAGCTACCTTTATTTTCTCCTTCTCTTGACATTGTAAGTGATGCCAGTTGATGACTGACTCATTGTCTAGCTTGATGGTTCTGGTTGGAGAGGGAATGAACAAGAGTGAGAAATCTGTGGATGGGCCATCTGGTCTACCTTAATATCTGTGTACAGAAGCAAAATAGGGCCTGCTGAATGCTCAAACGTGTATCAAGACTTGTCTCAGAAGTCACTTTTCTGGATTTTATGTTTTATTAGGCAGATCAGTTCTGTTTTTAATTTTGTTCTGTTTAATTTCATTCTGTCCTTTTGATAGTATAAGCCATGCTTATTATAGCTTAACCTTACCCAGAAGTTATCGTGTGCCAGTCCTATAAGACTACTGACAATGACCTATGGGAACAGCCCGTTTCACATACAAACAGTGGTTGACCAAATCTATATATTCTCTCAGATGTGGGTGGAACCTCTAAAATACCACATCGCAAGTGAGAGGTGGGGCATTTACAAGTAGCAGATCATTGTATAATCATTTCCTGTGCCCTGGCCTGCTCTGACTTCAGCTGCTTTTTAAAGCCACTGATCCACAGCTTTTGTTATGAACCATAACCCCAGCACCTCCCCTGCGCAGCTCCACTAGCCACTCCCTGTCTCGGATCCTGGCTGCCTTCTGTCACAGTCGCACAGATCACGTTATCTGCAGTCAAATGCTCTACCACTGAGCTATACACCCCCCAGATCACGTTATCGGAATCCAATATTCCCTTGTTGTCCCCTCTGTCAAGGACACTGCAGTCCCTGGTGTTTGTGTGTTTCCTATGCCAGGCGCATGTTCATTTGCTCATTCATCCATTCACCACCTATCAGGCATTCATTAAAGCTTCCTTTGTACTACAGGCACTGCAGTAGGCCCTGGGGATACAAAGGCTTCCCAAGCTCTGGGTGGCAGGGGCTACATCCTAGACTCTAGAGGGTAAGAGACACACAGACAGATCATGACAAAGGTAAGAAAATGGGAGGTGGGACAATTGGTAGAAACATTGACATGGAACCGGAGTGACTGGGTTCAAATTCTTGCTCTGCCATTTCCTATCTGTGTGAACTTGGACAAGTTTCCTACCATTTCTATGCCTAGTTTCCATATTTGTAAGATGGGGAGCATCATTGGACCTACCTCATAGGATTGTGGTGGGAGTTAATATTTATGAAATATATAGGAGAATGCCTGAAATACATAGTAAGTGCTATGTAGGTGCTTGTTAAGCAAAGACAGTAATAAGTGATAGTAATATACACAGGGAATTATAGGAGCAACTGGTCCCACTAGCAAGATCAAAATTTTGTTCTCACTTAGTTCTGTCCCAGGTTTGAGGAACTCTTCCTACTCAGGAGAACAGAGAAAAGAAAACAAGTCAGGAGGTGGCTGGGTGGCTCAGTCATTAAGCATCTGCCTTTAGCTCAGGTCATGTTCCTAGTGTTCTGGGATCAAGCCCCATGAGCAGGGAGCCTGTTTCTCCCTCTCCCTCTGCCCTCCCCATCTACCCCGCCTTCCCTCCCCCACCAGTTGCCACTCACTTTTCTCTCTCTCACTCTCTTGCTCTCAAATAAATAAGTAAAATCTTTAAGAAAGCAAGCAAGCAAGAAAGCAAGCTATTCAGGCCAGAGTTTGACTGTTGAGCCTCAGGACCACTGTTAGTACAGGTCAGCCTGTCCTGATCTTTTGCTGTATTTCCAGAAATGAGCCTTTTGCCCTGATCCTTGGACTGAACTTCTACCTTGTATCTTTTTTTTTTAATTTAAGTTTTAATTTGAATTTCAGTTCCCCATATCTTTATTGCAGTGACTGAGTCTTTTTTTTTTTTTTTTTTAAGATTTTACTTACTTATTTGACACAGAGAGAGAGAGAGAGAGAGAGAAAGAGAGAGAGCGCACAAGCAGGCAGAGTGAGAGACAGAAGCAGGCTTCCTACAAGCAAGAAGCCCAACGCAGGACTCAGTCCCAGGACCCTGGGATCATGACCTGAGCCAAAGGCAGCCACCTAACCAACTGAGCCACCCAGGCATCCCGCAGTGACTGAGTCTTTGTCTTACTTTCCTGCATCCTTAGTCTTGCCCTTAGTGTCTGGTCAAGACTTCAGTTGTTCTGGAGCAGAGGCTCTGCCTTGGTCTTGTCAGTCTGTCCTTGAACTCCATTCTCCAGGTAGGGTTCTAGCTACCAGCTGCCAGACCTCCTGCTGCTTGGATCTCTAACTGTTACTTGTTCTAGGAGTCTCCATTGCTTTTTTTCTTCCACTTGCTCAGACAATTACCTATTAATTTACTCTCCTGACACTACACCCTGCCTACATGGGGGTCCCTTCTTAGTGCCTGTTTCCCAAACATTAGCCTGACCTCACAAGCAGGTGCTTAGTGTCTGGTCTTTTCTCACTTAAGGGCTGTTCTGTCTCCACTTAATTTTCCCTAGGAACAGAAAGAAGGTAGGAAGGAAGAAGGGCTGAGTCAGACAATCTCTGTGTTGCTCATGAAGTGACTTACACAGTTTACTTGCTGGTTCAAAGGGATTTTTGGAGTGTGTCTTAGGAGGTATCTGTAATGAAAGTGCATTGGCATCGGTATACTTAGGAGTAGGATGCTGTATATAAAGTTTGCTACTTGGGACTTTCTTTCCTTGACGCCCAAGTTAGGGAAATTTATTTGCTAATTTATCTCCCTGAATAGCCAGTCTTGCTCAATACCAGTCATGTATATTGTCCCACTACTCATCATCAATTAATGAAGTCGTAACATTGCAGTTCTGATTTTTTACTTCCGGTCTTGCCATATATCTTTCATTCTTCGTGTTTACATGGGCTTTCAATTATTTCAGGAAGCCATGGGTTTCATCTGTGTTTTCCTCCATTCCCATTTTTGCTTCCTCAGACTTTTCTAAATCTCAGATGTAGTTTAAATGTCAGCCCAGGGGCGCCTGGGTGGCTCAGTGGGTTAAGCCGCTGCCTTCGGCTCAGGTCATGATCTCAGGGTCCTGGGATCGAGTCCCACATCGGGCTCTCTGCTCGGCGAGAAGCCTGCTTCCCTCTCTCTCTCTGCCTGCCTCTCCGTCTACTTGTGATCTCTGTCAAATAAATAAATAAAATCTTTAAAAAAAAAAAATAAAAAAAAAAATAAATGTCAGCCCAAAGAATTTCTCTTTCCGTGGACTTACTTCTGTTGAACATGGCCACGTTCCTCTTGAATAAGACAATCTAATCATCTCCATTAAGATAATAACCTCAGAGCTCCATGACTGACGAGGGTGGTGTGAAAGTGAGACAATAGTGAAAGGGAAATAGAGGGCATGGTATAATCCCCTGCTTTTAGCAACATAACCTAATTTTCATTAGGCGCCATGTAGCTGCCTAATTTCCATTAGGCACCTGCTGATTCCTTACAGCCCCACACATTGAAGACAATCTCATTTTCCCCTCAATTCTATTTGGTACTTAGATTTAATTGAAAACTTAATTATAAGTGCTAGAAGTCATCTGCAGAGTATTTCTCATTTGTGAATTATTTTGTTATCCCCCCTCCCCCCTTTTTTTTAATGACCTGCATTTATTTTCTTGGTTGAAATAATTTTCATTTTAAATAGCATCTGACATTTGCAAGGGTTTTCAAGCACATTCACATATGTTATCTCATTAATTCTCACAGCAGCCCTGTGAGGTAGGTGGCACATATTGTTCTGATTCTACAGATGAGGAAATAACGGCACAGAGAAAGATTGCAGGGGGGTAAAGTGGAAGGGGCATTTGGAAAGCAGTGCCCTGGAGGGGGACCTGAGGAGATAGTCTTACTTGCAGCTCTGGCACGTTGATTCCTAACTGTGTGCCTCTGGGGAACTCACCTAATCTCTCCACCCCTCAGGCTCTTTGTCTGAAATCGAAGGACTTCCATGCGCCATAGGCTTTCTTCCAATTCTAAGTCTGGATAACATTTGTTTAAACAGACACATTCATATTTACCTCCCCTACTTAAACTCTGACGAGTGAGGAATATGAACACACAGACACACGTGCACCCATGCACACGGACACACACAAACATCAGTGGACTCCTTTGGACTTAGAGTTGAGGCTCACCGGTCCCAAAGTGAAGGTTGTTACTGGCTGGGAGAATAAGGGAACTGGGAATGTAGGCAAAGGTGATTTGTTCTTAAAAAGGTGTAATGTTCATTCTAGGTAGATTTGAGGTGGCAAGTCCTGGCTGGGACAATGTTTGATCCAGTTCAATGCAAACGTGGAGGAATTAGAAGATTGGGGAAGGTTGGAAAGTATGTCTTTTTAGGGGCGAAACAAACTGGACATTAATTACAAAGTTTCACTGCATGATGGTTAATAGAAATGTGGTAACCATCAGAATTGTTTTAAAGAATATATATATATTTTAAAGAGTAGTTTTAGGTTCACAGCAACATTGAGAGGAAGCTACAAAGATTTACCATATACCTGCTGCTCCTGCATATAGACTCCCTCAGTAACAACGTCCCCTATCATAATTTTGGAAATCTTGACATAGAGTTACCTCGATAAGTGCAAAACTGTGAAATGCCTTTTGAAAAAACAATGGATTTATTTATTAATCATTGCACAAGAATCTTGTGGTAACATTTTGGGAAGAGGAAGCCTTTCTCTTCCTCTCCTTGTGTTAGTTACAATGTTATGGCACTAACACTTAGTCAATAAAGGATTAACCACAGGAGTATCTGTTTTGTAACATAAATAATAATCTTGAAGGCTTTCAATTGTAGTGCTTTAAAACAGTGGTGTTTGTTTTGTGTGTCTATGTGTTTTTATATTTTTTAAGAGCTTAGATGCTTTTGCTGATCCTATGATATGAGCCATCAGCGTCTGCTAGAGCCATCCTCTTCTCGTGATCAGTGGTAACTGCTGACAGAAGCATTCCATGGAAGCATCGTTGGAACACTTCCTGTGTTCTATACCTGTTTTTTTTTCACTGAATCCAAAGTGAGGTAAGCTCAGTGTGGGCAAGGAGGCTGCCTATGTTATTCACCCATGTCCCCTGCGTGCCCAGCGACAGTAGACATCATAAAATTGTGGATGAGTAAAGCATATTCCTCCAAAACTATAACAATGTTTGTAATGATCCGTAGTGGAAATAGTTGCATGAGGCCACAAGATGAGTGAATTAAGAAACAACCTCGCTGTGTGAGGTAACGACCAGGGCTCCATGCTGTATCTTCAATCATGATATTCAGTCAATATCATTCCTTTACTTCTGTGGTCACAAAGGAGTGAAGTGTCCCTGGTTTTCGAATAGACAGTGATAGTTTCTGTAGCTGTGTAATCAGGAGTTTTGACTTCTATGAAAATATTGCAAAGCAAAGAGCCCATGCAGAGGATGGTGAGGATACCATATGCATCTTGGTTACTCTTAGGACCTGGAAATAGAACCCAGGGTAAAATTGCTGGATGGATTTTGCTGTGGTCTCAGGTTGAGACCCCAGTGTAGAGCACAGTAGGGGACAAGTGCCTCCACTTTCTATTGAGAGGAGCTAGACCAGCATAAGGGCTTACTAAGAGATGCCCTAAACCATTTTTATTGTCCCTCATCCAACTCTAAGAGAGTTCTTGGGAGAATTTTTAAAAAGAAATCTGTATTGAGATATAATTCACGCTCCATCAAATTCACCATTTAAAGGACACCATCCAATGGTTTTTAGCATATTTATAGAGCTGTGTAACCACTGCAACTATCTAGTTTGAGAGCACTTTTTATCACCTGTGATAAAATCTCAAATCTCAAGTCTAGTTTGAGAACACTTTTATCACCTGTCTTCACAGTGGCCACCCTCCATATCTCCTTCTTGTGGGCCCTGGCGATCATGAGTCTGCTTTTTGTCTCTATTGATTTGTCTATTCTGGACATCTCATTTAAATGGATTCATATAACATGTGGTCCTTTGTTTCTGGCTTTTTTTACTCAGCATTGTTTTCAAGATTCATCCGTGTTGTAGCATGTTTCAGAATGCGACTTTTTAATGACTGAATAATAGTCCATTGTATGTATCTACCACATTTTGTCCATTGATCTGTTGATGAATATTGGGTTGTTTCCACTTTAGGACTGTTATGGATAATGCTACTGTGAACATTCATGTACACATTTTTGTGTGGCCTTGGAAGCATAGAACCTCTGTCCCCTGGAGTTTGTGAGCACAGAGTATGGAGTTGGATCCTTGAGTAGACACGAAGCTGGCTGGAGCTGCCCTTTATAACAAAGAGAAGAGAGGTGGTTGTAGTAGGAGTAAGCTGCAAGTCCATGGTAAGCAGGGTAAATATTGTGTTTTATAGGGAATAGAGTGACACTAGGGAGTAGAGTGACACCATGGAAAGTGCAACCATCTTAAAAAGACCATGACCAAGAATACTTTTCTGTGTATGGAGTTACTGCCTGAGCAAGAGCTAAGGGAGAATCATTAGTGGTCAGCAATATAATCTATTCTCCACTTGAGGGGACAGGAAAGTATTGGAGATCCCCAGTGGGGAGTGAGCATTTTTCTAAAGAACACACATAAATTCCCCACAGGAGAGTCAGAAAAGTCACAGAGCACACCAATAGCCAAACAAGATAGTACCAGCTAAATAATGAATACATTTTTGTTTCGTTACTTCTCCTTTCTCCTCCACCCCTCAACCAGGGCGGAACAAAAACAAATCTTATTCCAAGGACTGTGTTTCACTTCCATGTTGCAGGTTACTGGAGCCCATTAGGACCTAGAATTTAAGGGAGGAAGATAAGAAGAAGAGGAAAGAGAGAAGTTTGGATATAAGAAAAGATTGAAACTAGATGATACCTTGAAATATGACTGTTAGAAAAATGAAAAAGGACCTAGAAAAATCATACATTTTTCTCAAAGTATTGTCTGGGGTCAGGAAAAAGATCTGACAGAGCAGGTTTGGAGCACAAGAACGGGGAAAAAATAAACTATACCTGTTTTTTTTGTTTGCACTCTAAAGAGTCTAGCCCAATGAATATACAAGTCTTTGTTAGAGTAATGTTATTTCTGGACTTCATTCAGACTGCTTAGGACTTCTTTGGATCCCAGAATTGTGCTAGAGATGCTTTGCTGTAGTTGCTGGTCATATCCAGTACAAGGGTTTGTCAATCAAAGGATATTGCTACCCCTGCGACAAAGGTAGGTGCCTGATTTTGGAAGTCTTTCTCCTCCTGAGGCCATGAACTGTAAACATCACACTAACCCACTGCTTCTAAATCATTTTCCCTCCATGTGGAGAGAGCTTGCTGGAGAATTAAGCCAATCCAGAGAGAAGTGAGCTAAGAGACAGAGACTATCTGATTCATGATACAGTGTTTGACGAAAAATGTTAAAAAAAAATTCTTGCATCATTGGGGCATGGAGTTGAATTAATCATAGCCCTCAATTCTTGGCATATATCACCAACGGTCACCACTTCTCATTTTATTTTATTTCATTTTAAAATTATTTTTTAGGGAGGTTGGGGAAAAGGGGGCAGAGAGAGAGAATCTTAAGCAGGCTCCATGCCCAGTAAGGAGCCCAACGTGGAGCTTGATCTCAAGACTATGAGATCAATATTTGAGCCAAAATGAAGAGTTGGACCCTTAACCAACTGAGTCAATGAGGTGCCCCCCAACCACCTTTCATTTTAGAAATTATTGCCTTTTCTTAACCCCCATCTCCTTTCACATTCTCCTCCCATTACATGCCCCTACTTAAATGTGTTTCAAGTTTTTCAAAGGCACATGCATATTAGCGAATATATATTAACATGGTTTTGTATGTGTTTTTAATATAAATAAATGGCATTGTATGATAGACTTCACTAAGTTCACCCGCCCCCCCCCTTTTTTTTAAAACTCAATACTGTGTTTTTAAGTTCTAACAGCATTACCGTAAGTTGCTCATTGATCTGATTGTGGGTGGGGCTCCTAGGTTGACTCAGGCTGCTTCACACCATACACAGTACTGCCCTTGACATTTCATATATGCCAGGGTTACTCCTAGAAGTGGAATTTCTGGACATTTCAGTTACCACATAAACTATGAATTTATCTTTTTTGCTTAAGCCACTTGGCAATGGATTTGTGTTACTTGCAACCAAAGGACTCCTACCTACTCTTGTCTATTGGAGGTGAGGGGCATCTTGTCCCCTCTGCCTGCCCTCCTCTAATCCCCTTTGGTGAGGTCAATAATAAAGCAGCATTTCTGATGTCCATCCATGTTTTCAGAACAGTAATTGGCTTCTCCTTTGGGAAAAGTCTCATCACCCCTGGTTCACATGCTGGATAATGAGAATCTGTAGGTGTTGTTTTACTGAAAAAGTATTTTAATTTAAAAAATTCATATTAAATGCTCTGAACATAGAGAAATGTTTCCAAACTTTGGAACTGCAATTATGTTTGGGACTCCCTAGAAACGGAAATGTCTATTAATGCTAAAAATACTTCGCTAGATCAATCATCTTAACAATAAAATCTTATTAAAACAATATTTTCTCACCACAGGAATGTAAGTTATGAGACCTTGGTTACGGAGATTTCCTTCTGTGGTACATAGATCTTTCTCCAAATGTTTTTGTTTACTGAACTTTTGGGGACTTCTCAGAAGTCTTCCTGTCACACACTGCTGCAGAAACTCCCACTCATGACCCAAAAGTCAGTCGAAGTAGCTGAAGAATAATGAATTAGCATTCTATTCCTTGACAATGAGTGTGATAAGATGAAGTTCAATAGGGATAAATTCAAGGGACATAAATCTAGAGTTATTCATTGATGTTAACCCTAACATTGAATGGGTTCAGGAAAATGTAGTCCTGGTTTGACAGCAATTCATTTGAAAAGGAGACAGAGGTGGTAAGTGACCTTAGCTTAATGAGTAACAACAGTTGGAAGAAGCTGTTGGAAGCCCCAGTGCAACTGGAGGCAGCAGGAATTGAAGGGGAGTGCTGTGTTCAGCCTGGGAGGCAGGGGAGGAATCAGTCCCTTCTCTTTTGCTAGTTTTACCATCTCTGGGGGATTTTTATGAGCACTGGGCTTAAAAGAGACAATGACAAGTGGGAAGCTTTGAAGTGAGGACAACTGGCATGGAAAAGAAATCTAGAACCTGTCATGTCAGCAAACACCAAGATAATACTAGCTGTTTTTAAATATTTGGAAGGCTTGCATGTGAATAATGGTAACACCTTCCATTATATGTAGCAACTCACAATTTTCATAGCTCTTTCATTTTTATTATTTAACCTGATTCTTCCATTGACCTTGTGAGGTAGATCAGGTAGTTATCGCTCTCATTTTAAAAATGAGGACTCTGAGACTCTAAGAGGTTGTTAACTTCATTTTGCTCAAAGTAGCCTGTCAGTTGAAGAGGGATGCTGGGACTAGAACAGAGGTCTCCTGACCGGTGTTTAATGCTCTTTCAGTTGCCCAAACTTAAGGCTCCATGTTCTGTGCTCTTGTGGAAGGTAAACCCAGGACCAATGGTGTTAGTAAACCAGAAAACAATAAATCAATGTAAAGAAGACCACACACACACACACACACACACACACCCAGCAAGTGCTCTCCAATAATGGAAGGGGTGGCCCCCAAAGCTGTGGTGAACTTTGTTATGGATATTCTTCCAGTGGAGGTTTGATAATAGCCCCTCAGGGATACTGTAGAAAGGATTCCTCTATGGAAAAAAACATTGGACAATCTTCTTTGTTTTCATAACTGTTATTTTATGTATTGGACCAAGAAGAAAATAATCATATAAATATTCTGGCAACCTGCTATGTTTTCATCTGTCAGTTTGCTAACTAGAGCTAAGATCTGAAAATAAAATTCCATTTGGAAAAATATTATTCTGGCTGGTGGCAGATAAATGACTCACTGATATATTTATGTCAGTCTTATTTCTGTTTATTCCCTGATCAGAAGTACATTGGTGTCAATGTCTCTTGCACTTCAGCCATTTTCTTTAACACCAGTTGTACACAGACAAAAGAATAAGAGAATAATCATGACAAATCAGGCTCTGGGAACAGATTTGCCTGGGCTGAGGGCTAAGTCCTAGTCACCTCAGAGGCTCGTCAAGTCTGATGTTTATGCAGCCTCAAGTGTCTTTATTTTTACCATGTATCTGAAGCTCATGACATGATTGAGGTTAGTAACTATGGAGACTGGAGTGATTTATTTACCACCGAGGAGGTTTAGCACTGACACAATCAGAACAGGCTTCCTCATGCAAACAGGATCTGCTTATCCTTTATTAAGGGAATCTGTGGGGAAGCTGGATGAATGGAACTGAGGAATCTGAGGAGATATTTTAAATGAAGGCTCATGAGTGCAAAAGGGAGAAAGAAAGGGCTTGGAGAAGTATGGGGACTGATGTTTCTTCTCACCTCCGTGTTTCTGCTTGTCCAGTCTTCTCCTTTTGGAATGCCCTTCTCCATCTGGAATGGTGACTTTCTCCTAGCCTCCCCCACCTTCTACACAAAGCCTTCCCAATAAAAATAACTCACATTTATTTCTCCCTTTTGTGACTGGCCATGTCAGATGGCTTCTGTACCATGCCTCTCTGTGGTGGATTACATTAGACTGAACATTTTTATTATCATTCCCACGGTTGCCCCACAGGCATTTTGTGTTCTGTTCAAGAGTGTCTGGCCAACAGGGTGAGTAGGGACTGAAATCCAGCCATATTCCTTTCTCCATGCCAATAGCCCAAGTAGAGGATAGAGTGCCTTTTCAGATTCTCACAGAACATCAAATGGATTAGTGGTGGCCCTGGTTGTCCCCTAAGTATTTCCCTTGTGTTTGCCAAATCTCTTCAATGAGTTTGTATACCCCTTGAGGGCAGGGGGCCTATCAGATCTACTTCTGCATTCCCTGGAGGGCCTGGTCTTGGGTAAATGTTCTTTCATGTGGCTTGAACAGAGAAGGAATAGAAGGAGGCCTTCACTCCAGAAGTGAAGCATAGGGAAGATGTTCTACAATGGAGAGAGAAGGGAGAAGTCCCAGGGAAAGAAAGCTGAAGCAAAAGAGTTTGCAAGTGCAGAGATCATTTCTTGATCTTGCTTTTTTTTTTCTTGTGTTTCAAGGGCACCTTGGTTTTCCACGGCATTTCTGGCTTCTGATCTCTAGTTCTGGCCAACAACAATTGAGCACACAAGCAAGGGCTCTTCATGGTCTAAGAAGCTGAGCCTATTGGGTCTCTGTTAGCCATGTCTGGTTCCGGTTGGTTGTCAGGGCTGGGCTGGAGGTCTGAGTGATGAGGCCAGGGCCCAGCATAGTTTTGGAGTTGCAAAAGGAAAACAACAGAGATCTGTGGGAGATGGCCTGACATATTGCACTGGATCCTACCGGAGAACCCCCAAGAAAATCCTTCCCATCCCCAATGACATCCCTCTTTATGTTTCAGAATGAAGTTATCCTTTGTCATCACTCAGGCACAGCTGTGATTTCAAACTAGGATTTCAGGGGCCACCTACCTCAGACTCCCATGTCAGAGTCAAGCTTGGCTGACCTCCTTACATTTTTTCACTCTTTTCAGAGTCAATGTAACTTGTGCACGTGACTTAAGAAGCAATCACAGGCTGCTTTGTTACTTCCTCCCTGAAACTTCTACCTCAAACCCCAAACCAAAAATACCATCAACTCACCACTCTTGAGGAAGCCACAGGAAGAGCATGGGCATGCTTAAGGCGTGAATGCAGCCAAATACCCATTGCAAAAAGAAAGAAAAAAAAAAAAGCTCATAGAAAGTACAGAACGCTGAGAGTTGCTTTATTTTTAGGCAGCAAGAAACTAGAACCACTTACAATAGGCAAGCCTCAGCAGCTGGGATGGGTTTTGGACCATCAGAGGAAGCAGAAAGAGCTGCTGTTACTCTCGGGAGAAATGGAGTCCCCTCCCTCTCTGACAGAAGCCCAGACCTCGTTAGCTAATGTCTTTCACATCTGGGTAGAAGTAACACAAATACAACTGTGGTATGATGTAGCATGAGCAGACTAAACAGTAAAAGAAGGCGTGGCGCGAAAACGCTGTATCCCCAAATAGACCCATTTTGTTTAAATAAGCCCCGATACCCATAAATAGCAAAATGAAGAGCCCTTGAAGTCGATGTTGCAAAAACTGCCGACTGTCCACTCATGAGCAACAACCCAGCGCTTTTGCTTTGCTCTGTGGGATGGCAAAGAGGTTTTTTCAGTTTAGTACTTTTCCTCTTCGTAGACCTGAACAAAATAACCTCTGAGGCTTTAGACAAATCATCACTCCGTGTCTCCAAACTCCAGTTAACTGCTCTGCGAAATGGGGATTAAAGTGATACCTTATGGGGTCACTGCGAGGATCCAACGACACATTCCATGCAAAACGCAGTGCCTGGGAGATAGGGCTGATAGACTTTTGTTGTTACGATGGCTCAGCACAAGCGCCAAGTCCACAGACTCTATGGCCGCACGTCTGTCTTTGGATCCTGCCTTGACTGCTCACTGATGATGCAACCTTTGGCAAGTGACTCAACTTCCCTGCTCCTCTTTTGTCTTAACTGTAAAATGGGGAAAAGATTACCACTTGTCTTGTAAGGTTATTGTGATCACTGCCAGGCACAAGGTGAGGATGGTATAATGTGGTAATTACTTTCATTTTTCTGTAAAGAGCATTTTGGTTCTCCTACTTTCTCTCTACTCCCTGAGCCCAATGTTGGAATTCTCTCTCTTTTTTAAAATTTGAGTTACTAGAAAAACCTCAATTCACAAAATCTGTGGGACACTGTTCTCTCTCTCCTGTGGCCCCGAGCAGGAACACATCCAGTGGTGAGAAAGTCGTAGAACCGGAAACTTGAGCTGTGCAAGGGCCCTGTTAGCTTCTGCCAGCCCTTCCCCTTTCCCAGATTAACCCTGGGATCTCAGGGGTGGCCTCAAGGATCTGGGGGGGACCTGTTGGAGCTCCAGTGCTTCAGCTGAGACCAGGTTCTTGAGGAACATACCTAGAGGCTCAGAGAGGATTCCAGACTGTAGAGCAGAGCAGAAGTCCCAGCTCCATTTTCCCTTCCTTCCTTCCTTCCTTCCTTCCTTCCTCCCTCCCTATGTCCCTCCTTCCAAAAAAGATTTTATTTAGCTGTCAGAGAGAGAGAGAGGGAGAGAGAGCACAAACAGGGGGATTGGCAGGCAGAAGGAGAGGGAGAAGCGGGCTCCCTGCTCAGCCTGCTCAATCCCAGGACTCTGGGATCATGACCTGAGCCAAAGGCAGACGCTTAACCAACTGAGCCACCCAGGTGCCCCTCCATTTTCTAACCAATCTGACCTTGGTGAATTCCACGGTCTGGGGAGATCCAAGGCTTGGAAGGTCACCCATGGCTGTATAATCTGGAGAAAACTTCCAGACCAGAATTTCATCCAGAGGTAGAGACATTAGCTTTTTTTCAGCAATGGTAGCAAGGTGAGTGCAGGAAAGGAAACCGCTCCTTCGTGAGAACTCGCTATGTGTCAGCCCAAGTGTTTTATACGCTGTCTCTCTTTGAACCCTTATGAGAGCCCAAGGAAGTAAGTGCAAGAATTATCCCCATTTTATGAGTGAGAATATTGAGATTCAGAGGGGTTAAAAAGAGTCACACTGACAGTGGTGTGACAGGAGTCTGGGATCAAACTCCATTTTGTGTGATTTCAAAGCCTGTGCCCTGGGCTGAATGTTTCCAGTTGTCTCTCTCTGACCCTCTCTTTTTGAAGATTTCTTCTATTCCTTATTCTGTTCTTTTCAAAACCTCCACCAGAAAAGGCATTTACCATAGACATTTGAGTCTTTGTGTGAATTTAAATCGATGTGTCACAATTCCAGGGAGAATCTCATTTTACGGTCCTTTACCAATTCTAAAACGAAAGGTTTTATTTCACTGAAGGGGTTTGGGGCATTATTCAGGAAGTAGGGATGCATTTTCAGAACACTACTCACAAAATAATGTAACTCTTGCTTGAGGGCTAGCCTTGCTAATAACAGTAGCAACAAGAACAACAATTATAATCTCAATGATTCCAACAACCATCGGAACGGCTTGTGCTAGGGTTTAGTGTGCTGTGCCCTTTGTGTAAATCATTGCATTCAGTCCTCACCACAACCATTATAGGCAGGCCTTATTTATCCTTATTATCCTCCTCAATTTATAGATGAGGAAACTGAGGCTCAGAGAGGTTAAGGAACTTGTTAGGATCATATAGCAGGTAATTGTTAAAGAGCTGGGATTTGACCCTAGGTGGGTGTGTCTTCAGAGATGGCAGGAACTGACCCTCCGTCCCATACTGGAGAAAACTGACCTATTGGGGGGACCCTTTTGAAGTAGGCCAGAAGTTCTCTTTACCTTCTTTCTTTCTGCAGGTTTCCCTGCCCTTCTGGCACACATTGCCATGCAACATGAGGTTAGGTAGAAGTGATGCCTTGACTAAGTCTCCACTTTGTAGAAGCAGCAATGGAATGATTCTGTTTCTCACATCCCAGCACAAGGACTGTCGAGTCCCATGATCGCTGGGAGCATTAGCGTAGCCACATTCTGTACTCTTCGTTCTGTACCTTATCTCAGTGGGGTGAGAGTCCCAGGCTCTTTTTCTATCTACATGGGGATTTACACTAAATAAATATCCCAAGGAGAATTGGGCTAAGGGCTGTCCTCTGCATATGTTCAACTCAAGGACTCCATGTTCGAGTTGAAGTGGTCTGTGGTCCAGGGATTTCATAGGATCATCAGTTTTCTCTGTTTCAGGTCAAGCCCCCAAGACTAATACTCAAAATTCACTTGACACAGTTATTCATGCTTTCTTGGAAGGAACCAGTTTGAAAATATAAGAGAAAGCCTGAAGACCATGCTAAGTGTTAGACTGCCTCTTGTGATACTCCCTGTGGGTTCTGTTGAAAGGCACAAGAAAAAGTTCAAGGATAGTGCACATTTGCTGTACCACTTGTACACTCTGTATTTGGTTTTGTCTGTTTGATTCTGTATATTTGATTCTTCTGTGGAAGACAAGAAAGCAAATGGGAAGGTTAAGCTCACAAGAAACGTTGACTGTACATAGAATGTGAGCCAGCAGTTTTGAGAAATGGGTGAAACTCCTAGGATGTTATCTTAGAATCGTAAGTATAGATAAGGTGTAAGGAAATCGCTTGTGAGACAGGCAGAAGTCATGAGATGTGTTCCATATAGACAGTAAGTGAGCAGTCTATAAAACATGCTAAAGAAAGAATAAATGAATTATATGATGGGAAAAGATACAAATGTTACTTGTAGATAGAAAGGGATGGAGAGATCAAGTCGTGATCATGCCACCTCTGGGCTGACAGCTGTGTCATCCCTGGATGACTGCTCATTGGTGACACCCATTTTGGTCCCTCATGTCTTCTTCCCAAGAAATGAACATAAAAGCCAGAGCTGCTGCAGGCTAATTGGGAAGCTATAGCGAAATTGCTCCTGGATCTCTTTGGGAGAAAAAGTGTGTGTCATTATTCCGGGGCACCCTCTGTCTGTTGGCCCCTTTGCTGCAACCTCATCTCTGGTCCTCATAATCACACTGACAGGCTGATGTGGGAGAGAGAGGGAGAGGGAGAGAAAGAGAGAGGAGAGAGAGGAAGAGAGAGAAGAGATATGAGTGTGGTCCTTCTGCCGACTTGTACTTTATTCTAAGTGTCTTCAATTCTTCCCTTCTGTTTCTCACGGTGTATTTTATTTTTTAAAGATTTATTTATTTGTTTGACACAGAGAGAGAGGGGAGAGTGAGGGAAGGAGATCACAAGAAGGGGGAGTGAAAGAGGGAGAAGTGATCTTCTGGCTGAGTAGGATCCTGATGTGGGGCTTGATCCCAGGATCCTGGGATCATGAACTGGCTGAGTCAAAGGCAGATGATTAACTGACTGAGCCTCCCAGGTGCCCTGGGAGAGAGTTTTTTTTTTTTTCTTTTTAATTAACATATAATGTATTATTTGCCCCAGGGTACAGGTCTGTGAATCATCAGTCTTACACAATTCACAGCACTCACTATAGCACATACCCTCCCCAATGTCCATCACCCAGCCACCCTCTCCCTCCCACTCCACCCCCCAGCAACCCTCAGTTTGTTTCGTGAGATTAAGTCTCTCTCTCTCTCTCTCTCTTTTTTTTAAGATTATTTATTTATTTATTTGACAGATAGAGATCACAAGTAGGCAGAGAGACAGGCCGACAAAGAGAGAGAGGAGGAAGCAGGATCCCCCCCTGAGCAGAGAGCCCGATGTGGGGCTCGATCCCAGGACCCTGGGATCATGACCTGAGCTGAAGGCAGAGGCTTAACCCACTGAGCTACCCAGGCGCCCTGAGATTAAGAGTCACTTATGGTTTGTCTCAGGGAGAGAGTCTTAAGCAGACTCTGTGCTGCGCGCAGAGCCGGATATCACGACACTGATAACAGGATCTGAATGGAAACTGACTTAACTGACTTAACTGACTGTGCCACCCACATGCCCCTCTCATGGTGTATTTTATTTTTTAAAAATTTTTATATATTTTATTTATTTATTTTAAAGATTTTATTAATTTAAAGATTTTATTTATTATATTTATTTATTTGACAAAGCAAGAGATAGAGAGAGAGGGAACACAAGCAGGGGAAGAGGGAGAAGCAGGCTTCTCACTGAACAAGGAGCCCAATGCAGGGCTCAAGTCCAGGACCCTGGGACAATGACCTGAACCAAAGGCTTAACGACTGCGCCACCCAGGTGCCCCACTCTCATGGTGTATTTTAAATAGATTTACTAAACCATGCAATTCTGAGCATATTCAATTTTGAGGCTTTGAATCTTTCTGTCTTGTAGCCTTGGGGATGACTTACTTGGTAGGGTCCTCAGAGGTAAATTCCCACATGACATCCGTGTTAGACTGTCACCATTTGGATATTTTCACTCACATCATCTATTTCCTTGGATAAGACTCCAATGGTGGATACTTTTACTCCATCAGAGGACCTAGGAAAGAGCTGTGCCAACAGAGTTTGGAATAGAGGCAAAACCAATTTTGGAGAGCTCCAATGTGTATTGAAAAAGAAAGCAATTGCATAAATGTGTTGTATCACATCCTGAGTATGGTCTTAGGCCCTCTGCCAAGGTAGTCAGTGAACATTTTTTGTGAATTTGATTTTTTTTTAATTAGGAAAATTACCGAACCTCCAGAGTAGCAAGAGAAGGACAGCATGGGCCCTCTGTCATTCATTCAGAGCACATTTGGGAGGAAAGAAGAGTGGTGGTTTGCAAAAATGAATCCCTAAATAACAAATGATTTTAATGACTCTGGGTGACTTAGCAGCTCCCATTGAGTGACCACCTCAATATATTATTTATGCCTTTTGTGTTTTTTCTCATATAGCATCTTCTTTTAATCCCCTCTGCTTATAGCATTCTGTTGTTCATGTATTGTGTTTTAACCACAAACTTTTTGCCACTATCAGTCACATGGTTCTAAAATGAAATACAGATTATAAAAGGAAACACTTCCCACGCATTGAAGAAATGGTTTCCAGCTGGTCTTAAAATTGTCTCCGATTCCCCCTGGATGTAAGCGTTTATCTGCTAATGCTTAGCACTTGGGACTTCCCCTGCTCAGTGTCCAAAGTGGGAACATGCAGATAAAGCCAATATTTTAAGAGATTAGTATCTGAGAAACATAAAATTGGATGAAATAAATATCGCACATGTATAAGAGGAAAGTTTTAAGCACCATATAGTGAAATTATGCTTGCCCTCAAAAACAAAAACAAAAACAAAAACAAAAAACCAAAAACCAGATAGCAACAACACCAAAAACCAAACTCCTTGTGTCAGAGAATACAAGGCTTGGTTGCTTTGCGATCAGGAGGCATGAAGTGTGCTCAGAAGGGTTAAGATTATAGTGCAGTGATGCTGTTCCAAGTGATCTGTCAATCTGGCAGAGGACCCTAGGTCCTCAGATGGAATTCCTATGGAAAATTGTCTGTTTGGAAAAATAAAAAGGATCTATCAGGTACCCTGGGTCCCCTCTAGGCCCTCTGCTGTTTTGGAGGCTCTAAAGGTTTTTCATGCTGTCACAGGTATTCAGGCCTTGGAGATGACTCCTTGGTGGTTGCTAACAGGAAAGGAGTCAGGGAGTCATCACTTCCAGGCAACTTTGAGGACCAGGGAGGTCCCTGTGCCTGAATTTATAGATTTAGATAAATGTTCATTTCCCTTTTCATTACACAACTTGCCCTTCCTGCCTATGGTAATAGGCTTTTATCAGTTATGGGGCTCATTTAAATCAATCCAGTTTTGGACTTCAACAAGACAAATGGTGGCATCTTCCAGGAATATTGTGGAGAAATCACTTTCAAAAAAATAAAGCATTGAAGTGCAAAGTAATAAAGCCCAGAAGAACGCTCCAAGCCGTACCTATGTTTCTGAAGTGCTCTGACCTTTGCATCCACCAGTCATGGACTGTTTTCCCTTCATTTTAGCTGTCTCTGGCTAAAATGGGTGGGGTGAGTCTCTTTGGACAACAATAGGCAGTTTCTCCCCAGTTAATGGGCACAGTAGTAAGATTTATGTCAGGAAGACTTGCTGGAAAGAACAATGTGGCCTCCCAAAGCCACCTGCTTCCTTAGCAATCACTTTCCAGCTGAAGTCAGAGTGGCACTTCTCAAACAGGATTCCCTTAGAACACTAGGGGTTGTTTAAACCGCTACTGGATTTGATTGCTTTTTAACCATTGCGTATGGTCAAAAAAAAAAAAAAAAAAAAAAGTGTGGAAAATTCTAGGTTGAACAAATTTCAAGGCATTACTTTCCTGAAAGGCATTAACAAATATTTAATGTGTTAACCTGAATCACATGTCTTGGAATGAATGGTTTGCAGAGCACAGTTTTCAGACATGGAGCAAGGGAGAGGAACTGTAGAGAAGTGGTCCATACTGGCTTCCATGACCGTGGGTGTCACTGACCTTTTGACTGCCAGGGGTTAGGCAGTGCCAGAGGTGTGACTGGAGGAGAGGAGAAGGAGGAGAGGAAGGAGGATAAAACAGAAATGACGAGGTGATAGAGATACTCAGTGACTTAGATTTCTGACTCTTGTGTGTCTGGGTTTGGGGGCCCTTTTGGGTAAGAAGCGTTCCTTCCACTCTTGCTGTGGAGCAAAACTGACTTGACCTCACCAGGGAGGATGGTGTTGGATGATATAGCTCTCCGTGTTTTAATCCGGGTTGGCTTCCTTTTCCAAGATGGCTTCTCTTTTCTCAGTTATGTGTATAAAAATGTGTATATTGTAGAATTACCATCTTTTCTTTTGGCCATGAACTTGAGTTTTCTCCTGGATAGTACATCAAGTCATGGATATTTGGGTGTAAATCCATAGCAAAAGTTCACTGAGTAAAGAAGCAAGGGGAATAAAGATATTCTGATGTCAAGAAGATGGGGTATGAGGTGGGCAAAGTGAGAGGAGGCTTTAGAAGGCAGAAATGGTGAAGAAAAGGCCACAGCAGAAAGGGGAGAAGGGATTGAATAGCGTGGGAAGACCAAGAGAGAAATTCATTCAAGACTTTCTGGAGGTAGAATCCAGCCAAACAGCTTGCATCAAGTAATATCAGAGAATGGACCCCAGAACTAGTTCATTGTCATTATGAATGACTAGAAAAAGACCAAGGAGTACGCAGCAGAAAATAAAAATTCCTCCTTCATACCTCCAGAGATAGCTATTGTTAACTTGTAATATATTTTCCATATATATATTCATTATGCAACTGTATGTATTTTATGTGACAAAAATCATACCACATATATAACTTAATATTCCACATTTAAATTTAAGACTTAATATGTATACTTTATTTATTTTTTAAAAGATTTCATTTATTTATTTTAGAGAGAGAGCACAGGGGGAAGGGGCAGAGGGAGAGGGAGAAGGAGAGAATCTTAAACAGATTCCCTGCTGAGCGCCCATGTGGGGCTCGATTCCATGCCCTGGGATCAGGACCTGAGCCGAAATCAAGAGTCAGATGCTTAACCCACTGAGCCACCTGGTTGCCCCTCAAAATTTTGACTTTAAAGAATTTATTCAGTGAGGGAAAGTATTCCCCTGACCCGGAATGAAAACTTCGGGTAGCTCCGCGACTTTGCTAATTACAGTGGTTTATCATTGCCTTAAATCTCCTGATCTCCATTCAGAAATTTAAAAATCCAGTCTGGAATAAGAAGCCACATTCCAGTCTTCGTTTGAAAGCCAGTCCCCTCCCATGGCAGGTAGGCCAGTGGCAGGTTGCGATCAGTTTTTTCTTGCTGACCTTCTCTCCTCAATAGCTTCTGTTTCTGACCCAGAGTGGGGGAAGAATAAGGGGTCAGGGCAGGCATGGGAAGGTTCCTACTGTCTTAAGATGAACTGGCTTTTGATCTTGATGAAGTCCCAAAAGTTCGTTTTGGTTTTGTTTCCTTTGCCTTTGGAGACACGTCTTGAAAGAAGTTGCTGTGGCCGATGGACGAATGGATAAAGAAGATGTGGTCCACATATACAATGGAGTATTATGACTCCATCAGAAGGGATGAATACCCAACTTTTGGATCAACATGGATGGGACTGGAAGAGATTATGCTGAGTGAAATAAGCCAAGCAGAGAGAGTCAGTTATCGTATGGTTTCACTTACTTGTGGAGCATAAGGAATAACATGGAGGACACTGGGAGAAGGAGAGGAGAAGTGAGTTGGGGGAATCGGTGGGGGAGACAAACCATGAGACTGTGGACTCTGAGAGACAAACTGAGGGTTTTGGAGGGGATGGGGTTGGGGGGATGGGTGAGCCTGGTTGTGGGTATCAAGGAGGGCACGTATTGCATGGAGCACTGGGTGTGGTGAAAAAACAATGAATCTTGGAACAGTGAAAAAAAAAAAAAAAGATGAACAGGCAGTTTACAGCTGACTCCTTCCCAGGGATGCTCTGCCTTGATGGAGAGGTGATTCCCCTGGGCTGGCAGCTCTCCCCGTGGCCCTTTTTTCCCCAGCTACCCACTCTGCACAGACTTTCTCTGTTGGGGTTCCGTCATGAGCACCCAGGTGGTCTTGCATAGCATTCCTATTAACATGACCTCTTGTGAATAGTCTTTCTAGGAGTTTTACATGTTGTTCGATGGCACAATTGCTCTCAAGACACTCTCTTCAAAAACCCTCCTTCTCCTCACTCTCTCTCTGCCATTTATTATCTCCACTGTGAGCCAGGAATGTAAGAGACACATACAACCAATTTTCAGCTAAATCCTTGAGAAATTTTGCATTTGGACTCACACCTCCTTTGGAATCTTTGTGCTTCAGGTGAAGCCTCAGTTTTAATTCCTGCTACAAAGATGTTTGTATGTATACCTCTGAATTTCTCTTAGGGTGGCAATTTACTTTAAGATGGCTTTCCAGAAGGGGAATCATCGGCCGGAAGGACTTGGAACAAGTATTTTCATTCTAAATGCCTGGTTGTTTTCTTCAACTGTGAGACTGATGGGGGAACGGCTGGGCTAACTCAGGGATGAAACAGGTTGTTATGGGCAAGCTAGACCCTGTGTTAAGTGGTACCAGGGTGGGTATTGGAATTTTTCTATGTACCTATAATTTGCTTATCTGTTTAGTGCCAATAGTTTGAGGTTTTTCACACTGTAGTTCTTCTAAGCATCTCGCAGTGCCAGGGCGGAACAGTTACAAAGGGGCCAGGCCCACAGTTTACAATGGAAATAGGAAACTCTTGGATAGGGTATCAGTCGAGATTTAAATAACAATAATTAACATTTACATAGCACTGAGCATGTGGGGAGGGGCCCTTTTAAAACTAGGACCGATAACATATGCTCCTTGCTTTAGACCTCACACCAACTCTATGAAGAGGCACTTTTATTATTCCCATTTTACAGATGAGGAGGCTGAGGCACAGGGAGATCACGTAACTGAGGGAGCTCCTAGGTGGCACCGCTGAACGTTGACCCCAAGCTGTTGGGCTGCACAGAGTGCGTCTGACATTGCACGGAGCTGCCTGACACCAAACAAAGCACTCTCTCTCGGGATTAAACTCAGAGGTTTTGTTACCTTCCCACGAAAAAGACCGGAAACAATCTCAGAATGCATCTGGTTTGCAGGGGTGACAAGTCTGCAAAACGAGGACTGTAGTCCAGCGTGGTGGGTACCCGCTTCAGCTTGGTGCTCTGGCTTCGTTTCTCTTCCCCTTGACCCGGAAGTTGGGACCCACTGTGCTTGTGGTTGTGCTTGGGTCAAAGGGGACACTCACTAAAGGGTTGTCGTGTGGCTGAATGAATGGTGGAGTCCACCTAGACAAGGACACAAATGCCTGCTCTCTGCGTTTGTTTTCTATCTCCTTTTCTCCTAATGCTCTTTAATCATCATGGCAACAGTATAAGCCATCAGGATTGCCCCTGGGTCACACCTGAAGAAGGCGAAGTGTAGAATAAGTAAGGGCTTTTGCCTCTCCAGGGCTGTGCACCTAGTTTCCAGACCACATCGGTCATGCTCCTCTGTTCACCTCGTATCTGCCACTTACGTCCTAGGATCTGTCACAAGAGTAACACTATTTGCTTATGTGTGTTCTCTTAAAATAGTCCCCTCAGGAGACGCAACTAGTTTATCCCCACTTAGATGCCTCATACTCAGTCTTGCTATTAAAATATTTCCTCATGTCTCCAAGCTGATTGTTCACATCCTTCTCATTAAAATTAAACCAGGGTAATTTCTACATAACTTAGAACACTTCTGGCTTTGTTAGAAAATCCCTGTACTTGCATCTTCTTTACATGGCACATTTTAAAATTAATTATCCCATTCTTTTTTTTTAAAGATTTTATTTATTTACTTGCCAGACAGAGATCACAAGTAGGCAGAGAGGCAGGCAGAGAGAGAGGGGGTGGGAAGCAGACTCCCCGCTGAGCAGAGAGCCCAATGTGGGGCTCGATCCCAGGACCCTGGGATCATGACCTGAGCCGAAGGCAGAGGCTTTAACCTGTTGAGCCATGCAGGTGCCCTTAATTATCCCATTCTGTTAGATCATCTTTCTGCCTACGAGCCTGGCAGCTCAGGGAGACGTGTCCTGCTTCCAGCATTGCAAGAACGGATGCCTTGACCTAGAGTCAGAGGACCTGAGTCCTAGTGCTATCCTGCTACCAGAAGGGGAGAGTATTTTAGCTTCTCCTGAATTTAATTTTCTCCTACATCGAATGAAGAAGTGTGACAGGTCAAGGAAGGTGTTAGTTGTGCCCATCACTAATCTGTCTAGGAATTCCTCCCCACTGGCTCTTAAAGCAGTTCTCAAGTAGGCTCAGTGGATGCACTGCCCAGGGGAAAGCTAATCATTGTCTTGGTAAATACGGACACTCAGCTCCTGCATGGGCCTATGCCTAACATTTGTGGTCTGGGATAAGAGTGCACATGGAGGCCACATACTTTATGTCTAAATATTTAAAAGTTATAGGCCAAGCTAGCAAACTATTAAATAATATATGTTTTCCTTTCCTACCTTAAAAAAAATACAGCTTCATCGTAACCTGGAATTCTCTTACTCCTCAGCGTTCCATGTTGGAATATGGCAGCAGGGGGGAGATCAGACACTGGCCATGGCTTATCACCTTCCTTCCAATACCTGCAGTCAAATTCTGAAGCACCTTGTGTGCAAGTGTTGGTCACCCCAACCTATGTGTCTAAGTTCATCTCACACTGCAGTAAACAGCTGTCCCCCCTCGATCCCTCAGGGTTAGTTCTGAGCACCCTGGTGGTGAGCAAGGATTTGGGCAAGAGGATTGTTCATGCCTTGGGAGGCTACTTGGGCAAGTATTCTAGGATCCTGGTCTTGGGTCTTGCAGATTCCTCACCCTGAGAGAAGGGGCATCACTGAAAGAGGGCCAGAGTAGTTTCTCTAGAGTGCAAGGTTGCTCTGACCTGATTGTTCTTCTCCTATAGCTACCACGAAGGGTGAGTTCATTCTTTTCATTAGTGATCATTTATGATCACCCCCAAATTTATATTTCCACAGAAACGGAGGGAGTAGAGAGTTTCACGGAGGCAGAGTGGTCAACAGCATCAAATGCAGCAGAAAATTCCAGTAAGCCAAGGCTTGAAACGTGTCCACTGGGAGTGGGAATACGGAGGTCGTTGGTGGCATCAGACAGAACAGGTTCCTATTTTAAAAAGTTGAAAGGTGTTGAGAGATGAGGAAGTCGAGGTACAGAATGAGGCATATAATGAATTTTTCCAAGGAAGGGCTATTTATTAAGGCTCCGTGTTAGAAATTTCACATATTTTTAGTTAATTCTCATGATAATCTTGCAAAAGCAGCACCGTTATCCTCATTTTATAAATGGTATGTCTACATGTCTGCGACATGATGTGAATTTCTATATGAATGCAGACTTCCTCCCTGAATTCTAAAACCAGCTAACGCATAAATAGAAAGTCAAATAATACAGAGAAATAAAAAGGCAAGTCAATAAGCAATACAGCATTCATAGCTGCCTTTAGTTTCTAGGCAATATTTTATTACACCTTGCCTGTCTCCTTTGTGTAATCTTGGCTCACGGCCTATCTGTTTTATCGTTTGACAGGATTCAAAGTGCTATTTCTAATCTTCGGCAGTAAAAATATTCAAATCACATGTTTTAAAGAATAATTCACTTCAGACTGTCTCTCTGCAGGGAGGGAGATTTGATGAACTGAAAACATGGCACTGAGAATTGGAAGCACAAAGTTCGGTTCTGGTTCTTGCTATTAACAAACTACGGGATTTAGACAAGACAAAACACCCAGTCGCTTGAGTTTTCTCAAGGGGAATTCAGAGCCACCTCCGTATGTCAGGCTTCAGGCAATGTGGACTTGAAACAGGTTTATAAAAAAAAAAAAAAAAAAAAAAAAAAAAAAAAA
>NW_019154085.1:15363934-15380751 GCF_002288905.1 Enhydra lutris kenyoni
AAAAAAAAAAAAAAAAAAAAAGAAACAGGTTTATAGACCTTTTTGTTTTTTTTAAATATTTTATTTATTTATTTGACAGAGATCACAAGTAGGCAGAGAGGCAGGCAGAGAGAGCAAGGAGGAAACAGGCTCCCCACTGAGCAGAGAGACCGATGTGGGGCTTGATCTCAGGGCCCTGGAATCATGACCTGAGCTGAAGGCAGAGGCTTTAACCCACTGAGCCACCCAGGAACCCCAGGTTTATAGACCTTTATCTGACACCTTTGTAGCTGAATACGTTTTAGAAGGGAGTAGAGTTTTTCTGATTTTAGAAGGGAAATCGTATCCTGTAATCTCACACATGAATATTTCTTTGGCAAGATGCAACTGTTCCCATTATGAGAGAGAGAGAGCCTTGTTTTCACATAGGTCAGTATAGTAGGCTGAACAATGGCCACGCAAAGATGTCAGGTCCTAATCCTTGGAACCTGCAAATGCCACCTTTTAAGGGAAATGGATCTTGGTAGATATCCTTGAGGGAAGGATTGTGACAGGTGAGGTTACTGGATCATCTGGGTGGGCCCTAAATACCACCAAACGTGTAAGAGGAAGGCACAGGGAGATTTGATACCCATGGATGAGGAGAAGGCATCGTGACCGCAGAGGTGGAGATCAGAGTGATACAGTCACAAGTTAGGGGTTGATGGCAGTCACAGGAAGCAGGAAGAGGCAAGAAACAGATTCTTCTCCAGAGCCGCAGGAGGGAGTGCAGCCTTGTTCACACCTCGATTTTGGCTCAGTGAAATGGATTTTGTACTCTGGCCTCCAGAACTGTGAGAGAATAAATTTCCCTTGCCTTTTTCCCTTTTTTAAAAAAAGATTTTATTTATTTATTTGAGAGAGAGAGAGAGAGTGAGAGAGCACAAGCAGGGGGAGCAGCAGGAGGAGAGGGAGTAGCAGACTCCCTGCTGAGCAGAGAGCCTGACTCAAGGTTCCATCCCAGGACCTGGGGATCATGACCTGAGCCAAAGACGGATGCTTAAGCGACCTAGCCACCCAGGTGCCCCTTAATTTCTCTTGTTTTAAGTCTCCAGGTTTGCGATAATTTGTGTAGCAGCCCCAGGAAACTAATGTAGTCAGGTTTTGCTGTAAAATGAGTTACAAAATAAAAGATGAAGTTTTCAGTTTTTTGGATGTGGGTTAGAAATAGATTGTGGATCTGTATCTAGGACTGGTACCTGAATATCTTTCAAAGCGATTCTTACGCCTGAAATTATTTGCCACTGTATGTTAACTATACTGGAATTAAAAAAAAAAAAGTGGTTGTTAGGCTACCTTCAAATTCATAGCCAGTCAGAGTGGTGGTGGCGGGGGTGGGAGGGGCTGGCTGCAGCCTCTGCCGGCACTCTCACTGTGGCAGCGACACCGGGCGACACTGACGGACATTGAGTTGTGTTGGGGGAGGTGGGCAGGGTGGGCCCCTCCAATAACAAACTCTGAGCTGGAGCCCGAGGTCTTTCGCTTAAAATGCACGGCAATTTTTGCCATCATCAGGCAAATAAATGGCAGGCTTCGGGGATTCAAGAAGTGGCTTTGTGTCTCCACAGGTAGCTGATTCTCAACAGCCCAGGTAAAGAAGCACAGGTGAGAGGGTCTGAGTCTCAGGTATCAGGGGAGGTCAAGACGAGGGCTAGGGCATCAAGGGACATTGGTAGCAAATAGATTACTCTAACAGAAACTTGGAAAAATAGCAACGGATGCAGAACTCAGTTGTATCAATGTGTGTGCGTGTGTGTGTGTGTGTGTGTGTGTGTGTGTGTGCGCGCATGCGCGCGTGTATCCGCTGGCTTCCAGCGTAATGTCATAGGTTAGCACTGAAGCACTCATCCTGGACCAGAATGACTCGGAGACTTCATCGGTACTCAGCCCAAGGAGAGCAGTGCTCAGGCCCCAGAGGACTCACACCAAACTGGATGGACCTGGAAACTGGGAGGAGCGGGATGTGACTGGGCCCAGCAATGGCCAATGAAGGGAAAATCTCTAGGGTCGGGGTGGGTTGGAGACAACAATTGCTGATGTTGTCAACATCTTTGTCTTTTTGTTTGTTTTAAAATCAACTTCCTGACGATAAAATGGTCCTTGTATCAAAATGCAACCAGCAGTCTCTGATGAAATTGTTTGAAATCTCTATTTTAAAACTCATTAAGTTTATCTGAAGGCAATTTGAGAAGTTATGATCTAACCTAAATGGCCAACACAGGGCCTGATTAAGTAAACAATGGGCATTTGTGCAACCAAACATTTTATAGCCACTAAAATTATGTTTGTAGAGAGTTTCTAAAGGCCTGGGAAAATGTTTATGCTATAATGCTGTGTGAGAAAGGCAGGATACAAGATTGTTTATAGGAGAATGGAGAAACAGAATAAAGACTGCAGGAAAAACCAATCTAGTAGCCAATCCATCAAAATATATTAATACGACTATAGGTTCTGGGTAGTGGGGCTAAGAGTATCTTTTTAAAACACCATCTTTCTAATTTTCCATTTTTCAGATTATCTGTGCTTCACCTTTCTCTTAGGTTTGTGTGTGTGTTTTATATATATTACTAGTGTAATGGAAAGGACCCAATAAATTCTCCTTTCTGAAAGAGCTTGCACCTAACTTTCTTTAACTTACTTAATTCAAAGCATTTTGTGTTTTAAGGCAATAATATCCATCAATAAAAACGATATGGCACTAATCTTTCCAATTATATAAACTCTAGTGACAAAAGGTAAAAAAAAAAAAAGAAAGAAAAGAAAAGAAAAAAAAGAAGGATCTCCCTCCTCAACCCCATTCTTCTCCTGTAAAGCCAGACAGGCAAGAAGTCTGAGGCCGTGGAAAAGCATTCGGAGAATCCTGCTGTGGCGCAACATGGCTTGGATTTGCCCTTTCCACACTTCTGCTGCAGGAAGAGGCTGCTTTCAGAGGGGGGTGTATATGGAAGGAGACAAGCCGTCTGGCAGATTTCCTCTAGGGAGTGAAGCCTTCAAGGTTCTTCTCAGGCTTTTATCTCTTCCAGGATGCCCTCCCTGCACCCCGCGCTGGAGGAAGTGTCCCTCCTGCTTTCTCAGCACCCCTTGCATGCCTCTGTCACCATACTCATCGCATGACCTTATGTCCCTGACAAGTGGAAGCCCGAGACTGTTTCGCTTATGGTGGTCTTCTCAGTACCTCGGACATTCCCTGGCAGATGACATGTGCTGAATGAGTATTTGTTCAATGAACTGAGGGATTTTCCAAAATTGTGAAAGGAACTGTATTAGCTCCCTCGGGCCGTCATGACCAAGCACAGTGGTTGGGTGGCTTAAGACAACAGAAATGTATTCTCTCACAGTTCTGGAAGCCAGCGGAAGTTTGAAATCAAGGTGTGAGTGAAGTTGGTTCCTTCCTGAGGCCCCTTTGGGATGGTCTGTTCCATGCCTCTCTCTCATGGCCTCTGATGTTTGCTTGGCCATGCTGGGTGGTGGGTTTTTTTTTTTTTAAGATTTTATCTATTTATTTGACAGAGATCACAAGTAAGCAGAGAGAGAGAGAGAGAGAGAGAGAGAGAGAGGAGGAAGCAGGCTCCCCACCGAGCAGAGAGCCTGATGCAGGGCTCGATCCCAGAACCCCGAGACCATGACCCCAGCTAAAGGCAGAGGCTTTAACCCACTGAGCCACACAGGCGCCGTGCTGGGTGGTATTTTGACTTGCAGCTGTATGATCCAATCTCTGCTTCTGTCTTTGTGTGGTGTTCTCCATCTGTGTGTGTGTCTTCTGTGTACTGTGTCCCCGTGTGCAC
The DNA here is from genome assembly GCF_002288905.1 of Enhydra lutris kenyoni. Classification (NCBI taxonomy): domain Eukaryota; kingdom Metazoa; phylum Chordata; class Mammalia; order Carnivora; family Mustelidae; genus Enhydra; species Enhydra lutris. The sequence goes on from NW_019154085.1 coordinate 15,367,738, forward strand.
GCTTCCCTCTTCTTATGACGAGACCAGTCAGACTGAATTCAGTAGGACCCTACTTCAGTATGAACTCATCTTCTTCTTTTTTTTTTTAAGATTTTATTTATTTATTTGACAGAGAGAGAGAGATCACAAGTAAGCAGGGAGGCAGGCAGAGAGAGAGGGGGAAGCAGGCTCCCCGCTGAGCAGAGAGCCTGATGTAGGGCTCGATCCCAGGACCCTGAGATCATGACCTGAGCTGAAGGCAGAGGCTTAACCCACTGAGCCACCCAGGTGCCACAATATGAACTCATCTTAACTTAATTGCATTTGCAAAGTCCTTATTTCCAAATAAGTCACATTCATAGGTAGTGGGGTTGGGACTTGAACATGTCTTTTGGGGGGACATGATTCCACCCATAACAGAAACTACAGAGAACCAGTGGATGTAGCCAGCATAAGGCAATGGCCAGGCAGAGAGGGCACGCGAGGCACTACTAGTCCTTGGTAGCCGGGGCAGGGGGCTGGGTCAGCCTGTGATCCAGAAGGCACAGTGGGGCAGGAAATGGAGGTGGGTGCTAAAAACAAGAAAGGAAGAAACCGAGTCTCAGAAATTTGGCAATGCTGCCAGGCATGGGGCGACAGGAATTTGGGGTTTGTGAGGGAGAAGAGCAATTTGTCAAAGTCGACTTCCATCGTGTCCTCGGCTGTTGCTCACATGACATCTGCCGGTCTTTGGCTCATGGATCTACTTAGCCTCTGGCCCCAGATGTACACGAGGAGTTTGGGCATGAAGTGAAGTAGGTAAGAAGAAAATTCAAGCATTTTTCTCTTCTGAGTTGTAAAAGGAACGAAAATATGTTGGCTCTAAGTATCATAACAGCCTCTGTGGGAAACACACCAGACTCTACTCTGCCATTGTCCTAATCATGCTTTTTCTGAAAAATAAAACCCATAAATTGGTGACATATTTGGCAGAGATTAAATTCTCATAAGTGGCTCTATGGTAAATTTTATGTGCATTGCAGAGCACTGGGGCTTGAAGAGCAAAAGAAGACATGCTGTCGTTTCTCTCTGAGCTAGAATTTTAAGAATGTTTATTATTCCGTGTAAAGAGCATTTATAATAGCCAAATTGGAAACTATCTCAGTAAATGAATGCCCCAATGTGGAATGTCTCCCATAAGCTATTCCTTTGTGAGAGTCATTCCCACCCCCCCACCCACCGCCGAAATCTCCTATAAACTGTTTGCTGTTTAACCTGAGAAGGATGTAGGACAGAATCTGAACATTTCCATGATAAGAGTCCTTAACCCTTGCATTTCTTATCTCTTACTACATATTTCTTGTCCAAGAATATCCAAACTTAAGATTTTTTAGTCTTGAATATCAGAAAGTGAAAGGAAAACTTGAGGGGTTAAAATGTTCCTACTTGGGGGGCGCCTGGGTGGCTCAGTGGGTTAATCCGCTGCCTTCAGCTCAGGTCATGATCTCAGAGTCCTGGGATCGAGCCCCGCATCGGGCTCTCCGCTCTCTAGGGGAGCCTGCTTCCTCCTCTCTCTCTGCCTGCCTCTCTGCCTACTTGTGATCTCTCTGTCAAATAAATAAATAAAATCTTTAAAAAAAAAAAAATGTTCCTACTTGGATGAGGACCACATCCTTTGAGTTTAGTATAGTTGAAGTAAACATATTACAAGTCAAGGAGAAAGACAAAGAGGAGGTGGCATGCCAAGCTGAACCCAAACAAGGCAGAAACGTGGGGGATCTATCAGAATTTCAGGATAGACTACTGCTCTTCCCTGCCTCCTGAACAGCAGACTGGAGTTTGCAAAGGAAAAAAAACAAACCAGCAAACAAAGAAACCCAACTGAGAATCACGCCGTGTCACGTGCAACAGTAATTTGCAGTTACTTCATGCATGCTTTGAGTCTGTTTTCGATAACCAAGCCTATCTTTTGTAACCCAGGAAAAAAGGAAATATTTGTCCTACTGAAGGAGCTGGACTGGATTTGAGCATTCCAGCCTCAAAGATAATTGAGACCTGAGAAGTTTTCTTCTTGAGCAAGAGTTCAGAGAAGTTTACACTGACTTCACAATTGGCTCCAACCAAAAGTTTCAGCACCCTTTTACTTAAGATATTAACTTACTTGACCCCTCATTTGTACATGATACTGGTTAAGCGGAAAGGGGACAACATGAAAACACGTTTTAAAAAATCTGGGTTTGAACGATGCCTGGTATGCAAAAATAGTTAATTCTTCAAAACTTGGCATTTAGAGAAGAGGGTGGATTTAAATAGAGGATGACCAGCCGGCTAATTACATGTTGCCAACATTTCCCTCTGGCTACTTACTGGATGAGTCCTGTTTATGTCAAAGGCTGACTCTGTCCTTTATCCTCTTTCATGGCCAAGAAATGGAATGCCATGCATTTCACTTTAGATGAAATGTTCTGGTAAAACCCAAAGCAACAAAGCCCGCTTCACTTTCCTAGTGGGCCAGACAAGGCAGGTGGTCCTAGAGAGGTTTCAGGACAGGCTGAACATTATAAAGAAAATTCCACTTCACCGTCCTCTCCATGGCCTTTTACAGAAGGCGATTTCTTATCCTTAAGATACTGTGAAGCCAGGAGTGATTGATGGCACACTCAAGGTGGGGTTTTTCAGCATGAAAGCAGAGACTGATTTCTCGCAGCCCCGTCTACCTAGCTGAGAGCCTTGTAGATTAAGTGAGAGTGGAGGAGTGGGGAGTGGATTAAGGATGTGAGGTAGGGATGGCTTCTTCTCATTGCATGATTAAAAAAAAAAAAAAAAAAAGAAAAAAAGAAAAGAGCTTCCAGGGAACTCTGCAGTGGATTGCTCAGAAAAGGAACCAGGTATAAAATTGATAGAGCCTTGGAGAGAATGAGGCATAGAAGTAGAAGGGAAATGAAGGTATCTGTGAGGGCCATATGCTGGATATATCACCTAAGTCCACCCATAGGAGGCTTATCCAAGAGGCAGGCTCTAGTAGGAATTGTAAACTCAAATGCCTCTAGGCAGGGACTAGTGGAAAATACAAATACTAGAGAGTGGAAGACCACAGAGAATGGTGGGGACTATGTTGAACTGCAGAACACGTATTTGATATAAAGGATTTTAAATAAATTAAAAATAAATTAAAACAGCATGCTGACCAGACAAAACATACCTGTGAGCTGTGTTGTACCTGAGGACCACCAATCTGTGACCCTATCTAGTGAGAGCTCAACATTGAGGGTCTGAATTTTTTAGCTGTATTTATTTGTTGAAAGTGTCTTGTAGGGTCATCTGGGTGGATCGGTGGGTTAAGCATCTGCCTTCGGCTCAGGTCCTAATCCCAGGATGCTAGGATCTCGTCCCACATCGGGCTCCCTGCCTGCTTCTCCCTCTCCCTCTGCTGCTCCCCCTGCTTGTACTCTCTCTCTCTGTCAAATAAATAAATAAAATCTTTAAAAAAAGTGTCTTGTAAATCCATTTTATATGAGGGAAAGCTACTGTCCAAACTTTCCATCACGATCTAAGATTATGTAAAATTCCTTCTTTTTTCCTGTCCTTTGCCTACTGTCATGAAATGAAGGACATGTCTTTGGAAGGAAGATGTCTGTCCATCTTGGAAGTTGTCGGGAGGGACTGCCCTTCACTTCCTCAATGAGTAGCTGGGAATAAACACTGAGAATCCCCCACCATTGCCCACTCCAACCTCAGGGGTTATCAGCATACCGGTCCTTAATCTCAGGCACCCTGGGCTTGCTCTCTCCTATGTCCTCCCCAAACCCCAGTGGCACCGCAAAGGAAGCAAACCATCATAACAGTCAGCTTTGTGAATAGGGCCGGAAGTTTTTGTTGATTAGAAGGAAAGATTACTTTGTTGCTTTGTATAAATAAATCAAAATAAGTTCCTCCTAAAGTGGGTGCCCCAATGGGGCAAAGCCTGAATGAATAAGATTTATAGCTGGGTTAATAATATTGAGCCAGGGACATAACTACGTTTTTTTAAAAATCCTCTAGGTCTCTAGAGCCTTATTTTTTGAGCTCTCACCTGAGAGTTTCTCTCTAAACTCCTCATTAGGGATATTGTTCAAATTAGCTTTAATATATGGTATCTATTCCTTGAGCACATCAGAGGCTAAATAGTATTGTAGCTCCGTGCTACTGGCCTTAGCTTACCCCTGTTACTATTATGGAGTTTCCCACGATCCATTGTGGACAGGCTGGTTTCCGTGACTATCTTTCCACTGGTTAGACCACAGCCTTCAGGACCTTCTGCTCTAATTACACATAAACATCCATACCCCAGGCGGCTAGAGCAAAATAGCACTAGCAAATAGTTACTAACAACTTGGTGTGCATCTAGTGGTTGTATATGAAAAGTGAAGTAGAAATATGTATCAGATGGCTGATACAAAGAAGAGGGCCATCAGTGGGGATGGAGTTGGAAAAGTAGGTTGGAGCCAGCTATAGGCAGTTTTACTACCTGGGTTGAGAAGGAAAGACATTTTCCTAAATGTAGGGAGTCCTTGAAAGTTTTTGAGCGGAGAAGTGAAATGTGGAAGAAGCTTTTTGGAAAGCTTAACTTGGCAGAGATTCCAAGGTGGTTCAGAGGTGGTAGAGACTATAGGCTTGGAAATTAAGGATAATAAATCCAAGCATTAAACCATCTGGAGGCTTGGGATACTGAGTTATGAGGATGAGTAGCTAATATTAATTGTGTGCTCTCCATATGCCAACCACTTTGTAAGTGCTTTATAGCATTAGTTAATATTTGCAACAACACTTTGACGTGGGTGCTATTGAATATCACTCTTTTTTTAGAGAAGGAAATTGAGTCTCAGAGTAGGAAAGAAAGTTGCTCAGTGTTACTTGGTTAGGAAGCACCAGAGTTGGGATGCAAACCCAGGTGTTCTGGTTGCCAGCCTTCATCTTCAACCATGCTCTACACTGCCTTTCAGCAACTGGTGGGTGAGTTTCTTGGTCTCAGGACTTCCCCTGACGTAGTGGCAAGACTGGGACCCAGCCTGGGACCATTGGTATGACTCTGCCTCATTGTCTTATGTTTGTGCCTAGAACTCTACCTCAGACAGCATGCTTGCCCAGTATTTGACTTTGAGACACTCTGAACATTTGCCATTGCTTTCCTTGATTTCCACGGACACTTGGTAGGAAAGTAGGAGAAGATAAGGCACGAATACTATACTAGTAACATGAGAAGTCATGGGATAGTCATCATATTCTAGCAGAAGAAGGAAAGAAATGCAGATGTTGACGATGATACCTGCCTGTCCTCCTTGACCTTGACCTCGGGTCAGTGGGTATAGGATGCATTTACTTCCAAAATGGGAGTTTTGGAACTTACTTGCTAAATTTTTGGTGTTTCTCTGGCATCCTTCAGTCACCATAAGATGAGAAAAATCTCTTGTGTACTCAAACTGACTACATGTTTTTCTCAAAGCTACTGTGAAAGATCCCCAAACATTTTGAGCCTACAGATATTCCAGGCCAAAGCAGCTTTGTAAGAACAAAACTGAGAATAGAGATCTGCCATTTAAGTTTCTTCTAACACTACTCTTAAAAGTCTGATGCACAGTCAACCAGAAGGTGGCCTAATTACATCATGTTTAAATTAAGGTAATTCCATATAGGTTTCATAGAACAATTTATATGTATTTTTCTCATTATGAAACTTTCCTATATAAAGATAGCGATTGTCTTTGGCTAAAGATTGGCTAAAGATAGCCAATGTCCAACTCTGAGAACATTAATTTTGTCTAGAGCTCTAGACTCTTAGAGTATTGCTTCTTAAAATATGATTTTATAATAAACACTACAGTATTGAAGGAATTCTATTGTAGAAAAACAGACAATACTTAATTGTAGACCTAAACTATTTACAAATGATGATCATATCTACAATGGAGGAACTTACACATGTGTTTCATTTCATGTCAATTTCAACAAAAACTGATTGAGGACTTGCATATTATTACTAAATCTGTATCATGTAGTTTTTCTTACTATGTTGGGTTCTCTATGCTGAATTAAATCAAGAATAAGTTGTTTATTGTTTTAGCAGGATGCCCTCTGGTCAGGTCTAACTAGCTGCTCTCAACTGCATCAGCAGATCAACCCATTTATTGATTATCTGTTGAGTAAATTTTTAAGTTGAAACTTTGACCAGGCAATTAGTAAAATAGATTTGTTTTGGCAAACAAGCAGATCACAGAGGCAAGCAGGTTTAGAAAGACTATTGAGAAATCTGGAAAACATTTTGTTTAGAAAGTTAAACATATGTCTTTATATCATAAGAAAAGCATCTAATTCTGAGTGGCTGCAAATAGAGGTTCTCTAATGTCGATATTTAAAGATGGCATTGATAAACTTGTCCGTTTTCTATAAAAATATGTTACTGAGATATGTAAGGGTAAGTTTATTAGAAAACTCATGAAACAAGTTTCAAAATTTCAAAATCATTCTTATTTGATATAGTATGGGTCCAGCTTTAGTCAGAATCGATAATAAAAACTAGAACACTTATTTTTTAACAGTAGATAAAGTCCAGCAAATCCTTGAGGAAAAGTTTAACATTTGGGTCACTCTTCCTAATGATACTCAGTTTGAAGAACTGATATCGATCGAGAACCAAGAATTCTATTTCTGCTTAGGAGTTTTAAAAATTGATTCTGTGAAATCAATTTTTAAGAGCCAACTTCCCCAAATCCACATTTCTTATTAAATTTTACTTTATTTTACAGCATTTTCTTTAATATTTTGCCCATAGAACTGAGACTTCTTTTCTATTTAAACAATAAAATTCCTTAAAATGGGTTTTGGGCAGACAACATATTAACAACAACGCTTTAAAAAATTTAAAACCATATAATATGCAAATGTGTTATAATTTGGGTGGTATTGTTTGGAAATGTACTTTATTTTCAAGTAGGCTTTATGTCCAACGTGGGGCTCAAGCTCATGACCGTGAGATCAAGACTGCATGCTCTATGCTCCACTGACTGAGCAAGCCAGGCCCCCCCAAGCCCCCGGGTGGTATTGTTTGAAAGAGCCAAGAGCCCCCTTCTTCCCCTTTCCCCATACTGTCTCTGGCCCTGGTTCTGTCCAATCCTCTTTCCAGTTGTTTCTATACCTGTATGGCTACGCTGGCACAGAGACCTATGACGTTTGAATTTTCCCCTAGCATTTTAATTCTATTTCCATAACATTAATTTTCTTGATAAAGCAGTAACAGACTTAACAGGACAAATAATGTTTATCTCCGCCAAATGGCTAGTAGTAAATTAACAGTTGAAACAGCCAATTAAGCACAGGTGTTTCATTAGGGACTCTTTTCTCTGGCCTGATGACTCCTGGTCACAGTCGGGTAATTCTTTGTTAGTGTCCAGGGGAAAGTAGGAGCTGTGCTACACTCTGTCAGGACCATTAAACAGTTTGTTTCTATCTCACATTATTGCTTTTATGATCAGAAAGAACAGGCCACTTGAAAGTCTCACTGAGGGTCATCTGAAACGGATTCTGATGACCGTCAACCATGTCCTCTTCTCTTCCCCTTTCTGTCCTTCTTGCCCTGTCCTTGACTTTCATCCTTTTTCCTTCTCCTATGTTTGTCAGGCACCCATGATTGCTGCTGATTTGGGGGATAAAGCATCCATACACTTTGCAACTGGAGTTACATTTGCCAAGTGGGTTATACCCAAATGCCAATGAGCACCGATTTCCTGGCCTTGTGCACAGCCAACACTGCAGTCAGAGAGACCCAGGTCTGAATCCACTACCTGTCTGGGGCCATAACCAACTACAGAATTGTTACCTAACTCGGGTTTCTCTTCAATAAAATGGAAGTAATACGATCTACTTCATATGGCTATTGTGAGGAAATAGCAAAATAATGTATTTAAGCTTTTCCAGCATAATCTCTCAGTGAAGGGTGGTTCTTATCACCACAGGGTCAGCCTTTGCTGGGGGCTGATGTGAGGGAGATGGAGAAAATCTCAGTAGATCTTGATCAGTCCCTTAGCTTCTGGGAAGGCACTTTCAGCATTTGCCCAAGGTTTTGTGAAGAAGTGGGAAAAAGTAGGGATCAAAAGTAAGGTGACCTAGACAATTCGTTGGGTAAGATGTTTTTAATTAGACAAAGTCCAAAGGGGTAAGCACAACAAGTTTACAGGACAAAATCAAAATGCTACCACGCCAGATGGAGAAAGGTGGACTTTATCTCAGTAGGGCAGCCCTGATAGAAGGAGTTAAATAAATGCTGTTTTATAAAGCTAATACGATAGTGCGATGCATGAAAGGCAAAAGGCAGGAAGTGGCCTGTCAGCTCTTCCCAGCCATGGTCTAACCCAACTGTGGCTACTTTGTGTCTACCCTTGAAGGAGGATGTGGGGAACTGGCAGAACTCCAGAGAAGAGCAAAAATATAATCAGGGCTTGGAAAATAAGGGCTAGGAGGAAAGGCCAAAGAGCTGTGGGGTTATTTAGTTTAGAGAATAAAGGTCTCACAGATTTGATGGGTCATTATAAGAAAGACATTGGTTTCCCATCTCCACAAATAACAGGACAAGAAGAAAGAAGCTTACATTGCACTTCAGAAGGTTTTGGGCCAGAGGATTATTAACAAGCAGACTCTGGAGGCTCTTCCTGGCAATGGGGGGAAACAGGATTACTGTACCTTGTGGGTGTGTCTACCCACTCACATTCACATGCAAAGGAAGAACGAAGGTAGTTTTCAAATTCGAATTTGAAAAATTCAAATTCAAATTTGAAAACAAACCAGGGGCTCCTTATTTAAAAGTGTTTAGGTTTCCATTTATTAACAAAAAGTTAATCTGAGGGGTTAGGCACAAATTAGATAGGTTCGGATTTTCTGAGACAAAGCCTTGTTCCATTAGATTGGTTTTGGCCGACACCAAGTAAAATGCTCTTTGAGGCACATCTCTTTATGGAATCACAGAAGAAGCGACATTTGACTGTGACTTTTAGGGAGAGTTTGATGAACCCCAGTGCTGGTGTCCATATCATTGCCTGGTGACGCTATAATGAAGGGTTCTCTGCCTGTCATTTACCCCCTTAGGATGGGGATGGAGAAAGTGGGGCTCCACAGCATTTCAGCTCAGGACGTGGTGGTGTCCACGTCAGAGGGAGAGGAGCACATTGGCTTTCGTGAGTGTGTGGTCTGTCGATGCTTTCTGCTGTCTTCCAACTTGGGTGACTGGTGGCCTTCTTCAGTTTGGACGCTTCCTCCGCTACTAAGCGAGGCCACATTTGGTCAAAATAGCTTTACTCGTCATATTTCTCTTCTCCTTTCCACCTACCATTCTTTCTATCATTTCTGTTATTAATTTTGAATTCCATCAGAAATACAGAACAATTATGTTTTGGCATCTTTCCATGTCAGGATACATGATCTACTGTCCTCATTTTAATGACTGCTTTTTTTATTCCTTGGCCTGGATGTACCATCATTTATTTGTTAAAACATTATGAAAGGGTAAACCACTTGAGAGTCTAAGAACTTTCTTTTCATTTTGGTCCTGGGAAAACTTGGAAATTATATGCTTTTGTAGAAAATGATTTGGTTTTTAACCTCAGAAATGTGTATGAGAGTTAGGGATTTTCCTTGTTTTGGAACTTGTGGATCATATATCATTTATTTAAAGATGATAAGGATAGTTTAAATGACAAAGGAGAGGATCCGGGACAATTTAGGAAAATTCATTTAAAAGCATAAATTGCGTATCCTCTATATCATTTTGGCTATAGAGGCTAGCTCTCTCTTTCTGGAGGTTTTCCCCTCAGTTTAATTCATTAGACTTTTTAAGATCTTCTTTTTTTTCCATAATTTTCATTATTAAAAACACTTTTTTCTCTTCGTTCTCCTCTTGATAGTTTTCTTCCATTTCTCATTACTGAGTTATATATGTTTTTATTATGTGTCAGCACTGGGCTCGAGATCGTTTACATCAAATTCACTTAACCATAATTTAGAAAGATTGATAATTGTGCTCTTTTAGTAATGACGGAGTCAGCAAGAACAACACATACTCCTCGTATAATTAGTTCACTCCCATGATTGGAATAAACTCTATTCTGAGATGGTATCTATTGAGAACCATAAAACTTTTAAATCCTTGAGAGGACATTTGCTAGAGTTGTAAATAATAGAATCTTAGATTGTTAGCCATAAAAGAGGTCTAATTTTGTACAAGAGAAAACAATAGCCCAGGGATCTTTGTGCAAATTAGTTACTTTCATCACAGCAATCGGATTCGTATAACCTAATGTAAATGATATCATTTCTTTGTAGTACTGATGAAGTGAGTTTGTAATGCCTGCTTCCTTTGTTGATTTGGCTTTGGAGGTGTGTACTATAATGCATACAAAGTTGAAAATGTCTTTTGGGCCCTCTAGTCATTTAGTTTATAAGCACAGAAATACTAGTAAAGAAAAAAGAAAAAAGAACAAAGAACAAAGGTCCACATATTTCTTCCAGCTCCTTGGGCTCTTTGGCATGAAGCTTGGTAACAAGTCAGTGGAATCACCTTAGAAAGGTCCTCAGAGTTAGTGTTATTGCTTGAGTGGACATGGATAAAAGGCATAGACCTATGTTTCCCCTGCTAGAACATACATCATACGCTAAATAGAATCTTTGACTATTTTTGACTGTCTCTCTGCATCGAAGACCAAAACAGCCAAGTCCAACTCCATATCCACTCTCTCTCTCTCTCTCTCTTTTTTAAAGATTTTATTTATTTATTTGACAGACAGAGATCACAAGTAGGCAGAGAGGCAGGCAGAGAGAGAGGGGGAAGCAGGCTCCCCACTGAGCAGAGAGCCTGATGTGGGGCTCGTTCCCAGGACCCTGAGATCATGACCTGAGCTGAAGGCAGAGGCTTTAACCCACTGAGCCACCCAGGCGCCCCCATATCCACTCTCTCTGACGTGGTTATGGTTTTCTGATGATGACAACTCCGCAAAGCAAGTCACATCTATGATCTGATACAGAAAAGGTTTTGTTCAGGGTGAGTTACAACCACTTCAATAGAAATACATTTTGAAATATTATCTCTGGAATATATCGTTTTATGATATGTAAGTCCAGAAGGAAATATATTTCCCTTTTCCCCAAATAAAGTAGTTTTCTTGTTTTTCTTTTCTGATTACAAAAATAATAGGTTGATGTAGAAAATCCAAGCAATATAGAAAAGTATTTAAAAAATAAGTCATCTTGGACCCAAGAAATGTTAAAATTTCTCCTGACATCTATGTGTTTATTTTATCCATCCATGTGTGTGTGTGTGTGTATTTATATACAAGATATCATAGACTTGTATACTTTGTTTTGTACTCAACTATCTGTCATAGAGATTTTCTTTCCTTAAATGAGTATTGAATTCTTTTTAACAGGTTCTAGTAGCCCATCATATGGCTATGTCAGAATTTAACTAATCCCCAGTTAATAGACATTGGGTTGTTTCCAGTTTATTGGTACAAGCAAGGAGTGAACATTCTTACACATGTATCTTTGAGTCAAGAACCTATCAGGAAGGTAGATAAATTCCTAGAAGTCTGGTCCATGTCACTGGTTTGCTTTCCAAAAACTTTTCTTCCTAAATTTTACCAATTTTCATTGCTGCAAAAACATTTGAGAATACAGAAGCAGATTTTTTTAGTTCACTGACTTGAAAGTCTTCAAATATTCAAAATTAATATTCAATACTTTTGAGAAACAAATGTCAAATGTTCCTAATGACTAGATTAAAACATGTGCTATTAATGATTAGCAGGCAAAACAAATCTTTCCAACTGTTTGCCAAGCCATCAGGAAAAAAAAATCACTTTTCTTCCATGTTCTTACGCACAATACTTTGTGTATACTTCTTTGGAAGCCCTTATTTGATTTTGATTTTTATTCTTAGGTATTTTCCCAATTAAAATGTTAGTTCCCTGAGGGTAGGAACTGTACCACCACCCTGCAAGGATCTTATAAAGTTTGTCTGTTCCTCAGGAAACTGTGAGGATGGATCAACAGCCACAAAATTTTCCATTTGCTTCTCCCTCATTTAGCAACTTCCGCCTCCCTCTTTTTCCTTGGGTTTTGAAATATAAGTGTAATATTTGCCCAAGACAAATAGACTCGGGGCTTGGAGGCTACATTGTGTAAGAGATGTAAAAATCAGTCTACTTTAACTCTTGGCTCTCTGATTTCTGAGTTCTGGGATGCCGGGCAAACTGCTTAACTTCTCTGAACCCTAATTTTCTTCTCCATAAAATGGAGATAGTAGGTTCTATTTCAAAAAGTGTTGTACAGATAAAAGGAGCTTATGTCTTAAAGACTTTAGCAAGGTGCCTAGGGTCACACTCGATAAAAAGGAGCTATAGCTATTATTATTTCCTCAAAGGTACAGATATACTAAAAGAAAAAAAAAAAGATCAGCTGTTCCTTGCCTTCCACTCTAGTGAACACCTCAGTGTCTCGAAGGGACACCATCAGAAGCTCCGAGTTAACAGGGATTAGGTCTGAAGCTCGTAACAAAATCAACTTGGAACATATGTCCATTGATGAAAATTCATGTTTTTAAAACCAAAAGAGGTGCACTTTAGGGCAAGAATAGGATTGGGCTAGGTACTAATAACCATAAGGTTATTTTATTAAGATAAAAAGTAACTCTGGACAGTCTCTAGTGTAAAGCACCACATTATACAACACCAGGAATAAAAAACAAAACAATGAAAATGTAGAATTTGAATTCTGGTGGTCTTTGTTCTTTCCTGACTCGTGACCAACCTTTTACAACGACAATCTACTTTGGCCTTTTTGGGCCTGGGACCGTTCTCGGTTTTCACCAGGTTTGCCTCCCTACACTGGAGCATTTGCGGCTGAACCCACTTCCCGTGGAACAGTTGAGTCTTAAAAATGTGGAACACCTTGTAGTCTTGCTCACTAAATTTCCGTCCAGTTCCAACACTTGTTGCTGGAGATGGCTCAGGGAAATGCAGCATCATCTGTGTGTCT
>NW_019154085.1:15380851-15462154 GCF_002288905.1 Enhydra lutris kenyoni
GGGTGGCTCAGTTGGTTGTACGACTGCCTTCGGCTCAGGTCATGATCCTGGAGTTCCCTGATCGAGTCCCGCATCGGGCTCCCAGCTCCACGGGGAGTCTGCTTCTCCGTCTGATCTTCTCCTCGCTCATGCTCTCTCTCATTGTCTCTTTCTCAAATAAATAAAATCTTAAAAAAAAAAAAAAAGTCTATGGAGCAAAAGACCACAGCATCTTCTGCAGAATTCCACAGAATTCAAATTTGGGTGAAAGCTCTCTTTGAAAGGCAGAGTTTTAAAAAGATCAGCAAAATGCGTGCTTCCTGAGATTAAGTAACTATCCTCTTCTATGGAAGCAAAGACACTTCTTCCTCTTCCTCGAAGGAAACCAGATCCTGAAGACTTAGCAGAAAAACAATGCTTCACTTTCTAAAGGCTTATTACGACACGATGACGGCACTCTCATTTCCATCAGGGTGAAATGCTCCCCGGGGCTCCAAGCCAGCCAGGCTCAGGGTCATTTAGCACTTCTCTAATGTCTGACACAGGCAAATACCTTCATGTTTATGCATTCTCTATTCGTTTAGGAAGCATTTTAAAAACGTTCTTTTGATAGAATCTCATTAGAAGCAGCAGTCGGGTTTTGCACATGACCAGGTTTGCTTTCCCCGGCGTGGCTAGGCTGTCAGACAGTCTCTAAGCCACTCTGACTGATGGTACCACCCACTTCCGAGGCCAAAGCAGTTGTCAAATCAGTTGAGTGTGCAGAAGGCCTTTTGGTTCTTTGGTCAAAGAAAACCTGTAATTGGAAAATTCCTCCTTGATTTCATTGTTTACATAGACGTAAATAACGCTGCCTTGTCTTTTTTCTGGTTATGGGGTATGTAGTCATTCTGATGTTTTGAAGAAGTTAAGTAAGACCTTTACATAAACATCTTACGGAAATAGCTAAGATCTAAAGCTCGCAACACTTCATAGTTTTGTCTATTAAAAACTAGACAACGATTTTTTTTTAGAAGGTTTCTACCCAGCTGCCCCTGCTCCAGTTATCATTGTGGACTTTTGCCCCAGGAGACTGTCTCTACGTAACAGTCACGTAATCCTTACTTCCCAACGAGAACTACCTGAGCACTTAAAATAATACCTCCCACGTGGCCAGGCACAGTGGCTGCTCTGTGACTGGAGTCCTACCTGCAGGGCACGTGCCTGAGGGGGCAGGCACAGCTGTGTAGCAGGCCTTTGATCCAGTAGCAACACTGGGTCTAGCCAATTAGTCATCTTGGTCTCTAGCAATATGACATGGCCAATATGTAGCAACTACTTCCAAAGCCTTCTCTCCTTTTTGCTTAGATTGGCGGTGGGATGAGGATAGGCTGTGGGAAGTCTAAAAGGGAAAACACAGTATTTGTTTATTCATCCATTTCTTGATTATAAATGCAAACATCTCCTAAGTGCTCTGTATGGCCCCAGGCACTGTGCTCAATGTTTTACTACGCTATCTCTCTTAATTCTCACAACAACCAGCAAGCAGGTACATTTCAACCTTCATGTAGCGGTTGAGGAAACTGAACCTTTGGAAAGGGTACGAAACTCGCCCAAGGTCAACAGCAGTAAGAGGCAAAGCCAGGACTCCATCCTGATGGGATGCCAAGGCTGTGTTCTTAACCACTGTGCTATACTGCCTCCCTGTGTTAGAACATCTTTGATCTTTTACCCATCATAGGGTGGAAGGTAAAAATAAGAGAAGAAACCTGCTGGATGCTAGATGCCTGGGGGATACTATTATATATGTTTGCCATTGTATCCACATAGGATTATAGGAAGATACACTAAATTGTTACATATATACAAACGAGGAGGAAACTTAAATAGGCTCCAGCAAATGTAATTCAAGCCTTTTGATCTCTAAAATATGATTATAATGATCTCCTGCTGTTGCCTCTGTCTGTCACTGGTTTTCTGAAGTGCTCTTTTGTTTTGCATGAACAGTTGTTGCTGAACAACGCCAGCTGCAAGGGAACCATTCATGACATTCCCTCCTCCCCCCTCCCTTCCTTCCCCACCCACTCTGGTCCTCGCAAGCGCTATTATTGTGAATTGATATGATTGACAGAGATGGGAAGCTCTCCTGTTTATTTCTCTTACAAAATTTACTGAAGCAAAAGCAACTCCAGAAGAGGCCCCAGCATCGTGTCTGGTTCAGACACAACCCTTCAGGAGCGAAAGCGGCTGCCAGTACAATTTAGTTGGAAGATGGAGAGGCAGAAGGAGGAGGAACACTTTGGGGGAATTTTAAGCACTCTGATTCTCATAGTCTCCTATTTTGGGCACCCTGAGGGATAGTTACATCTCAAAGCACAAATTAGAGTAAGGAGAACTTCTGAGATTATGTAATGTCCTCTGTTCTAGACATCAGATTTAGGGTTGATCTAATTGACTTGGGCTACTCATTTCTGAAAATGGCTTCTGGGATGCAGAGTCACCCTTCAATTCAGCCTCCCCCTTGTTCTGTGTGAGCGAATATGCTCAGGAAACCAAAATCAGAGAACCACAAAAAATATCCAAAATCTGTATGCATGCCCCGGGTCTTCCATGCAAGTATAAATCTTTTGGTTATCTTGGAGGCTCTCAGTCTTCTGCGTTAGGCTTTCAAGTGCTGGAAGTACCGGCAACACCAACGCAGGGCTTCAAAGAACCAAAACTACCCCAGCATTTCCATGATGATAGAACAATATCTCTTGGTGTCTGCAAAAGTAACTCCAGCAGGAGCACCACTCCTGGACTTGCCGCTCCGCATGGCCTGTGTTTGAGAAAGGCCGTTCGTGCCCTCACTTTTTTGGTGAAACAAAGTGTTGACGTGTTTCAGAAAACAAGCGATCTCTCTTTGTTGCTGATCCGCCGATGCCCCGTCTTTTACTCTTTGCAAGATGAATCCCAACAGACCTCGGGAACAGTATAGATATATTCTGTTGCAGCAAAGATCATTTTTACAAAATTTGGTAAGATGATCCAAAGCCGGGATGCCATAGCATACCGTTTTGAAAAATACTGCCTGGTACCCCTGAAAAGCAAATCATGGTAAAAGAAAGACCAGAATGAAAGAAACAGAAATGCGTGGGAGGTGCTTTGCCAGGTGGCCCTGCCCAGGCATCTAACAGCAGACCTTGAGCCTTGTTCCTGTGGGGCCACAATGCTGGGTTGCTTTTTGTTTTGGTGACACTCAGTTGGACATGAGATAGCTTGGTGAGGCCTGGATAATGAGTCTCAAGTTGCAATGGATTCTTATAGTGTGATGATTTTGAGGTGGATATGTTGGAAAAATCATTAAAATGTATGTACTTAAAATCTGGGGCTTGTTCATTGTGAAAAGATCAGGTTGGCATTTAGAAAAGCTTGTGGTGTTATCACCCCTTAGGCAGAATGACTCAAGTGATTTGAGGGAGATTAGACAAGTTTATTTTATTCTTATGCACATTAATTTAGGAATTTGGCTGGAAGACTTTCCCTTTTCCTTGAAGCCAATGTCTAAAGTCAGTCCCCCTTAAAAACGCATAATTCATTTTCTTCAACTTTCTTAGTATCGTAGCCAAATTAAATGCTGAATAGTCTTGAGAAATGGATCTGAAAGAGAAAGGATGAATAAAACCCAACCAATTTCATTCAGAGTTAGCCTGAGTTTAATGCTTACATGCAGTGTGGCTCGGGCAAAGCTACCTGGTTCAAGCACTTGTTGACAGTCTACCATGTACCAAGTCTATATCCTAGACTCTGGGGATAATAAAACAGTGAACAAGACAGGTAAGTTCCGGCTGTCACTGATCTTAAATTTTAGTGGGAGGGGCAAATGATAAATAAGTATTCAAATAAAGATAGAGAGAGAGGAATAGAATGATCTGGTGGGAAGGGAGCCATGATGCTAATTCAAAACGGGTATTCAGGGAAGTTCTTTGGATAAGGTGACCTTTGAATGGAGGATTGATGAGCCACGTAGGCATCTCTGGCAACCATATTCCAGGCTGGAGAACATGGAAGGCAAACAACCTGAGGCAAGCTCCCATTATGACTCTGGGTTCATCCATGGGACTTGCTTTGGCCCATGGAATGTTCCCAAACACAATGGCAAGCAATGATTTGAAAAACTTGTGTGTTTCTTCTTGCCGTCTTGCATGATTGGGCATATTTTCTTTTTTCAAGTCTGCCTTGTCACAAGGACATGCCCAGGATAACCCACCTGAGATGTATGAGAAACATGTGGAGAAGAACCAACACCAATCACATCCCCCTGACAGCCTGCCGAGTCCTAAACGGTGAGCATGCGCAGTGAAGAGCCGCGGAAGTGCTCCCCAGCTGTATACCTTGACTACAGACACGTGAGCGACTCAAGTTGAGACTAGGAAAGCCACCTGCTGACCCATAGACTTAGGAGCATTCATAAATGTCTACTGTTTTAAGCCACAGAGTGTGGGGATGGTTTGTTTTGCAGCACCATTGGGGCGCTAGACAACGGTGACAGGCACTCAAGGTTCTTTGCACGTGGCCTTGTCTACCTCTTTAGCTTCCTGTCCCAACAACCCAATGCATTTTAAGTTCTAGACTACTGGTTTATCTGAAACTCCTGAAATGGGACGTAGTCCCTTATGAACTTCTATACACGTTAGTCTCATTTCTGAAAGGCACTTCACGCCCATCTTTGCCTGGGCAACTGTCCTTCTATCAAGGCTCAGGTCAGGTGTTGCTTCTCTGGAAAGTCATCCTGATGCCCCATTTTGGGTTGAGTGGTCCTTCCCTGTGCCTACACGAGCATCTCTAGTACAGAAGGGCACACCCATGATGACAATGTAATCTGCCAAGTGTTCTCTCTCCCCTAGGAGCAGAAGCTTCCCGAAGCCAGAGACTGTGTATTCTCTGTGTCCTGAATGTAATGTTTGGCATAAAATATCATCTCTACATACACTTTGAGCTTATTAAAGACATTTATTTACCTTAATGTAGCAGAGTTCTAAGTCTCACAAAGAAAGGAAGAATTCTAAGAGAACAGGGCAGGCTTCACAGAAGAGGTAGAAATTGAAATGTCTTTAGAGTTAGTAGGTGGAGAGGGCTTGCGAGGTAGAAACTGTGCAGGAGAAGTAGTAGCCATGAACAACGGCAAAGTGTTAGGCTGCTGGTTGAAGCAGAAGTATTGTGAGTAGGTGTAATAAGAGGCAGGGCCATTTTGTGAGGCTTTGAACAGCACGTGAAGGCATTTGGGCTTCATTTTGCGGGAGAGTGACACCATAAGAACCATATTTTAATGGGTTACTTTGGAAGCCGTATATAGGATGTTTTAGGGGTCAGAAGACAAAGAGACTGGATCTGTGGAACTATCTACATGTGGCATTTAGAACAATTCAGACAAAAGGCCACGGGTGAGAGTGGGAATGTGTCAGGATATATACAACACAGTAATTAAATGTGGGAGCTGGGAAAGGGGACATAACCAGAGACTCCTCTTAGATTTCTCTCCTAGTATCTGGGGAAAAAGAACAGGCTTAACAAGAACTTTAAAACCAGTTTGGACATACTGGGTTTGACATGCATGTAGGTGGAGATCTCTAGCAAGCAGAGACAAATGTGGACCTGTTGCTAAGCTAAGAACTGGCGCATTTGGGGATCTTTTGTCCAGAAAGGATTGTTGGAGAAACAAAGCCCAGGGAGATGAGAAGTTCAAGGGCTGATCCATGCATAGTGCCTTTATTCAGGGGACAATAAGAGAAAGTGGGGCATGCAAAGGAGACAGATATAGTGGAAACTAGAGTCAGATAGAGTAGCTGGTGGACAGTGCAAAGTAGGAGCCCAAGAATGGAATGAGGTACCAGTTTCAGATAGGAAAAAAGCTGATGGGAATGATGACTGAGAAGGGGCTAATGGATTTGATCATGCTGGTGTCTTTGAGAAAAGAATGTTTTGGTCTATCGTTATGGATTTTGAAGTCAAATGGTAAGGACCGAGTTGAGATAGATGAGAAGGTGGAGACAGACAGATTCCAAGAAGTTTGATAAAGAGAAGAAAAAGTGATGAAATAGTAGCTGAGGGCCTAGAAGAGACATCCTTATGATTTGGGCATTTGTGTAGATAAATGGGTGGGGTGGGGTGGATTAGAATAAGGGATGGCTCAACAGCTCTCAGAGGCCAATGTTTATAGCAGCAATGTCCACAGTTGCCAAAATATGGAAAGAGTCCAGATGTCCACAGATTGATGAATGGATAGAGAAGATATAGGGGTGTGTGTGCGTGTGTGTGTGTGTGTGTGTGTGTATGTATGTATAATGAAATATTACTTGGCCATCAAAAAGAATGAAATCTTGCCATTTGCAATGACCTGGTTGGAATTAGAGTGTGTTATGCTCAGTGAAATAAGTCAGTCAGAGAAAGACAAATACCATACGATTTCACTCTTATGTAGAATTTAAGAAACAAAAACAGATGAACATAGGGGAAGGGAAGGAAAAGTAAAACAAGATCAAAACAGAGAGAGAAGCAAGCTATAAGAGACTTTTAACCATAGGAGACAGACTGAGGGTTGCTGGAGGAAAGGTGGGTGGAGGGATGGGGCAACTGGGTGAAGGGGGCACTTGATGTAAGGAGCACTGGGTATTATATGCAACTGATGAATCACTAAATTCTACCCTGAAAAAAAAAATAGAATTGAGAACACATAAGGAGAGGTTTGCCTTTAGAAAGAGGAACTGCACTTCTTTTCTTGATACAGAATACGGAAGAGGAGTATTTATCCTTCACTGTTATGGGGGACAACCATGGCTTCACACAGTTTGTATTTGGACCACACCCAGAGAGACAAAATATCATAGGTGATCAGCCACTTGACATGGTATGAGAACAGTCACTTTTGAACTTCTTGTCTTAGAGGTTAAAAGGATTAAAAAAAATGAAATGTGAGTGTATTAGTCTTGTCAACAACCCACTATTTTTTTTTAACATATAACAAGGGAATATCAAACTGTAAAGGGATAAAACAAAAACACATGGCTTTCTAAAGGGTGGGAAACCAAGCAGATGATATTTATCAAATGCTAGTTTATTCTTAATAATCAGCTTTGCTTAGGTCTCCAAAATTTGGGGTATTGGGAGTGGATAGTAAATTTGAGGTATTATAAACACAACCGTTAAATACTCTATATCAGTTGTTCCCTCATTTGGCTTTAGTATTTTGTAAAATAGAAAAGTTTCTTTGTAGCTAGCTTCAAAAATAGACCCATAACTGTGTATATAAATATTTACTTCCATGTGTGGTTAAGCCTGCAGTAGGTACACATACATGAAAATATTTGTATTGAAATAGTAGAAATTTATAGATAATTTAAATTCATTCATGAAAATTCCCTTCAGTGTGGTTAAAGATTCTATGACAAAACGTCAAGAATTGATTGTTGAACCAAATCTTTTCTTTATATAAGGAGCAGGTGATGTGGGGTTTCTAACTGCTATGTTGATTTGGTTTAAGGTATTTCTAATACTCTAAGTCTGCTCTGTCTTTTATTAGAATGTTTGGGTGACTTGTAATTTTTTTTCACCGAGGTTGCCAAGATATGGGTGAGAAGAGACTAAGGGCAAGCAAGGTTGTTACAGGTGGATGGACATTCTCTCTGGTGGCTTTCATGTCAGTTGCAGGAAGTGAACTATCCGTCCCCTGCCCCACCCCCAACCTCCTTTCCTTGTGCCCTTGCACAGAGGTTGATGATGTTCTGTAAGGACCAGCTGGGGCGTTGCTGGGGCCCTCAAAAAGGAGGGCTGCTTTGATCTCTGCTCAACCCTAATCTCTTGGGTCATGTCTCTTTTTTTGTCATGGGAAAGGCCATGTCCCTTTTGGTGGACTCCTGGACAAAGAAGAAAGGCTGTCCCTGCACTTTTGACTGTGGGGTGCTTGGCTGTGTGTCCCAGTTCAGATCCCAACACACCCTCTATTGAAGAGGAAGCTTACAAGTCTGAACTGGTTTGGGCAAGTAGGAGTGAAAGCATTTTACTTCTGAACTTTCTGTGCTTTATGCCCCAAGGGAGACACCTTTAATACTGGACCCCTACTCTCTGCTCCGCAGGAAGCCTGCTCCCCTTCCTCTCTCTCTGCCTGCCTCTCTGACTACTTGTGATCTCTGTCTGTCAAATAAATAAATAAAATTAAAAAACAAAACAAAACACTGGAACCCTAATACAGAACATTAGAATATTTGTTTTTTTGATGAAGAAAATCCTCGATGCACAGAACAGGTGATACCAGCAACCCTGTTTCCCTGAATGGTTGTTATTTAATCTATTTAATAAATTTTGAATTCTTTGGAGATAAAGCAAAATGTAAGGAAAAATAGGACAAAAAGGAAGATGAGAGGGTTTTTTTTTTTGCTATTATTGTTTAGAGATACCAAGATATAGAAATTATCATTCTTTTCTTTTTTTAAAAGATTTTATTTATTTATTTGAGGGAGAGAGAGAGAGAGAGAATAGGGGAGAGCAGAGGGAGAAGGAGACAATGGCCAGCAGACTCCATACTGAGCACAGAGCTGGACGCAGGGCTTGATCCTACAACCCTGAGATCATGACTTGAGCCAAAATCAAGAGTTGGGCCCTTAAATGACTGAGCCATGGGAGCCCCTATGGTGTTTATAATTCTTAACAAAAGTTCCAAGAACATCTGATTTTTAAAAAATAGTGTAAACAAAACTGAAAAAGAGAAGAATTCTATTTTCTGGGGGATGTTCAGGGGAGGGCATCCTAATGGGTTTCACTTAAGTGTCAAAGAGAAAATTCGTGTGTCACTCAAATTTAGTTCTGCTTGCATTTTCTAGAACTCTAAGAGCTGATACTGGAACTAAGGCAGGACTTCTCATTTTTTTCCTGATGGTTCCCAGGCCAAGTCTCCATTTCTTCCCTGATGGTTCCCAGGCCAAGTCTCCATTTCTTCCAGCTCTTTTTGGTCCTTCTCCATCAGGCAACTAACTAAGAGCACTAATCCATTCTTTCCATGTCCATGTACAGGGAGGTAAGACAGGGATGAACCACACATTTCTATCCTCCAACAGGATATATTTGTGAATAATCTAAGTCCTGATGGTTTAGTTTTCCACTTGAAGTTTTGATGGCTTTTGGGAGGTTCATTCTTCATATTTTGAATATATTGTGTGTCACTCTTTCTATTTATCTGCATTTGCACGTGTCTGAGTTCATATCGCCCCCTTAAATACCTTAGTGAATTTCCATCATCCTCAGATAAACCCCAAGCTCCTTAGCATGCCTGGAATCTCCTTTCTTTCATTCTTTGTCTGGTTGCTCTTTCCTCTGTGTATGGGTTCAGCTTAGTATACATCATTTACAGGAAATGTCTTAGGTCCCAGGATGTGTGCAGGCACCTACCTCGTCTCTGTTCCTGTATCATTAGCCCATTATAATAAAGTCATTCACGGATTGATTGGTTCAGCCAACACTTTTTCAGCACTTATATTACTGATCGATCTGTCATAGCCGCTACCTCTGGAAATGAATGGGTGAGCACTGGTGCTCTGCTGTGGCCAGCTGCTTGGACAAATCAAAACCAAAGTCTCTGGCTGGAAAGTACTCATGAAAGAAATTGAGGAAGACACAAAGAAATGGAAAAGTGTTCCATACTCCTGGATTGGAAGAACAAATATTGTGAAAATGTCTATGCTACCTAAAGCAATCTACACATTTAATGCAATCCCTATCAAAATCCCACCCATTTTTTTCAAAGAAATGGAACAAATAATCCTAAAATTTATATGGAACCAGAAAAGACCTCGAATAGCCAAAGGAATATTGAAAAAGAAAGCCAAAGTTGCTGGCATCACAATTCCGGACTTCAAACTCTATTACAAAGCTGTCATCATCAAGACAGCATGGTACTGGCACAAAAACAGACACATAGATCAATGGAACAGAATAGAGAGCCCAGAAATAGACCCTCAACTCTATGGTCAACTAATCTTCGACAAAGCAGGAAAGAATGTCCAATGGAAAAAAGACAGCCTCTTCAATAAATGGTGTTGGGAAAATTGGATGGCCACATGCAGAAAAATGAAATTGGACCATTTCCTTACACCACACATGAAAATAGACTCAAAATGGATGAAGGACCTCAATGTGAGAAAGGAATCCATCAAAATCCTCGAGGAGAACACAGGCAGCAACCTCTTTGACCTCAGCTGTAGCAATATCTTCCTAGGAACATCGCCAAAGGCAAGGGAAGCAAGGGCAAAAATGAACTATTGGGATTTCATCAAGATCAAAAGCTTTTGCACAGCAAAGGAAACAGTTAACAAAACCAAAAGACAACTGACAGAATGGGAGAAGATATTTGCAAACGACATATCAGATAAAGGGCTAGTGTCCAAAATCTATAAAGAACTTAGCAAACTCAACACCCAAAGAACAAATAATCCAATCAAGAAATGGGCAGAAGACATGAACAGACATTTCTGCAAAGAAGACATCCAGATGGCCAACAGACACATGAAAAAGTGCTCCATATCACTCGGCATCAGGGAAATACAAATCAAAACCACAATGAGA
Source organism: Enhydra lutris kenyoni (assembly GCF_002288905.1). Classification (NCBI taxonomy): domain Eukaryota; kingdom Metazoa; phylum Chordata; class Mammalia; order Carnivora; family Mustelidae; genus Enhydra; species Enhydra lutris. Next base: position 15,391,403 of record NW_019154085.1, read on the forward strand.
TATCACCTCACACCAGTCAGAATGGCTAAAATTAACAAGTCAGGAAATGACAGATGCTGGCGAGGATGCAGAGAAAGGGGAACCCTCCTACACTGTTGGTGGGAATGCAAGCTGGTGCAACCACTCTGGAAAAGAGCATGGAGGTTCCTCAAAATGTTGAAAATAGAACTACCCTATGACCCAGCAATCGCACTACTGGGTATCTACCCTAAAGATACAAACGTAGTGATCCGAAGGGGCACGTGCACCTGAATGTTTATAGCAGCAATGTCTACAATAGTCAAACTATGGAAAGAACCTAGATGTCCATCAACAGATGAATGGATAAAGAAGAGGTGGTATATATACACAATGGAATACTATGCAGCCATCCAAAGAAATGAAATCTCGCCATTTGCGATGACGTGGATGGAATTAGAGGGTATCATGCTTAGTGAAATAAGTCAATTGGAGAAAGACAACTATCACATGATCTCCCTGATATGAGGAAGTGGAGATGCAATGTGGGGGGTTAGGGGGGTAGGAGAAGAATAAATGAAACAAGATGGGATCGGGAGGGAGACAAACCATAAGTGACTCTTAATCTCACAAAACAAACTGAGGGTTGCTGGGGGGAGGGGGGTCGGGAGAGGGGGGTGGGGTTATGGACATTGGGGAGGGTATGTGCTATGGTGAGTGCTGTGAAGTGTGTAAACCTGGCGATTCACAGACCTGTACCCCTGGGGATAAAAATACATTATATGTTTATAAAAAAATAATAATAAATAAAAAAATAAAAAAAAAAAGTCCCTGGCTGGGTTTGCCAACACCATTGTGGAATAAATTTGGATGAACTCACTGTAAGAGAAGGAACAACTCAAGAGACGAGGGATTGGAAAAAGAAAGGGAGGCATTTATTTGGGGGGGCCACAGCCAAGGGAGGTGGCAGGCTTAGCCTTAACATCTCCTCTGCAAGATAGACACCTAGAGTTTTATAGAGAGAGGTTTGGATGGTGGTGGTGGTTATGTGAAAGGGAGCAGGCAGAGAGAGCACATGCTCATAGGTGGGGGCTGGAAAGTTCAGCATGTGATCATGAGCAGTGAAGGGAATATGGTCTAGACATTCCATTGCTATCGGGGCTTTTCTGGCCTGGTGACTGGAGTATTGTGGTCACTGCAAAACATCTTGGTCAACGCCTCCAAGTGCGATAAGAAGAAAGAACAATGGGTTTCAGTTAGAGCATGGGTTAAGTGGTCTTGTCTATTTCTGGTTCTAACCATTGTGGTCTATAGTTGAGCACGAGTGCCCATGGACACTCATTGGGCTGGCACCTGGTTCAGGGATTGTTATACAATAGACTTCAATAAATATTTATGCAATCAAAATATATGTATATTATTTTTAGTTTTAGGATAAAGCTTGATGAGTTACTCATGAGTGAAAATGCCTTTAGAGACCAATGTAATGTGGTTAAAAAAAAAAAAAAAAGACCCCACTGGAATTATGAGAAGAACAGCTACAGGTGTGACTAACAGCCTAGATTTCAGAGTCAAACTACCTGTGTGCAAATCCTGACTCTTCTGCAAGCTGGCTTTGTGATATCAGGCCAATTACCCAGTCTCCTCACGTCTCACCGATAGGAGAGAAATCACAACAATGTCTGGTTGTTCCTTGAAAGGGAGGTGTAAGCAAAACGACTTTGGAAGCCTAGAGGAGTCTTGAAAGACAAAAGAAAAAGGCCGGATCCAGCTTGACAAGAAATGATTTGTTAAAGGGACTTAGGGACAGAAGTGAGTCTTGGGTGGGGGCAAGATGAGTAGTGTCCACACCCTCACCTCCTGTAAAAACTGCTTTTGTAGCCCTAAAGGCTGGGGAGTACGTGCAAGGAGACTACCCTGGAGGGAATGTTTGAGGATCATAGTCGTATCTCCAGAACTGACCAAAGATGTTATGCTCCAAGGGTATAATTAAGGGTGTGGTTAAACAAAAAGAAAGAATGTGGGACAGTGAATAGTTGTGCTCAAGAAGGCTTCAGGTCAGAGTGGTCACCATGGTGGGTCTGTCCAAGATGGCATTTCTCTGGTTCACACACTGGTCCACAAGGTTACCCAGAGGGACAAAGGAGCGGCTCCTGGGTGGCTCAGGTGGTTAAGTGTCTGACTCTTGGTTCTGGCTTAGGTGATGATCTCATGGGTCATGATATCTAGCCTTGTGGTGGGCTGTGCACTCAGTGGGGAGTCTGCTCAAAGATTCTCTCCCTCTGCCCCTTACCCCTGTATTCACTCTTTCTCTCTCAAATAAATAAATAAATCTTAAAAGAAGAAAGGCACAATGAAAAAACAAGAGGCAGTTTACTCAGATAATAAACATTTGTAAGGGTTATTTTCACCTCAAATTAGTGTGTATGACACAGGAAAAAAAAGTGAGGTTTAATAAAGGAATGTGTGTTTAGTTTGTTACATGAAAGGTCAGGAGTTGCTTAGATATTTTTTAGATTTCTGTGCCCTGATTGCCATGAAAGTCAATGAAATTTTGAATGTTGAGCAGATGACTGGTTTTTCTGCTGGGCCCCATATGCACAACTCTAAAACAGAATTCAAGGCTGACTATAGTTTAAAGATTGATAACTTTGTAAAACACATTTCAACTTTGAAGGACATAGCTGTGAATTAATTCTTTATGTCTTGCCGAGCCCTGTAGATTATTTATAGTAAAAAAGTTGGGCAAGGTTAAAAAAAAAAATGAGCGAATGGCCTGGTTAGATCTAAATTTAAATTTGACGGAAACCAAACTTGTACCTTTGCTCCCAGTGCCATTACACTTGTATTGGGATCCCATTAGACTATGGTTTCCTATAGTTTATTTCCTGTTACATTTCTGTCACATTTGTTATATTTTCTCCCTATCAGCTGTCTTCTGGCATCATTTCCTTATGAGCCAACCTATACTCTGTAGCCTATCCCTTTGACTACTCTCACACGTTTTATTTTACCTCTCTGACCCTCTGTCCTCCTATTGCTCTCATCCAACAAATCCTAAACCCTAGCTTAATCCAACATCTGACAGAAATCTTTATCATTTTACTCTGAACATGTGTTACTATGTTTAGGTGTGTGTCTTGTAAGATATCTGTTGCTGCATTTTGTTTTGTTTTTAATCCAATCTGAAAATACCTATTTTTAAATTGGTGGGTATAGCTCATTTATGTTCATTGTGATTACTGACTTATTTGGGCATATTTATATCACTGTTGGGGGAGATTTTACAATGATTTTCTTTTTTTTTTCCACTTTTTTTGGTATCAGTTTTTCTTTAGAACTATTTCTCCCTCAATTTATGCTAAAAGTTTATATATTTCTCATTTTTTGATGGTTACTTTTACATTTTTAACATATCTGCTTAATAAGATCTAACATTAAAAATATTTCTATTTTCCCTCAGAACAATATAAGTGCTATGGCATGTTTGAACTGTGGCAAACCCATCCCATATTTCAGGTTATTGGTGTTTAGTTCTTTTTATTTCACCCAGCTAGTCATTATATTAACAAAATCTTAATTTTATATAAAACATGTGCAATATTTAATGTATATCAATTGTATTTACATATATAGAGAAAACTGCAGAAATGATAACTTTACAGCGTGATACATTTTCTCAAAGGGAATGTAACTCATGTAACCACTAGATCATGAAATAGAATATTACTAGTATTCTAGTAGTCCCACTTGTGGCTTTTCTCACTCACTAACCTTCTGAAAGGAAATCATAATTCTAACTTCCATCATCATTGGTTAGTTTTGTTGGTGTTGAACTTTTTCTCAACTTTATTTTTGTGAGATTCCTCCACATTGTTGGGTCTAGTCAAAGTCTGTTCCCATTGCTGTAAAATATTCCATTATTTGAATACCTATATCTTATTTATCTGTTGTCTATTGATGGACATTTAGGTTGTCTTCAGTTTGTCTATTACACATAGTCCACTACAAACACCTTGTATGTTTCTTTTGTATTTCTTTCTGGGTATATGCTTTGGGTATATGTTTATATAAGCCCATTTCTGTTGCATACATAAAGAATTGGCATTGCCGTGTCATAAAATACACAAGTCACACTTTCACCAATAATGTATGAGAGTTCCAGTTGCCTCACTTCCTCACCAAGACTTGCTATTGTGAGTCTTTCAAATTTTAGCCATTCTGGAGGCTATGTAGTTTATTTTCACTTATTAGTTATTTCTTGATGACTAGGTTGATCACCTCTTCCCATGTTTATTGGTCATTTGGATATCTGTTTTTGTGAAGTGCCTGGTCAGATTCTTTCTGAGGTTTGTGCTTGTTGGTGATGAGCTTATTTTTAGCTGGGGATTTGCTTTTGCCTATGGAGCTCTGTGTGATTTAGGTTGTAAGTATGTACTATAGAGTGCTTTGTGAATGTGACCTACTGAGATGTCCTGCACTTGATCCTGCTGGCACTCTTAGATTTTTGGCTTGGGATTCTAGCCCATGTGCATAGTACAGATTTGGGCCTCTCACCTGGGTGGGGCATTTGCTTGGTGTATCAATTTCTTTTCTTTTCTTTCTTCTTGACTTTTTAAAGTAGGCTCCATGGAGCCCAGCGCCAGGCTCAAACTCACGACCCTGAGATCAAGACCTGAGCTGAGATCAAGAGTCAAATGCTCAACTGACTGAGTCAGCCAGGTGCCCATTGTGTACCCATTTCTTATAAGGAGAGTTTTTCTGTTTTCATCCAAAGATGGAGACAAATAGCATATTTCCTCACTGCTTGTTTAGAATGATAGCTAGAGACTTTCTAGATTAGTACTGTCCAGTAAAACATCTTGTGATGATAGAAGTGTTCTAGATCTGTGCCTTCTAATGTATTAGCCACTGGCCACAGGTAGTTATTAAGTACTTGAAATGTGTGACTGAGGAATTAAATTTTGAATTTTATGGGCCCAGCATGCTTCTGCTGCACAGCTCTGCTAAAATTTTGAATTTTATTTAATTTAAATTTAATTGTCATATTCAGCTATTACCTACCATACTAGCTAGTGTGGTTCTAGACCAATTTTCATGGACTGGGCAGCCCATTGAAGATTGTGGCTATATGCACTGGTCTCAGTTTCAACTCCTCTCATTATTCAGGCCCTAGACCATGTCTCCTGTCCTCACTCTGCCGCCCAGCTTGTAAACTCTGAACCCTTAGACTATAGTAGCACCAATTGGAGTTGTCTTCACTTTCCTTCTCTGATAAAGCTCAACTATGTGTTGCATATTTTTGCAACACTGTGTTTGAGTGTTTGAGTGTTCATAATGGAGAGGGGATAAATGTTAATTCAGTCTGCAGCTCCAGTTCTCATGTGGCTTGTCAAGCCACTTGCCATTTACCTTCTGTTACCATCACCCTATGGAAATTTTCACTGCTAATAGCACTCTACATCATTATCTTCAATGCTTTCCTACATGTCCTTAGAAAGCTTTGGCTTTGTTGACCACTGATTTCTTTTTTCGAGAGAGAAAGAGAGAGAGAGAGCGACCATGGGTCAGTGGGGGTGGGGTCATGGGGTGGGGAAGAGAGAAAGGAAGGGGAAGAGAGAAAATCCCAAGCAGGCTCCACCCCCATTGCAGAGCCTGACATGGGGCCTGATCTCCTGACCTTGAGATTATGACCTGAGAAGAAATCAAGACTTGGATGCTTAACTGACTGAGCCACCCAGGCACCCTGACCACGGATTTCTTAAAATAGTTCCCTAGTTTCTCCCAAAGCTCTACTGTTTTCTTTATACCTATATTGATTCTCCTTTTCAGGTTCCTTCTAGGATTTCTCTTCTTCTTCTTTTTTAATTGAAGTATAATTAACATACAGTGTTGTATGAGTTTCAGGTGTAAAATAAAATGATTCAACAATTATATACATTACTCAGTGTAGGTCTTCCTATGCTTACCTCCTTCAATACTCAGTCTCCTTCCTACCTTCCTTCCTTCCTTCCATGTATTATTTTCCCATGGTGATTTCTTTCAAATTTATAACTTCAACAATATTTTATAAGTTTATTAATCCCAAATTTATTGCAATTTTTGAAGTATTAGATGATGTATTTCACTATTTTCATTTCTCCATTGCTTTATTGCTCATCCTTGCAAAAACAAAAACAAAATACAAAATGCAAAAAGTAGATTTTTCTAGGCTCACAAGGCTCAAGGGGAAGTGATGAGAATCTAATGAAGAAATAGCTGCAGAGTGGATCTAGGCAGACATGGCTTGGCCCTTTGACTCAGTGCCCCCTTGATTTGTCTCCAGTGAAATTGTGAGGGATTGCAGAATTCTGGGATGTTAGCATTAGGAGGAATCTTAGAGTGATTCTTTGGTTTATTTCCCAGGTGAGTGAGTAGTGAGTGGCAGCAGCTATCCCCAGACTAATCAGATGGTACTCCTCCCCTCAGTTTGAGTTAGTTTAACTTAAGGAAACTAGGGGACATCCCTGTTTCTAGATGGCATAATAACTGATAGGAAATTCCAGCAGATTTCAGTTCTATCACTTGTTAACATTAGTATATAATGGTATAACATCCTATATGTAGCAACTGAAACATCAAAAACCATTTTTATATATATACTTAAAATATTTATATATATATACTTAAAAATCCTCATATTTTCCTTTCATGATCATTTAACGGTGTGTGTTGAAAAAGACACTATTAAGAGAAACTTTGAAACTTTTTTTCCTCTCATCACATGTCTGCTTTAGCCAGTATTTATGGGGGCAACATTATTCTTCCCCAGTAACTATATCTCCCTATTTTCTCTAAAGGTCATGTGAAAGACTGTGGATAATTCAGAATACTTCTACAGTGAGAAAAAAATACCTCATATTTAAATCAATTCAATCCTCTTCCTGACATCTAGTCTGTATCTAGGACACATCTGGACATTGGAAACATCCAAATTTGACTGAGTTTTTCAATTTTCAGCATAACATTTGGTAAATAGAAGAAGAAGGAAATGATAATAACTTTTTTTTTTTTTTTTAAAGCAACAGCATTTCAGTGGGGCTTGTCTACCCATAGCAAAGCCCTTATTTCTTGCCTTTTGTCAGACATGCCCAACATTGGTGAAGAAGGCTCAATTCAAAGGGTGTGGTTTTTGAGGTTGCCACATGGCCTTGCCATGACTTAAAATATCTCTCTCTGTCTGCTGCCTGGTCTGGGGAAGGACCAAACACAAGACTCATTGACCTCAGAACTTGGTGCCTTATGATTGAAACCTTTTTCAGGATACTCCCTAAGTTTCTGTTGCAAAGTATCTGGAGCACTTTCAGCCTGAAACCAGCATCCTGACCCTCTCCTCCTCCCTTTAGTAAAGCAGAGGGTAATAATTAATTTTGGGCACAGAGAGTGAATGCTGATTTTCATTGTTCCCCTGAGGACAGTAATCTTTAACTACTCTCTAGAAGAAAGGCTTCCTTCTTCAGCCTAATCCTTTGGAAATTATGTGACTAAAAGGTAAGTAGAAATGCCATGGGGAAACTTTCCTGGCAATCTACATATATAGGCTGGTCTTTGGGGTACCCAGCAGGGGTGAAGGAAGAAGCCTCAAATATACAATTCAGGTCCAATCCCCTACTGTGCATAGATGCATAAAAGGCAATTTGCTTCAAGTTATTAAATGATGATGTCTTTAAACATTTAGAAAAAATAGTCATCTTGAAGGAAAAGGCAAAAAGATTTTTTAGAGAAAGGGATTTTTTTTTTTCAATTTATAGAAAGGAAAATGAGATAAATTGGTTTGAAAAGAGAAAGACAAATATATTGCAAGGGAGACTTTATTCATCAAACATTTATTGAGCACCTAGTCTGTTCCCAAGATAGGTCTAGGTTCTAGAGATATAACAGTCAGTGGATAGTCAGACATGTTCTTTGGCCTCATAGACTTCCTGCTGTATGTGACAAGAGACCTAACCCAGTGTGTGCACGTGAAGAGGAATCTCCAGTCTGTGTGTGTGTGTGTGTGTGTGTGTGTGTGTGTGTTTGTGTGTGTGTGTGTGAAGAGAAATCAGAGGAGATTTCTCTCAAGACCTGAATGGAGTTGGACAGACACAGTAAGTCCCCAATTTAGTTTGGCTTTATTTTCAATGATCCTGTTACAAAACCAAACAAAACCGGTTCAAATTTATTTTTTTCTACCCTTCACTGGTTGCCTGATGAAGACACAATTCTGATTTCAATAGGAGACAATTGGATTGCTATCTCTCTCTCTAGCCCCCTTACGTGGGAGGAGATGTATTATTTCTCGTATCCCTGTGTACTATGATTAATTGTTTTATATACTGGTCTCCTCCTCTGAATCATGAGTCTCTTAGGGCCAGGGACTGTGTCTTAATGTCTATGTCCTGGCACAGAGGAGCTCTGTGATGGGTAAATAAAGAAGTCAAGATGGATGAATAACATAAATTGATGTGCTTGCTGCATCATTTTGCACTGATAAAAAAGAATATTAAAATGTCCTTCCTCCCATACAATTTATTCACTCCTTAACAAATTTACTGAGCATCTACTATGCATAGGTACTGTTTTGTTGTGGGAATGTCATGGTGAGCAAAGTAGGCATGGCGTTGGTTCTTGTGAAGCAGACAGACTGACGGAAGAGGACAGACTTTATATAAATAATCAACAGGTATCTAATTTCTAACTCTACCAAAGGGGACAATGTAGGTAAAAATATTGAAATAAAAGATTTTAGCACAAAATGGCAGGAACATTTAAAGTTTTGTTAAAATTTTTGATGTCTGTAAGAAATGTAATTCATGTTTTCTTCCTCTCTCCTCTTCTATACTCCTGCAGTGATGAAGTTTCTAAACTCAAGATGCATAATTTCTATGGGAAATTATGGGAAAAGGGTAAAAATTAGTATTTATTTTAGATATTTCAGCTGCTTGACTTGGTTCAGATGCTAATGGCAAAAACCACTTTTTCATAAACACTAGTCTGATTTTCCCTAAAGTTGTTTCCCAATGGTCTTGATACTTAGTGAGTCAGAACCTTGTTTTGAATGGAAGTTTTGGAGCTCAAAAAATTATCAACATCTATAATCAGGGTGTACATTCTTGCATATTGAGCTTGTGAAAGGGTACATAGTTACAGAGATAGAAAATAAGTGCAGTAGTCATTTGCACTGCTTTTCAAATGTCAGGAAGACTACTCTTAGAAGCTTATGGAATAATTATACATGACACAGCATATTTTTATTTCTGGCTCCAGATCTAAGAAAATAACCTAAAATAACTTCAGTACTGAAGGTGAACACTGGAAGAGCAAAGTGACCTCTTTAATATAGTAAGACAGCACACTACTCTTAAGTTGATGTTTCATAGCTCCTTTTGAAAATTGTGGATATAAATTAGGGAAAAAACCCAGCATTCTTTTCTTTTCTATTTTTTTTGTCTTGTTTGTCTTTTTTTCTTTTCTTTTATCCCCCCTGAATGCTATCATGTGGACCTCTGGACTGTGTTGCTAATAATTAATAATACATATGTTACTGACAGTAAACAAGCATGGAGCAGGGGGGTGCATGAAGTGTTGTGTGGTCATACTGGACAGTACTTTTCACAGGTACTGTATTTTCTCCGGTCGAGGAAACTGCTGATCATTTGAAAAGGAAAGGTTTGGGGCACCTGGGTGGCTCAGTGGGTTAAGCCTCTGCCTTTGGCTCGGGTCATGAACTCAGGGTCCTGGGATCGAGCCCTGCATCGGGCTCTCTGCTCAGCGGGGAGCCTGCTTCCCCCCCTCCATCCCCCCGCCTGCCTCTCTGCCTACTTATGCGCTCTTGCTCTCTCTGTCAAGTAAATAAATAAAATCTTAAAAAAAAAATGGAAAGGCTTATTTGTTACTCTTGCCTAATATCATGCTATCCTTGATGAAAATATGATCTTTAGTCTAGTCTGGTATTGAATTGTTTGCCATTTTCATAAAAACTGGAGAGTGAAATTGGTTAAGAATAAGGATAGCTAATTAAGAAAGATGGAATAAAAGAAATGAAACATTACTGACAGCTCCACAATCAAAATAGACCACTTCCCCAAATCCATAGGCCTTGTGTTCACCTTGTCAGCCACAGATTACAGCCGAATAAGGATTGTATTATAGAAGCAGACAGTAGAGTGGGGGTTACCAAGGTGGTACCAAGGTGGGGAAGTGAAGGAAGTGGGGAGATGCTGATCAAAGGGTACAAAGTTGTAGTCATGTGGGATGACTGAGTCTAGGGATGTAATATACAACATGATGACTATAGCTAGTAATACTGTATTGAATATGGAAATTTTGGTATGAGAGTAGATCTCAAGTTCTTTCATCACACATACACGCACACACAGAAGGTAATTATATGAGGAGATGATACGTTAATTAGCTTGACTACAGTTATCATTTCACTGTGTATATGTATATCAAGTTATTGTGTTGTATACTTTAAATATACACAATTTTTATGTAAAAAAATCATATATAGGATGTACTTCATATACCCTAAATCATGTATTTTTAATAGTGTGATAACCTTCCCAAGGAGATGACAACTGGTTCTTGTGTGTATGTGTATAAAATATTACTTTTTAATGTATAAGCATATGGGCTTATATAAACAGACATAAAGTATATCTATGATATTAACTTTCATGGTGTAGGGAGTAAGTAGAAAAAAATGTCTAAAAATGTTCCTGGGTTGGGAGCTATAATGAAAATAGATAGTTTAGAAACAGTGCCCTTCATGTTATCTTCATGGTGAGATAATCTACTTCTATGCAAATTTACTTTCTCTTCATACTATAGTTATACTATAGTGTATAGTACATAGTTTATACTATAGCAGTAACTAGGAAATGACCATGATGGGATGAGGCCAAGTGGTAGCATGGTTAATAAATGATGGAAGATGCTGAGGCAAATTGATAGGCTTCTTAACAGCCTCACTATAAATCTAACAAACCTGGGCTCAAATAGGCTCTGTATTGGCAATAATGAAGTGGTAGGAAGTAAATCCTTTTTTGCTTATTTACAGAATCTTTTTGACAGGATCTATATCTTTCACGTTGTACATGTATAGTAGACATTCTTTTAACTGACCCCCAAGAAACTTACTTGCCAGACTAAGAGAGGTTCTCCACACTCTCTGTAATACTCCATGGCTGACATCCATGGCACGTTGAACACTCCAGAGTGGCAGGCTACACTGTTATAACCCACACTTCTGTTCTCCCAAGCGGATTATATGTTTACTAAGAGACAGCTTGGTTCATTCCCAAACCTGTTAATACCACTTGCATTTTTTCCTATATTTAGTTTTTATTTAATGAAATAGCAGGTAAGCCTATGAAAACAAAAAGAAAGAGGATTATTGTTTCCACAAACACCAAGTTGAATACTTTAGAAAAAGTCAATAAAGAGAGTCTCAAATTTAAACTGAGGACAGTCAAAGGAGTTGTGTGCTTATCCCCAGCCATGCTCAATTACAGGTACAGAAAAAGTAGGGCTTTGAATTTAACCAGGCTTGGGGTTTTGCCAGAGGACTATGAAGGAAGGAGAGAAGGTCTAGGGAGTTAAGGTGTATGTGAGTTAGAGAGTATAGTAACTGATCTTGTCTTTAAGCTGGATAAGGAGGAACATGAGAATACAAATGGCAGGAGAGAAAAGATGGTAGGCATGGTCGACTAGAGGGGTTTGAGGTACTGGAATCATCAGGAATATTGGAGATTGTAATTGGTTGGAGAACGAATGCTTGAAATTGAGATTATGGAAGGGGTACAGTCAATGGTAATGACAAGATAGGATTGGGTGGCCCAAGTTTTGTAGAGGACAACTCAATAGGAGTGAATAGAAAGGTTATGAGAGATCACATTCTATTGGAAGGATATTGAAATCACCAAGAATTACTCCAGGAATAGGGTTGGAGGGAGATAGTGAAATGGCTCAAGGAATAAAGAGGTGACTTTCAATTTGGTGAGTGGCAATTTAGTAAGTGTGGGAGGTGCTCAGAAGACAGAGAACACTGGTCTGCCATGCTGGGAAAATCGTGGAACAAAGTGGTTATGCCTGAGTGTCGAAGGTTGAACAGTAGGGTCGGGATAAACGGAGGGGGTGGGGAAGGTGTTTCAGGTGAGGGTCATAGAATGAGCAAAGGACAAATGGCAGGAAGGAGTGTGATGTATTTCTGAGGTCGGTGAGTTTACTGGGTGTGGTGGCTTTGGACTGTGAAAGATTTGAAATGTTGGACTGAGGCTTTTTGTTTTTGTGCTTTTCACTTTTTTTTGCAGAAAAGTAACTATTGTTTGGCTATTGTCTCCTCTCAGAGTGCTGATCTTTACTGATGCTATCTTGTGAGCCAGAATTCATTCTTGCATTGAAGTTTAAGGCGGTGAGAAATTGTCAATACTTGTAAACACTGGTAAATAGGCAAACACATTGAAATATAAAAGGGCAGATGGAAATAAGTTAGTTAGAAAACAAAAATTGAGTCTGGGCCGAAGTTCATGTAGAGGCTATGTTTGCAGAAGCTTGTGCCCGGTAAACCTCAGATTCTTTATCTTTGAACACTGATCTTAGAGTTCTTTATCTTATAATGTCACTCCTTCACTTCTGTGATTTTTTTTTTTTTCCATAGAACTAAAAGTGAACTGAGTTAATTCTACCACCTCCACTTCCCTTTGACTTTCCATTCACTATTTTTATAAAGCACAATAACAATCTTCTGATTTGAGGGGAGATATTGTACCATCCAGAGAACCTGTAGGTAGAGACAGCCTGACCAGGGTCTTCTATTTTCTTTAGCTAGAACAACATGGAAAGCCAAGTTATCAGAAAGTTTCTAGGTGAAGTGTAATTAGAAGAACGGTCATTTTTTTGTTTGTGACATCAGGCTCTGCATGCCCAATGTGTCCATTCCCAAAAGTATTTTCTGTTACTCTTTTTTTTTTTTTTAGATTTTATTTATTTATCTGAGACAGAGAGAGGGGGGGAGAGAGAGCGAGTGCATGCATGAGCAGAGGGCAAGGCAGAGGGAGAAGGAGAAGAAGACTTCCTGCTGAGCAGCGAGCCAGTACATGGAGCTCCATCTCAGGACACTGGGATCATGACCTGAGCCAATAGCAGACGCTTAACTGACACAGCCACCCAGGTGCCCCTTTCTGTTACTCTTCATCACTTATTCCAATCAGGGTCCTGGGGGCAAAGAGATGGCACACTCAAAGATATCACTGAAGAGAGGATAACAAAAGGACTCTACAGGGGTGAGGGCAGGGTTAAGGGTACTCACAAAGGTGATGAAGCACCCAGGGAACTAGCAGTGTTGGGGTGCTGTTACTGCTCCTAGGTCTAAAGGGACACGGAGAGCAAGTGGTGTTAGAGAACCCAGCATGAACATAGCCATGGGAAGGGCAGCCAACAGGAGCTGTGGCCATAAGGAGAGGAATGCAGCCACTGCCCAAACCTCGCCAGTCAGGGAAGGAGCAGACAGAATAAACACTCCAGTCTCACTCTGTCCCCACCCTCGGGCTTCTCAAATGGCTGGAACCCAGCTGGACAGCAAGAGAATCCAGATGATGTGGCCAAAATGGCCGGCCTCTCGAGGTCCAGCAAAGAAGAGAAAATGAAGACTAGGTCTGGAGAGGAAAAAAAAAGAACCACCAGCACATTATTCTTTCGACTCTTCAATTCTCCAGAGTCTCATGTGCTTTCAATTCCTCCCCAAAGCAGCACTTCCTTAAGATTCTGAAAAATTAAAAAATCTAAAAAGATTCTTTTTGTTATTAAGCCAATGTTAGGGTTTTGAAGAAGGCTCCATAAATAGAATATACTAGGACAGAATCCAAATGAATGGCAGGTGGAAGCCAAAATAGCTTGTTTGTGATTGGTCACCTTAGGTTGTAGGGAATGACTTAGCGTGAGGACCTCTGAGTCTACCACCTGAGCCCAGAATTCATCAGTCTCCTCTGGCACCAAACCGTGTTGGGGAGAGCCTATTTCTGGAGGAGAGTGGAGAATGCCTGCTTCCTGTGGGCAATTTGCCTCCTCTCCCCAAAGGAGGAAAGGCCTACTTACCAGGGCAGAGCTGGAAGCTTTAAGTCTAGCTTGTACCCCTTGACGGCAGCTCTTTCTCAAGAGGGAGAGGGGTGAGACTGGGCCACACCTGCCTAGATCTTCTTCCCAAATCTACCAGGCAGAGAATTCTCTCTACTGCGGGAGCAGAGTGCGATAGGAATATTAGAGGGGACTGCCTTTTCTTTCTTTTTTTTTTTTTTTTTAAGATTTTATTTATTTATTTGACAGAGATTACAAGTAGGCAGAGAGGCAGGCAGAGAGAGAGGAAGGGAAGCAGGCTCCCTGCTGAGCAGAGAGCCCGATGCGGGACTCGATCCCAGGACCCTGAGATCATGACCTGAGCCGAAGGCAGCGGCTTAACCCACTGAGCCACCCAGGCGCCCTGGGACTGCCTTTTCTTGACCACATTTTCTCATTAATTGATTCATTCAACTTACAGACTTCCAGGAGCTGGACACCCAGATGCTGGGAATGCAAAGATGAATAGGATGTGATTTATCCCTGGGTGGTGATCTGGTGATCAGAAGAACAGACAGTAGTTGTTGAAGGTAGACCTTAAGGCGGGACATGTTTTTCATATCATTCATCATGAAATATTGACAGCCACTGTATTAGACAGATACCACTGCTAAATTTATTTTGTAGACGAAGAAGTTGAGGCTTGGCAAGTTTCAGGAACTTGCTCCAAGTCACAGAAACTGGTGGCAGAGCTGGGATTCAAATCTAGGTAGTTTGTCCCCAGAGCTAGTCTTCTTGACCTCATCCCATGTCACAGACCAGTAGAGACAGGCCTGTGAACAAGTTGTCACAGGGTAATGAATGAAGTAAGTGCTCCTGGAGGGATGTATCATGTGCTAAGGGAGCAGAGGAAGAAGTGACTAAACAGGCCTGGGTGCATATTTGTGCAATGTCCCTTGTCCATTGTCAGAAATTAACACAGTGGAGTCGTTTTAGGGCATGCTTTATTATTACTATACACAGATGAAGATATAGAGCTCAATTCATGTTGTCCCGCTGACTCTCCCAAGCATAACAGCACTTAAAATAATTTCTTCCTGACATCTTGGATCCCTTCCAAGAGCTCTGTTCCAGCTTTTGGACAAGGCAGAAACAGGAAGAGGATGTCCTAAAGTTCCCTGACTAGAGATCTCAGTTGAAAGTTGGAATAGTTTTGTGATTAAAATCGTTGTTGTTAGGACTCTGTTGTCCTATACTATACATATGAGTGATCAACTATATTAAAAAATCAGCCATGATGCATGTACTATAAAAATCACTAAAATCCACTGTGTAGTGGCACCTGGGTGGCTCAGTCAGTTAAGCATCTGCCTTCAGCTCAGGTCATGATTTCAGGGTCGTGAGATCAAGCCCCTAGTCAGGCTCCATGCTTAGTGGGGAGTCTGCCTCACCCTCTCCCTCTGTCCCTTCTGCTGATGTACTCTCTTTCTCTCTCTAAAAAATAAATAAAATCTTTAAAAAATCCACTGTAAATGGGTATAATTTCATACTTTATAAATCTTAAGGCAAATGGTGATGATGATTTTCTCCTTTAGTGTGGGATTTTCTCACTTCTTTTTGCTATGACTTTATCATAATTTAGTAGTAATATATCAGAATTTCTGCTAATAAGACAACAAATTCACTTTTCGATATCATCCTTCTAGGTGGGCATTATTGCAATTTGGCTTCCTTTAATGACTCAGTTCACAGCTTATCTTTAAGACATTAAACATCCATATCTTTGGTTTTTATGTCACTCGATTCTAGAGTAAATATCACTAAGTTTATCTGACCAGATCACATACTGTCAACAGGTGCTGTTGTCTCTGCCAAGTGATGTCCCCATTCATGCCAGGATATTAAGCACATCCTGAAGTTGGGTGTAAACACCAGGTGGGATTCTAATCCATTCAGCATAGAGCCCCTCACTCTTTTCCTCCTTGATGAATGAAAATCTCTGGGAAGTCCCGGCTCAGGAATTTTCTATACCTTTTGAAGTCTATGAGTCTCATTCCAAAATGACTCAGGAAGAGGGCTGGATAAATTACTCCCCCGCCTCCTTTACTCACAACCTATTTCTTGGAGTGACCTCACAAGCTCACAGAAAAAAGTCCAGGTTAGCACGTAGCCCTTTCTTATTCTAGGTTACTCTTTTGGGGTTTCAAGGTTGGAGAAATCCTCCTTCTTGTCCAAAGTTGAAATTGCTTGAGACTTTGTGCCCCTGACTCATCACTACATTATTTTCCTACTAGGGCTGTAGAGAAGCCAGAATGAGACAAGGTGATCCTTACAACCACGGAATAACCTCTAGGTCTTAAGGTAGCCAAAGTCATGTCTTTGGTTTGAATAAATGATGGCAATACTCAGAACCAACCAAAGCAAGCAGCAGAGGAGTGTCCCAGGAGGAGGTACAGCCCTGTGTACCGATCTGGCCAGAGACCGCCACACAAAGTGCACAGGTCGGGGATTTGGCTCTCATGGCCCCTCCTTCCTTAGGCCTACTGGTGTACCATACTGGCACGGGTGGTCTGACTAATGGGCTTATTTTGGAGGGTGGCACAATGCAATAGCTTTGCAGGAAAAGAGGCTGTGTCTTCCGGTGACTTAACCATCATCAAAGCATTAACATGAAATTGACAATTGTAGAAAACCACTGGCTGCCTCTTGGTGCTGATTCTCCCTTTTTTCCCGTAGTAACCCCTCATATGTAGCTGGGAACGGCCTTGAAGCTCTGTTGGGTCTTACAACCAGGTTTTGGCCAATGGGATATAGGCAGAAGTGGTGTTTTTTCTGGTTTGTGCCTTTAAAGGGAAGGGGCAAGCGCTTCCTTTCTTCATCATACTTTCTGGTTGCCTAGGAGGTTGGTGTGACGGTGATTCCCCTGGGACCATGTGGGTCTAAGCATTGAGGAACTACACGGTAGAAGGCATCTGGACCTTGAGTTTTGAGTTGCCATACCAGTCCAGGACCACTCACTCCCAGACTGTTAGCTGAGAGGGAAGAACCACTGATTGTGTTAAACCAGTATTATCATAAATCTCTGTCAAAACAGTCAAGGCTTTATCCTAAATCAGTGACTTTAGATTTTATTAGAGTAGAGTCAATTTAATTGAGAACACTGCTTCGTTATTACAATTCATTTGTTTCAACAGGTAGCATGATTCTTCTCAGAGCTCTGTAGAATTCATGTCTGGTGCTGCCTCTTGGGGGGCTACACAGAAAAAAAAAAGGCTTACATGCTACATGCTAACCGGGACTTTTTTCTGTGAGCTTCTGAGGTCACTCCAAGAAAGGCCTCAGCTAGAATAGAGAGTGGAGCTGTGGACTTCTCACTTAGACTCAAAAATCCTTCCCAGAGCTGTCACTTAATCCAAACGTTGCCATATTTCTCTGGTACTCCCCATGAGTGATGTCTATAAGAGCAGAAGTACTTTCTCAGACATGACTATAGTGTTTGAATTTGTTGCCAGGGCATCCATGGAATTTCCATATTCTCTCCCAAGAAAGAAATCGAATGTTTCTTTGATGCTGCATTCTTCTTTAGCCAGAAATACAAGGCAACCACTGTTTGCTGTAGTGTTTTGGCAGAACTCTGAAGCATGGCCTGGATCTGGAAACCCACAGTCCAAGAATAAGGCACCATTTACGTACAAAATTATTGAATTTGGGTAGGAACTAAGCTCAGCTATGCTTGTGAAGCCACTGTCTTGCAGGGCCAAAAAGAGTTTATTTTTCAAGTAAGTGTGTTTCACTGTTTACTGGCGACTACCAAAATAATTATTTCCTGTGTGGGTCATTGGGAGTGAGGTAATTCCAAGGAGAATGTTCCATTGTGCTTACTGGGCTGGGCGGCGCTGCAACCCCAGACATTCCCTTAAAGCAACAGTGATCATGTTCACATGCCCCTTGGAGGGAGATTCACTTTCAGGATCTTGTGAGAGATGGACAGAAGTAAACAAACACACACACACACACACACACACACACACACACACACAATCTCTGATGTCCTTATGTTGGTTCATTTAAATAGTGTTTCAGATGTTTTGGGAAGAGAATGTCTATATGAACCAAGAAAATGCTCTGTGGTCCTTTCAATGTAAAAGCAGAAGCTCACTTTGTACAAGTGGCTAATGGTTTACTTGTCTGTCTTGAGCCACGTGAGGGCATGCTTCATTTGCCTTTGTCTTTTCCAGCCCACACGAACAGGCCCATCACTGAGTACAATGCTCATTAGTCATCTGTGCGTGAAGATGTGGCTTGTAAAGGATGTGAATTTCAGGGGGGGGACCAGTATTCCAAAGGAGTGCCTGGGCATCTAGTATTGGAGCATCCCTGAGGCAACAAACACCATGGTTCCAGAGATTAAACAACTCTACTTTCTACCATCATCTTCCCTGGGAAGTAAGGCATGGAATCATCCACACCAGACTGACATAGCAAGTATGGTGAACTGTGGCAGCTGGATCAACAGGTGACAGTCAAACTAGGCCAAATGGGGTACCCTTTTTGCTCCATAAAGCAGAGGAATGCTTTTGAATAGATACTATCCAACACTTGACTCTGCCTTACCTTCCATTACTGCTCTGCTGTGAGAGCTCAGTGTGTACCTTACAGATGACAGAGCTGAAGATTATAAAAAGGAATGCTCATTACTGATGAATGCACTTGGCAATTTTTTTTTACTGAGCACCTATTATGTGCCAGGCATTGCACTGGTGTCGAGATATAAAGGGGAACAATCCCAATGTGGTCCTTGCCCCGAAGATGTTTAGCCTCTAATGGAAGAGATAGACAAAAGCACAAATATATAAAATAATTATACATTGTGGGCATTTAAAAAAATAAGCTGGATATTGAGGTAGGGAAGGAAAGAAGTACCTAATTTATCTAAGGTGGCCGGAAATGACTGTCAGGAGGAGAAGCACATCTTGAGAAGAGAGAAGGGAAAGAACATTCCAGACAGAGGAAAAAGCTCATGTGAATGACCCGATGCCTAAAAGAAATGGATGTTTCAGTAGAAATAGGTCTGCAGCAGAATGGAGGGTTGCGGGGGAGGACTATGCTCTAACTGGCAGAAGTCCTCCCAACGGTTTTCTGATCTAACACCAGGGACAATATCAATGGAAGATGTGGGGAACTTGTAGAGTGCTCAGGGGGCTTGAGGTTATCCTGCAGAGCAAGGGGTCTGAACCTGAGTGCGGTCCTTCCATGTGTGTAGAAAGTCTCAGTGCTGTGGGTCTCACCCTGCTGAGGAACTGTGGGGCAGAAAGGAAAGCGGGAATTCATCTAAAATGCAGGAGGAAAACAAGGGCAGGTGGAGCTGTAGAGCTTACAGGTCTGGCCCAGTATCTGGCCCACACGAGAAAACCGTGGCTGGGAGTAGCCATCCATGCCCGGTTGGCCCTGGGAACTAGGGGCTAACGAGAAACTGACATTGGCGTCTCTAATGTTATTTGCACTTTCTGCTCCTTGATCTTTCAGGCTATGAGACATCTGGGAAGTGTCCTATGAATGTCATTAAGATGCTGTCAGATTCCTGTTGAGACTGCGGGTCATGTAGTGCTTGGGTGTGTGTGTGTGTGTGTGTGTGTGTGTGTGTGTGTGTGTGTGTGACCCACAGGTTGGTAGACGAGCTGCTGACATCAGCCAGATGCACTGGTTTATTCTGGGGTTCTTAACCAGGGGTCTGAAGTAATCTCGGGCAGGAAAAAAATTACATCTTTGTTCTCACTAACCCCTGTAGCTGAGATTTTGCATTGCAACAATATACTTAGGCCGCAAATCACAGTAATTTCAGCCGTACTTGTGACTTTGTCATCAGTTGAAATCACAGATATTTTCATATCCCATAGTTGTTGCGGATATCTCAAAATATCACTTATGTGTATCACTACTTGAACATTACGGTAGTTATCATACCACAGGTAGATCTTGTTATTTAATGTGTTAATATAGTACATTTATTACTATATCATGTTTTAAAAATATTTGAAAACTGCATTTCAGTACTTCTGGTTTTCTTTGCTATGCTATGTATTTTATTGTTTTGCATTTCAAACGTGATTGTGAGAAGGGTTTTAGGCTTCCAGATTGCCAGTGGGTCCCTGACATAAAAAAAGCTAAGACCTACCAGACTTCATGGACACAGTCTTGCCGGTTAAATGTAATAGGAATGTTGGGGACCGAATGTCCACATGTCCACTTTCATAGGAAACCTTTTTGTCTTCTGACTGGGGCAGTAAGTACTCGTCAACCCCATGTTTGTGCAGACTGAGTTTCTGAGAAATGAAAAGAGAAGGACTAATCTAGGGGCAGAGAGAGGAGGGAACATGTCCATAATTTTGGGTACAAAGAGTGCATTTTCACAACCCCTTCTTAAGCAGACAGCCAGAAAAGGGCAACCATAATCTTACAACTCTGACCTCCTGGAAAAGGCCTGAGCCTTCTCCATTTCCTTGGGCTGTAGCCTCAGGGTCTCAGAGGTGACATGGCAAACACACACGATGCAAATTATTAGCCAGTCTGCCACCTCCTACAGCTTAGCCACCTGATAGGTGCTATTTTTAGGAAGTCTAATTTCTCTGCAGAGACAAAGCACTGATAGCAAGCCCTGAGAACTCAGCCTGGTTTCCCAAGTCTGAGGTGGCACCCAGAGATAAGAAATCCTTTTATGCCTCTTTGCTGAAATTAAAATAGTTCTATTTCTGCATTTTTTTTTTTTTAAGTAGGCTCCATGCCCAGATTGGGGCCCAGTGCAGGGCTTGAACTCACAACCCTGAGATCAAGACCTGAGCTGAGATCAAGAGTCAGATGCTTAGACTAAGCCACCCAGGTGTCCCTCTATTTCTGCATCTTGAAGAGAGGGAGGCGAGAGGGAAAAAGAGATGTTTGCTCACTTTTTCAGAGATTTAAAAAGTTGAATTTAAAGCTTAAGAGGCCATTCACTTGCTCCCATCCTCTACTCTCCACCACACAAACTGAAGGATGGTTTCTGAAAATGTCTCTCCTGTTGATTTATGGTCTAGTGGAAGCTCTTTCTAAAGGGTCAGGTTAATGGAATGATGGTTTCATGGCACAGAACACCAGATCGGAGGATTCAGCTTCCCTAAGATCAGTTTCAGAGCCAGATCAGTGCGTTCCAGGCCTTTTCTGCTACTTAGTGGTCTTCTGCTCTTTAAAATGAACCAACCATCATGGCTCCAACACAGGGTTTCTAGGAGTTCATGTGTGTGAACTGAAAAGTGCCTGGTCAGTGTTCACTAATCTGGATTGCTGTAACTTTTGTCTTCCTAGACAAATGTGCTGGTTTCAAAGAAGTGTCCTCCTTTTTAATTAATGCTGAGGTATTAGATTATGATCTAGGTCTAGTTCCTATTACCCTCTTCCTTTTCCTCCTTCAGATGATCCCATCTTACCTCTTCAGTCTTTCCGCAGTGTCTTCTTTGTCTGAGCATGAAAATACGCTTGCTTCCCTGTACCTTCTGCCTTAACCAGCTGCGCCTCCTGAACTCACACCTCCCTCTGGCTCCTGCTGCCTCCTGTCCCCATGATTGGGACTCATCTGTGTGCAGAGAGCCGTGTTCTGCTCTGGCCCCAGTGGTAGCTTAGTGGTCAAGACTCTGCTCCTGGACGTGGGGCCTGGGGTTTTCCAGTAATGCCCCAACCGGTGCCTGATTCTGGGGTGCTTGTTGGGGCTGCCCGTCTTAGGCACGGTCTTGGGTAGTACTCTAGCAGCCATATTTGCATTCCCAGTGGCCTGATTCCTTTGCCTTTTTTAGTTGTCCTTGATTTAGAACTGAATTAGCAAGTAGAAGGGAATAATTTGTTTGCTTCCTCAAAGCCCAGCAATGGAGCGATGCCAAGATTTAAGGGACAGGTGGAGAAAAGTCGGCTGCAATTTGATCTGTGTTCGTGGCTTTATTATAATCCTGGTCAGGAAGCCACAGAGAGCCCTTCCTGTCCCTCCCCTGGCTTTCCCCATGCTCCTACCGAACCCGGATGCTGTCTCAGAAACCCTGATCATTGCTGTGGTTTGTGAAGCTGATACCAGTCAGCTGGCACTGATGTAAGAGAGTAAACCTACCTGAAAGCCTGGACCCCGCTTGCTGATGCTCCTTGAACTGTGTCAGCAGCCCAGACAGGCTTGCCGACCCAGACTGTTCTCAGGACCAAGAGTAAACTTCTTCCTGTGGCATGACTGCCCGGAGCGCCTGTCACCTCCATTGCCTTTCCTCAGAGTTCTTCCTGCTCCAGCCACAAAGAGCTTCTTGTGGTTCCTTAAATAAGCCGTGCAGTTTTGGGGTTTTGCAAATAGTATATACTTCGCCCAGAAGGAAGTTACCATTCTTCCCCATTGCTGACGGGGCCCATTTTGTTTATCCTCCTAACTGTAGCATCCCTGCCCCGAGAAGTTTCTCTAAGCAAGTTAGGAGCTTCTTCCTCAGGATTTCTTCCAGAGTTGAGTCTCCCCTGGACCCTCAGGGTGTAGAACAAGGCCTTCTCTATCGTGGGCACTGAGCTTGGGGTTATTGGGTGAATGAGTGCCTTTTCAAAGTCACTCTAGATTTCCTACTCTTCTTGTCCTGCTTTGAAGCCCTCTAAATAATTCCCATTTCTCTAGAAAATTCCTGTAACAGTTTGGCATAGCAAAGCTGGATAAACTTCACACAATGAACAACAGCGTGAGAAATCAGAGTAGATTAGAGGTCTTGACATGGGTGAGATTTCCCTGTGTTTCCAGTATAGATTCTGTCCCCTCAATGAAGAGAATGATGAGTTAGCTTTTAGTCACTTCAAATCTGAGCAGCCTACATATATAGGCTATACATAATACATATACAATATACAATGCATATAATATATATGATATATATAATATATATAATATATATATATATGGCCTCTCATAAAATAGAAACTAAACAAGTTCAGTCTGAACTTTTCCTCCAGATTGTGTATGAAAGACATCATACATACTGTGGTGTTAATTGGTTTTTCTAAGTAGTAGATTTGTCTGGACCTTGCCTCAGACCATAGCCTTGGCCCCCCCACCCCAATTCTACGCATTACTCAGTGCTACCAAGAGAAGTGTCATCTGTCACCATATAACATTCTCGCTCCCTTACTGTTGGGCTTCTTGCACCATCTCAGTTATAGTTTTTTTTCTTTTTATCCTCTTTACCTTTCTTTTTCCCTCCTCCACCATTTCTAGACATAAATGTCGTATCTTCAATTTATAACTTGTACGTATGGAAGGTTAGTAAAAGTGTGTGTGTGTGTGTGTATAAAGATGTGGAAATGTAGTGAGAGGAAAATCCTTCTTTTTCTAAAACTTAAGGGAAAAATGAGAACTTAAACAACTTGAGGCACTTTTAGCTTAGTGGTACATCTGGCACATAGGAAATAATAAATTTTTGCTACAATTGCTCTTATAATTTTTAATGTTATCATTAGTATAAAAGGATCCAGTACTTGAAAGCAGGTTGTTTTTATACCAAAGCATATGTGGGGAATATACTCTCTTGGGCCTCCATTCTCCATAGGAAGTGGAGATTGTATATATTAGCTGGAGTTTATCCAAGCTACTTTTGGGACAAACAGGATCATGTGTTTGGAACAGAGGTCAACAGCTGTTACTCCTCTGTGGCATTCCAGAGATGTGGAC
This sequence comes from Enhydra lutris kenyoni, assembly GCF_002288905.1. NCBI lineage: Eukaryota > Metazoa > Chordata > Mammalia > Carnivora > Mustelidae > Enhydra > Enhydra lutris. The sequence goes on from NW_019154085.1 coordinate 15,415,143, forward strand.
AGATGTATTCGGATTGACCTTCCTTATTCAGTGAGTGTGGGAACCAGTGGGAAGGGGTAGGGGGAAGGGAGATGCCACAGCGGGGAGGGTGGGAAGGTTCCCTTGGGGCCCAGTAACATGAGAGATCACTGAAAATACTGTTGAAGTGAACAGTTCAATTTCCTGGAGGTTCTGTGCTTAAAAACATGTGAGGGGATGAAGGCCCTTTAACTTTTTTTCTAAAATGAGGAAAACCAGGCATCACAGTTTTCCCAAGGCCAGGACAAGATTGTACTTCCTGGAGAGGTCAGAGGTTTCCTCCTTACCATTCCGCTGATTGCACAGTAGGGAATAGGCGAGGGTCAAATCAGGTTTAATACAAGATGTGGAGTGAAATACATTCCTTACCTTGCCCTCCTAACCCCAGTCATATTTAATTAACATTCCCGTTACTAGAAAATATCCAAATGTCCCAGTGGTTTCAAAAAATCAAAAATTCAGGGGCGCCTGGGTGGCTCAGTGGGTTAAGCCGCTGCCTTCGGCTCAGGTCATGATCTCAGAGTCCTGGGATCGAGCCCCGCATCGGGCTCTCTGCTCTCTAGGGGAGCCTGCTTCCTCCCCTCTCTCTGCCTGCCTCTCTGCCTGCTTGTGATCTCTCTGTCAAATAAATAAATAAAATCTTTAAAAAAAAAAATCAAAAATTCAGCCTGACTCAGGGCTCTTGGTACCTTTGTGTAATGCCAGCAGTAAGGCAGGCAGTGGGTCTTATAGGAGACTGAAAGAACATGGCTCCATGAGACCATTAGAGTTTCTGAAATAAGATTTGAGGATAGCATAGTAGACTTCCCTCATAACAATACCTCAGGGTCCTAAAACCTATAAATTTACATGGTCATAACAGTTTAGCCAGAATCTGGTTGGTAGTAGTGGTAGTAGTCTTTCTCAATCTTCTATGATGATGACTGATATTTTCAGTACTTGCCACCCCCCTTCTGCTTTTTATTTTTATTTTTTTCTTCAGATTACCAAGTGAATGAACTTGTTGGTCATGAAACTGACCTAAAGCTCAGTTTAGCATTGCCTAGACTCACCACGTGTCTTTGCTGGTGGCACACAGATTCCTGGTCTCCTCATGGTGGATTCCTTTCCTGATGATGTCAAAACTACACACATTTTGTTTCTTCCTCTTGGCTGGGTCAGCAGGGAGGTAATGAGAACGGTGTACTTTTCACTTCAGGAAGACTTTGCAAGTCACATAGAATTCTTGCTGAATCTTTTTTTTTTTTTTTTGTATACTTAACATGTATTAGTTTCAGGTGTACAACATACTGATTCAACAATTCTATGCATTACTCAGTGCTACCAAGATAAGTGTAGTCATCATTTGTCACCATATGACATTGTTATAATAGTATTAACTATACTCCTTATGCTGTACTTTTCATTTCTGTGACTATTTTTAACTGAGAGTTTGTACCTTTTATCCATTTATCTCTTTTATCTATTCATTTGTCTCCCACCCACCCCCTCTCTGGCAACCACCACTTTGTTCTCCATGTTTAAGAGTTTACTTTTTTTTGGTTGGCTAATTGAACATAATAATAAAAAATAATAAAAAGTAGAGTCTATTCTGTTGTTGTTTCTTTGCTTCTTTTTGAAGTTGGTGCTAAAGATCAGATGAGCCCATTAAAAAAGACACATTTTCTCTCTAAAAACCTTGCTCCTAACCACTGCACCATCAATTACATATTCAAGCTGTTGGTTGACCAGGATTGCGTCTGTTTCTACCATGACACATGGATCTAGACCAATTCACTTAAATCCCTAATTTGCTACTTTCTGTGTGGTGGTGGGTAAATTACTTAACCTTTCTAAGTTTCCGTTCCTTATCTATAAAATGGAGATATTAATAGTATACACTTTCTAGGCTTGTTGTGGAGATTAAATGAGATAATACAGTGTAATGCTTAGTCAGCTACAACAGCTCCTAGCGGAAAGCCTCCAGGAAGTGTTAGCTCCACTTTTACCACTTGGGGTGTTAGGTCTTCCTAAGTAATTGTTTTAGGCTACTTTTTTTTTTAAACCACATTTTTTCATGTAATCCTTGCTAACGCCTTCTAGATTGTTCATGCAGAAAGATCTTTTTGTAATAGCTATTTACTCAGTGGGAGTAGTCAGCAAATATGACAGTAGTTTCCTATTTTTCATTTCTTTTAGGTGCAGTTTTTTTCAGGATTTCGTCCTGCTGGCTTGTGCTAGTATGCACGACTTTCTTAATGTCATCTTTGTCTCTTTTTTGAATAAGTTTTTCCTACCAAAAGCTGGGGTGATGCCACAGAGCTCATAGAGAATCTCAGGCTTCATTATTTTCCCACAATCACCATGTGAGCAATTGACACTCTGTAAGTCAGAGCTTTGGGGAGCATTAGAAACTAAAATGAAAGGCAAGTTTCGGGAATTTAGATCAAAGAAGGTATTATCCAGGTAGGCTTGTTGTATATGACTTAGAGATAACCACACGGCTTCTTATGGTTGACTGGCTTGACAACTAGAAATCTTCGTACTCTTCAATGATACTTTGTAGTTTTTTACTAGTGTATATTATTATTAAAGCACTGAGCACCAAGGAGGAATACTGTGCTAATTTCTAAAACAGAGTTTTGGTGGTACTCATGCTATGAAGAAAAACCAATCCACACAAATATATTGAACATATATTCAACGATCCATTTTGGTTGATCCAACAAACATTTATTCAGCCCATTGTAAATGAGTATGAAATGGAGATCCATTAAATCTTGATTTCTATCCTAAGGGGGACAAAATTTACACGTTTTGAGAGATATGAACAACTTGTTGAGTAAGGTAATCTCATCTCCATTTTATACATGAAGAATTCAGGCTACCCATTTCTAGGATCAGATAGCTACGAGGTGGCCCACCTGGGATTTGACCCCCAAGCACAAGGCTGCAAATCCTGAGTTTTAGCCGCTGGGATTCCAGATGCGTGATTTTTCTCCCATATCTACCATTTCTTCAATACCAACTGGATGTCCTACAATTCAGTTCAGTTCTGACACTGTTTAGTTAGTGTCAGATCCTACAAATTAAGGGCTCAGTTCCAGGAGACTGCCTTCGCTTCAGATGCCGATTCTAAGCCTCAAGTTGTCACTTATACTTCCATCTGACTTGCCTATAAACTGGGTTCCTTCCTTCCTTCCTTCCTTCCTTTTCTTTTCCTTCTTTCCTTTCTTTCTTTCTTCCTTCCTTTTTTTTAAAAAAGATTTTATTTATTTATTTGAGAGAGAGAGTGAGAACATGAGAAAGGTGAGGGACAGAGGGAGAAGGAGACTCCCCAGTGAGCAGGAAGCCCGATGTGGGGCTCGATCCTGGGACTCCAGGATCATGATTTGAGCCAAAGGCAGGCAGACACTTGACTGACCGAGCCACCCAGGGGCCCCTAAACTGGGTTTCTACCACTCCTTGCTCAGGTTCAATAAATTGCCCTGAACAGCTCACAGAACTCATGAAAACACTTATTTTCCAGTTTATTATATAATAAAGAATATGATAGTGGATGCAAATGTACAGCCAGATGAAGAGATACATAGGGTGAGGTCTTGATCCTGAGTTCTAGAGGTTTTCTCCCTGTGGAGTTGGGGTGCACCTCTCTCCCAGCTTGTGATGGGTTTACCAGCCTTGAAGCTCCTTGAACTCTGTAGTTTAGGGGGCTTCACCACATAAGCATAATCAATTATTAACTCACTCTTTAACTGTTCTCCCCTGCCTAGGGGATAGGGGCTGGTGTTGAAAGTTCCAAACTTTCAATAATGGCTTGATTTTTCTGGTGACCAGCTCCCATCCTAAAGCTATCCAGGAACCCAACAAAGTTGCCTCCTTCGAATATAAGATGCTCTTGTCACTCAGGAAATTCCAAGGGATTTAGGAGCTCTGCATCAGAAACTAGGTCAAAGACTCAAAGGGTAAAACAAAAGTGCTCCTAGCACCTTTATTGAGTAGGAAGTTCCAAATGTTTTAGGAGTTATTAGCAGGAGCCAAGGACAAAGACCAAAATATGTCTTATATCATGATCTTATATGTTCTGAGATTTTCCGTGCCCCTATGTCCCCCATAAAGCTCTTAACCCCAGCCTTAGTTCCTATTATGTTTCAAATAGCCTATAGAATTTGGCCACTTGTATTACATATTTTTTTCTGACAGGCCATGTAGTTGGAACTTCAGTATACTTGTTGATTGATTAAGGTCATTTGTTTCATCATGATATATATGTCCTTGCATTTCAAGACCAGGTGTGGATTTAAGCAATCTGGAATTTCTTCAGGAAAGTACAGGTGCAGTTTTATGAAACATGGTTTGATTTATATCTCCCCTGTGCCATTTTGGGCCATTAGCTCTTTTCCTGTCCATACTCCAGTCACACAGACTCTGAATACAGACTCTAATAAGATATCTTGTTAAATATGCCTTGCAATGGAAAGGTAATGCGCATTCCTTATTCTTTCATCCTGAAGGAATTTACAATACTGGGGAGGATTGAAAGTAGGGAATCAGTAAAGTGCTGTGATTAGGGAACAGCAGTTCAAGTTTGAAAAATCTAGGTTTTTGTTTGGTTTTGTTCTGAGAAAGAGAGAGAGAAAGATAGGGCTCATGCAAGTAGAGGGGAGGGGCAGAAGGAGGGGGAGAGTGTATCTTAAGCAGGCTTTGCACTCAGTGCGGAGCCCCATGTGGGGCTCAATCTCATGACCCTGAGATTGTGACCTGAGCAGAAATAGTCAGAAGCTTAACCAACTGAGCCACCTAGGCACCCCAAAAGAATTAGGTTTTAATCCTGGTTGCACTCCTTCCTGACCCTCTCTCTTTCAGGGTCAGTCTTCTCTTCTGTGTAATGGGGATAACAATAGCATCTTCCTTACAGGTTGTGTAAGTAAATGAGATCAGGAGGGTAAAGCGCTTGGCACATTAGCACTTGCTCTTATTGTGGGAAATGGAGGAGGGTGCTCCTGCATTCTATCATTTTACCTCTATCATTTCCACTTCCTGGTGTATGGGAATATTATTAAATTTCAAGAAGAAATGTGAAAGGATTCTAATGAAATGATTTACTTCTTTAGTGGGATACATGTTAAAAACATTCAAAGTCTGTGTTTCTTTTTATGCTAAAGAATGAAAACCAAATAAAATTCGTCAACTAGTGAAATCAAGTACACTTAATTATGGTTTTGTGAGTTAGTGTAAGCCTTCTAACTTCTCTGGGCCTCTTCAGCTTCCTCCTCTGCAAAATAAAGGATCTAGACCAGATAATTGCATGGTTTCTTTCCACTTAATTTGATTCTATTAAGCACTGCCATAGATATAATATTAACTAGATGCTATACAGTCATCTTTAATATACTTGAAGATAGTTATTAACTCATGCCTTAGCCTTTGTTATTAATCATAGGAAAATTTAGGGAGTCTTTGTTTCTACTGTACATATTCTTTTTTTTTTTCTACTGTACATATTCTTAATCTGTGTAATGAGCTTCAGAGCCTCAGACGGTAGATCTGAGCTGTCCGGTGGCTCCATAATAGGGATTATCTTTTAGAGAAGGGCACCTTGTCTTCTGTAAGTTGTGCCTGGAACGACATCAGGCCCTGGGTGAGATATAGAGGATCAGAGCCGGGAATCCTGGGTCAAATTCGAGAAGTAAATCTTGCCCAGGGCTGGGAACATGACTTTATCATTTACCTTTTTAAAAAAATTTTTAAGGGGCACCTGGGTGGCTCAGCAGGTTAAACCCTCTGCCTTCAGCTCAGGTCATGATCCCAGAACCCTGAGATCATGACTAAGGCAGAGGCTTTAATCCCAGGACCCTGAGATCATGACCTAAGCTGAAGGCAGAGGCTTTAATCCACTGAGCCATCCAGGGGCCCCTATCATTTACCTTTAATTCAGAAGTGTTAGTGAACCATTTCCAAGGATGAATTGTTCCAAAGGGCAGAGAGAGATGTCGGTACAAAAGGGTCACCAAGATCTGTTTGTGAGAAAATTGAAATGGGGACAAAGAGGGTCTGTCAGCAGACAAAATACTTCTGATCTATCATTTCTCAGATGAGGAGAAAGAGACATGAAGACTTCTTTCACTTATAGCTAGATCATCAAAGATGTTCATGGTAACATTTTAAAATAGCAAAAAAATTGGTAACAACACTAAGGGATTGTTAAACAATTTATGACATAATTATAGGATGGAATATTATGCATTAACTAACAATGATGTTTATAAAGAATGCTTAAGTGTCATGGGAAAATGTTTAGGGTGTAACAGATAATAGCATATATCTGTTGAAAAATATAAATAAAACATGATATTAAACATGTAAAAATCTTGACAGAAAAACATATGGAAGGCAATGGGCCAGAATATTAACAATGTTTGTATCAGGGTGGTGAGATTATGGGTGAGTTTGTTTTAATAATTATTTTTAACATATAAAAATGTAAAATGTATCTTTTACTAAGTTTTCTATGTGAATATACCCTACCTTAACAGTCAGAATAAAAAACCATGTAAGTTATCTTTAAAAATTACAGAACACCTCAACTTAGGGTACTCATATAAAGCTTAGATTATCAGGGAAGGAGAAAAAAATTACCAGGAAGGTTTTGAGGAAGCCATTGAGTACAAGATCTTGACCCGGATGGCAGATGAAGAGAGCAGGGTCGGCCCCACCAGTGGGATGACTCCATGTAGAAGGCCTGGCCCGCTGAAGAGGGTTGCAGAGGTGCGGTTGCTGGCCTGGGGAGCCTGTTACAGAGCCTGTGTTCATGCCTCTTACTCAGCCTTGAATGGCTCCTTGTCATGCTTTTGGAGTCTCCCTTTGCTCAAGAAACCCCCTCCAAATGCTCACTGGTTGGCACTTGTAGGTGGGGTGTGTTCCTGGAAGCGAGCTGGGGAAGGCTCGGTATAAACTGAGCAGTGTGTGCTAAATGCTCCACAGGGCTACCTATGCCTCACCCAAAAGTTCAATTCCTAATATCTATAACTCCTCCCACACTGATGCGCATGCTTCCCAAATCCCACGTAATTCTTGTTGTCTTCTTGACACAGTCTTTCCCCATGCTCTGAAAACCTCTCCTCTGTGATTGGCTTTCTTCCTCCTTTAGAATACTTTGTCTTCCCTTCAATTCCTGCTGAGTTTGAAGCACCTATTTCCACAGCTCTGATACATGTGTGTGGAGAATAATTCTCATGAGCCCATCATAGAGTAACAGACATTCTTTTTCAGTGACAAGAAAAGCTTGTCTTTAAAAGAAGAGGAAAAGTCTAAAGTCATCAAAACAATGTAATATCCTGTGTGAAATGTTGCAGTCATGATGCCTTGTGGTTTGAGTCCCTTGATCATGTGCCCCGAGGGAAATAAGTTGGTGGGGGCTGTGGATGACGGAGACGCTGAGGCTTCAGCAGGTACATCTTCTGTTCCCCTCACACTCTGGGCTCCTCGGGGAGGAGGGGCTGGAGCCCTGGCCCACCATTAGCACAATGATCCTCAGGCTCCTTCTGGCTCTCAACTTCTTCCCCTCGATTCAAGTAGCAGGTAAACATTTTTTATTTCTTTTCTCCTCTGGGTTTTTCTTTCCAAGTCTTTGGTGGGCCTGGCTTCTCTTAAATTTCAGACAACTTATGAAATGTGGACTTTTGAAATGTAGTTCTGCTCTACCGTGGCAGCCTGTTACTTAGAAATCCACTGAGTCTCCATCCACAGTATAATATTTTAACAAACATTCTTTGGAATTAAATGAGGTTTATTTAGTTATTAATTGATAGTGTCACAGGAAGCTACGAAAATGTTGCTTTTTAAAAAAAACAAAACTGTATGACAACTGCTATAAGTAGGTGGGTCCTGGAAGTTCTGGATTTAGACTGCCAGGATTCATACCGCTGATCCATTTTTTTACCGGCTAGGTTTAGACTAGTATGTGGACTTGCTAAGCCTCGGTTTTCTTCTCTATAAACTGGGGATGGTAATAACCTCATCTCAAGTTCATTGTGGGGATAAAATGAAATGATCTGTGTGAAATGCTTAGTATAGTCGGAGCTTGTCTTGCAAGATGAATGTTAGTTGTAGTTACGACTCTACTCGAATCAAATGTGTCAGAATGAATTTTGGAGTCATTACAGAAGGTGACACAATACAAATGCCAATAAATTACTTTCTTTTACAGTTGGCTGAAATCTATTATCTTAGATTAAAATCCCTTACGTTCCCAACGATGATGAGGAGGATATACCTAACATTATTATAACAGAGCTCCATTTCAGATGAAGAGACTGAGGGGTAGGGATGTGAATTTGTCCAAGGATATACAGATATTAGTTATGGGACTCAGGATCTGAACCACCTTTAATCTGACTCTTCAGCCTATGCCACTGACCATGACATTATTCCACCTAACGTGATATGGTTTATAATTTCATAGCTCCAGAAAATTCCAGGGGTCAAACCATCTTTGGAAAATCACAATTCCAAACGGAAAGAGCTTGTTGCTTTGGTGGGCTGGAGACAGGTATTTGTTCGACTTGTTCTCAGAGTTAGAAAATTGTCTCACTTGGCTCAAGATTCGTACTGATGAATGAGCACGTTTAAATAAGAATTGTTCTTTTTCTCTTGAAGATACATTGAAAAGCCAGTATCTTCAGTTTTTTTTTTTTTTCTCATTTATTTTGGTGGGTGTAGAGGCTGCATTATTTGCTGTTATTCTTAACATCGTGTGCATGGGCTCCAAAGGGTATAATTTCCCAATATGCACAAGTGACATAGTTACAATTACGCCCATCTATTTTTGTTGCCTTCTGTGCCAGTGAGCATATTTACAAACTGTGTGTATTAATAAAATGTACCCATTCAGTGAAAGACATAAGCTGGTGAGCTGGGTTATGCCCCAGCATCTATCTGGTGCCAAGCATTTAGAGCTACCAAATATATTTCAAAAGAATCTTTAAAATTTATTTTAAAGAAGGTCTTTAATGTCTATCTTGAGGGATCTTTAGAATTTATTTTAAAAAATATTTAAAATTTCTTAATTAGTTATAAGGAAAGGATAGACAGAATAGGCAGAAAGGAAAGAGGAGCTCATCCTCACAGAAACTATTTAAGTATTTGTACACAAAATACTTTCCTGATGTGCTCTGTGGACATCCATCTGTCATCAACTCACTGAATCTCTTTTGAAGATGTTTTTGGTAAGACACAAAGCTTTAGATTTTTCCTTTAGAACATTTATTGAAAGGGGGGTAGCTTCAGAACCCTGTTAAGGATACACACATGTGGGACCTTTGTTTTCTATTTTGAGATACATCTACATTGCGAAGACCAACTCACCCCTGAAATAACATTTATGATTTGATGCTGAGTGGCCATCTAATGAAGTAGGAAAGGGCTAGAGAAGGCACTTTTGAAGTGCTTCTCTCAGTAAAAAAAACTTTTGTGATAAAATAACTACATCATACCAAAAATGCATGATCCATTCTAATCAATGGTGCAAAGCCTGCCATATGTTTTTGTCTGTATTTGTCCTCCATGAAGAAATTATAGATAAGGTAAAATTCTCTGGTCCTCCCCAGCATTAAGAAAGTTTTCTGGTATGGCTGTGTTGAGATGTGTGTGGTGTGTTGTGTATGTGTGTGTGTAGGAAGAACAGTATTACATGGTATCTTAACTAACTGGAATTTGAAAACAAGTTTTTTAAAAAACAGGAAAAAAGGAAGAACAGTCCTTTTCCTCACTAATTTAAAGATTCTAACTCACTGGCTCCCAGCATAGCTTAAAATGCTTATTCTATGAAAGTTCAACCTAACCTAATTCTTCATGATTTTAATGACACTGTAGAAAGATTTTTATGAACTAATTTAAAGAGGCATATAGGGAGCATGAAGAAAAATTCACTTACACAATTCCTTTCCTAAAGTCACATGTTTCCTACCAGATTTGAGTAATTATGCAATGGAGATCCACAAATTGAGAGGATTTTGTTGGATTTTCAAATAGGAGTCTGATTTAAAACTGTAGTTCCTTGAAAGGGAACTAATTTGTGATGGATGATAGAAGGAGTGTGCCTAAAATAGATGGCATTGTTCATAGATTTTTCAGCCAATATTGGTCATTTTTCAACAAGGCTAATCATCTAGTATGAAGATAAAAATCAGGACAACTTATTTTTCCAGGAGAGGATTTCTTTTCATTTCTCCCCAAACCTCAGCAAATAAACTGTCAAAATGGCCAGTTCGAACATGATTGATTTCTCCAATGCTTCTGGATTTCTCTTGGCACTTTTTTTTTCCTGAGAGAGGCACAGAAGGCAGGAAGATGGTTGGTTTTTAATAAAAAATCCTCAGCAAAGCAAGGTAATGAAAGAGTTCATTTTTAGTTCGGCAAATGCCTCCTTTGAGGTAGTTGTTCATAATGGCAAGTAACTGACCTCTTATAGGGAAGAGCTGCCATGAGGGTAGGCTTAGGAAAGGAAGAGAGAGGGAGAGATGAGCATTGAAAAGGCATTGTCGTCCGCAGATTGCCTATCTACCTAATGTCCACTGCACAGTAGCCTGTTTTGTTTTGCTTTTTGACTTAAAAAATTGACTGGGTGTTTTGTTATCTCAAGTAAATTCAATGGGCATTTCAAATGTATAGATGTTGTTTAAGACAGGCTATTACTTTTTTTTTTTTTTTTTCAAAGGCAACCATCCAGAAAAAAACTTTTACAGCAAGGACTGTAAAATCAATATCAATATATCAATATCAAGAAATAGAATGAGTCATTTTCACAGACAGATTAGAAGAGAAATGAATCTGTGATCATAACTCTGAAGCTCTCACATTAAAACCTTTGTTATGGGTGGGGGGGTGGGGATCTTGTCTCTTCTTAAGACATAGACTGTCCTCCCTTTTAATGTCTTTATTCTATTTTCACTGGTGGACAATTGCCACATGAGTACCATTCAGCTTTTACCCTGTGTGGATAGTTCCCTTCAAGTATTTCCTGTAGGCAGTGTGCTGACATTTACAAAATGAAAATTTTTATGCTACCAATATCCTAGAAGAAAATTCCGTTTGTGGTTTATCATCTCTAAAACAATAGTTCTTTTATTAACTAGTGTAGGCATAGATAAGGAGACACGACTGCCAACTTTCTTGTCTACAAATCAGAGGGCAGGCCATCTTTCAAAGCACAGTTACTTTGCAGCAGGTCACTGAAAAGGATAAAATCTTTCATTTTCCCCTTTCATCTCGGTTAAATGTTTGCTTGCCTCTTTCCTTCAAGAAGTTTGTTACTTATGGAAATACACAGAGGCCAGTATAAGTATTCTTCTCAGTAGTTGGTTTGGCTGAACTTCTGGGAAAAAATGACATCTGGGTGGTTTCGTGACTGACTGAAGGGGACTCAGGTTTTCGAAGCTGTGGTAGTTAGAAAAATCTGTCTCTTTTATGGCGATTTCTTGACACCGTGTTGTCATCAAAACATGGTACCCCAAGCTTTTAGACTGAGAATTGTTGCATGAGAAGGGGTCCCTGAAGCCGGGGGGAAGGGAACACAGGCCCCAGGGGGAAGTGGTTGCAAAATGGTTGTCTAACTTCTTGCTTGTTACCCTCATTTTGATGACCCTGAACTTCAGAAGGGAGGAGCACTGGATGGGGTCAAGGGCTACTTGGTCATTTGTTAGAGGATGTGAGAAAGAGAGTTTAGACTCCTTTGGTCTTGGTATTTAAATATTTTTTTTAAAAGGTTTTATTTATTTATTTGACAGAGAGAGATCACAAGTAGCAGAGAGGCAAGCAGAGAGAGAGGGGGAAGCAGGGCCCCTGGCGAGCAGAGAGCCCGATGCAGGGCTCGATCCCAGGACCCTGGGATCATGACCTGAGCCGAAGGCAGAGGCTTAACCCACTGAGCCACCCAGGCGCCCCTTGGTATTTAAATATTAAGGTCATTGGCGTCTTGACTGAGTCTGTGTTTCACCGTGCAGGTTACGTGTGTTTATGTTTTCAGTGCTGGATGAAAACCTGCACCGTGGTGGAGAATTTCTTACTTAACTCTGAGCTGCAACTTTATCTCTGCATCACCATTACCGTCATCTTTGCATTTGTCATCATCTTCATTATCTGTGGGACTCTGGCTGCCACGGTAACTGCGTTAATGGTTCCTGATGGTGTCATAAATGTCACCCACTCATAGTTCGCTCTGACCTCTGATCTAATCGGTGACCCTTTTCTGCAGTATCTAAGTGAACTTCATGGCTCACAATTCACCATGTAATGTATTGATTATGGCAGGAATTCCTGTTCATCACCCAGTCATTCATACAAGAATCTGCATTACTGACATGTGTTACATTGTAATAGTGACATCGATTCCCTTGTTAGGAACATAGGTGGTTGTTTGATTTTTTTTTTTTTTAACACTTGCTGAGAAGGTAGAGGGTTGTGCTTTTCATTGCTTAGGGATACCTAACAGATGTTGAAGTATCAGAACATCACTGTGGCTGTAATCAGCTTCCATGTAACCCGATGACTTTCTTTGGTATTGGACACTACTACTAATAAGGCTACAGAATTTAAGACCATCTTTAGGAATGTTGGGTCCAGGAGGGTTCCATTTCTGATCCACGGACTCTGTCCCATAGAAACTGGGTGAGAATGGGCACATATGGGAAGAATGTTTCCTTTTACTGAAGCTCCCGGGGAGACTAAAACAGGGTATTACTAGGTTACTGTTCTGTAAAGTTCCTCCTTCTTCTTACATGTTAGCAGGACAAGTCTTCATTCATGTGCCCATTTGATAGGTATTTATTAACATCTTCTAGATGCTATTCTAGGTTCTATGACTGATACAAAAAACCCAGTCTGAGCTTCAATGAAATAAAAATGAGAATTGTAAAATCTTTCTAGAATTTTTTTTCTTTCAATTTAGCATCATCGTGAATGATTCACTGTTTGTGGTAATTTATTTTATTTATTCTCTGTATGTAATAATTTAATTTAGTTATAAGCAGCAGCATCCATATAACTGGTGAATTCAACCAGAGACATTTAGAGATGGTCAAGGACTTAGATATCTCTCAAGCTATTGAAAAGGTGGCTGTGATGATGGCTCCTGGAAGATGCTAAAGAAAAGTGATTTTGCAATGTTCCTTGGCATGTTTTGGATGATCTAAGGCTGGACCCCTCTTGCTTATCCAATCAATCTTCTTTCACACCCTAATATAAGACCCTCAAACCCCAAATTGCAGCTTTCTTTACAGTCCCTGTGAAGACTGCTCTGGGCGTTTTTGAGCTTTCTGATGCTATAGCCTTCCTGGGGTTCCCTCTCTCCCCCTTTCCACCTATCCAAATCCTACTCATCTTTCGTTTCATGACTATAGTGCAAGATTCACTTCTTTTGAGGAAGCTCTCCCTGGGTATTCAGCCTTCATTATGGACTTGAAAGAGGAGTTCCAGTGGCAGTATAACTCAATCTAACAAAGACTTATTAAACCTCGGTTGTATTTTAATCTTTATGGGAGTCTGAAGGAATATAAAAAGAGGAAAAGAAGTATAAGGACTTAGCACACAAGAACTGCTTGTGTAATTAACCAAGTTCTCTCTGCAGCCATTGACTTTTTGATCCAGCTGAGAAGACCAAACATGACATGATATAGCTGTGGGGAAACAGATAACTAAGTCTTTGGCTACTTCTCCTGCTGTTTCATGCCTTAATGACTTTGTATACATTATGCTTGTAATCTGAAATGTCTCCTACACCTCTCACTTGAAGAAGCCTTCTCTGAGACCCTAAATGGCAAAGTGAGGGACTTCCTTCCTTCTCAGGGTTCCCAAAATTGTTATTGTGCAGTGATGCCTCTGTTTCTCCTCCTAGACTATGAGCTCTTTGCAGACAGGATCATGTCTTATTCATTATTATAACTTCACAGCACAGAAAAGATATAACTGAAGATTCCAGCACAGTGTTGGAAGCATTATTAGGTGTTCAACAGATATTTGTTGAAGAAGGAAATGAATGAGTTAGTACTAAAATGAGGAAGCATAACATCAATACTCTAGTAAGATTAATATAGAATAGTAATATAGATTAGTAAGCATTTATGGGAATTGAATGGGATATTAAAGCTAGATACAATTTAAATGGATAATGTTTTTAATAATAATTCCTAGTTAATACTGATTTTTCACTTATAATGTGCCAGGCACTATTCTCCCTGGCTTCCCTTATATTAAATAATGTGTTCTTCCCTGAAATCCTCTGAAACAGTTGCAATGATCTTCTATCTGTATGATGAGGAAACTGAAGGATGGAGCAAACAGAGCAACTTGCCTATGGTCACACAGCTAGTAAGTGAGTCAATCCTGACCCTTGCTCCAGGATTCATATTCTTAACCAACTCTATGTAACTTCAAAAGGGAGAAGCAATACAAATAAAGAAATTAAACCAGGGATATTGTTTTGTGTTCTTGGCCAGAACTGAATGTGTGGAAGTGAGGAAAGGTAGGGTAGAATCAGGTCAAACTAAGGACTGAGCACTGGTACCCCAAGTTTGGACCTTATTTTCAAGGCATTTTGATGCAGCTGGAAGCTTTTGGAAGCAGGATGGTCTAGAATGTATAGAGACTAATAGCAAGGGGCTCACATTATAACACTTGGCCAGGAGGGGGGTAGTAGTTTAGAATTTGGGTAGCAAAAGTGGGAACAGCAAGAAGTGACTATTCTGAGGGATGCTTGAAAAGTAGAAATTCCAGGATATAGTGCCTGATTTGTGAAAGAGAAGGAGGGATCAAGAGTGATGTCAAGATTTTTGGCTTCATAGAGGAATGGTGGTATCACCGCCTGCAATCAAGATGTTGTGCAATTGAGTTTGGGGGCAAACTGATGTTTAGTTTTAGAACATTGAGTTTGAAGTAAAGGCTTGAAATGGCAGAAAAACGTCCTGTACAAACCTGAAGCTATGGGAGCTGGTAAGAAAAAAATATCTAGGAATCCTCATCTTTGGAGTAAAGCTGATGTCATGGGAAAGGATGGCATTAGAGAGAGTTGAACTGTATCTGGAAAATTGCTCTGGTTAGGAGTCAGCTGAAGGGGATGATCAACCAGTGAAGGAGACAAAGAACATGTTTGGAGAGATAAGAGGAGAAAGAGACTTGATAGAACATCACTAAAGCCAAAGTAGGAAAGAATTTCAAAAAGAGACAGTGCTTAATAACATCAATTATATAAGGGAAGAATGAAGAGTGGCCTGGGAAGGCTATTGGTTTTGACTAAAAAGAGGCCAGTTGGGACTTTTGAGCTTAGATAGAATGGTAGGAAAGGAAGATAAGACTTCAAAAGGTCAAGAAAAAGTGGAGGGGAACAATATAGAGATAGTAGAAAGAGAGGAAATTGCTAGGTAAAGACAATTGGGAAGTTCTATCACCTGTGATGTTCACCATTTCTTGTATATGATATGGTAGGTGTGTAGTAAATGTTTGCAAACCCAGTGACTTTATTATGTTTAAGATGTAGAAGGAACCAAGTGCTGTTCTTGAGTGTGTGTGTGTGTGTGTGTGTGTGTGTGTGTCATGTTGAAGGGCCATTAGGAAATAAAAGAGGAGGAGGGAGAACAGTGAAGGACAGAGGCAGTTGTCACCTGGAGATGGGGAGAAAGATTTGGAGCACAGAGGATAGGAGTATTAGAGAGAAGAGGACAAATCTCTAAGAAGAATGGGGAGGGAGAGAAGAGATTTATACAGGCAGCCATATAATGTTAGGATGGAGAAGGGGTAGATGAGTGATTACATGCTGGCATACTTGATATTAAAAACTTTTACTTAAAAAATATATCTATTTCATTCTCTCAGAACAGGTTTTAGTGTTAAACCTGTATCAGCAAGGGCCACTGGATAACACATGCCTTGACTTTGAAGACTTACTTCGCCCATCTCATTTTAAATTTGTTTGAGCCTTCAAAAACGTACAATATGGCTTGGCCTGGCCTCAGCTCATGGCTGAAATAAGAGGCTCACGAGGTTCAGATCAATCCTGCCCAATATCATGGGCAGGGCTCCAGTTTCCAGTCAGGAAATTGAATCTCAGCATCTCCCTGTGTTTTTTGGACCAAGGATGTAGTTGCTTGCTGTTGGCTTTGGGGAGACCGTGTCTGTTTTTCTATCCTCCATTCCCTTTTATTTTTTTAAAACTTAAAAGCTAACACCACTTATTTCTCAAGGTAGGGGGGATGTGATTAGGAGTTTTAGTCTGTTGAAATGTGACAAAATCTTTTCTAGGCCTTCATTTCCTTGTCTGATGTGTGAGGGGGTTGGACTTGAAGACATCTTAGGTCTATTTCTGGCTTAAACATCCTTCTTACATGCAATAAAACTGGCTTTTATCAGTTTTAACAAGACAACTCAACCACCCCACCACTTTGTGGATGCTCTTATGATCTGGGAGAGAAAATACAAAGAACCGCTGAACAGCAATATCTGAAACTGCTTGGAGAGACCGCAAACCAGAGTGTTAGGTCCAAAGATGCTTGGAAATTATGGCTTGGTTTTTTCTTTTCTTTTTCTCCTCCACCTTCCTATATAATGTTAAGGTTCCACAAAGTAATTATTTTCAAACTTCCAAGTCATGACATTTGCCTAGAAGATTCTGTATGTGTCAAGGTGGCCCTGCACAGACTCTTTGGAGATGTAAGATTGAGTTATTGTTATACTGTTTATGTAGAAGGCTATGAAGCCCTAGTTACCTACAGTTTGGATTACAGGCAACCTTTTAGGGTAATAAAATTGGATATTTGGGAGGGGTTTGGAAGCTTTCATATAAGGTGCTCTGCCTTCTTGGCCTCTTAGATTATCTTCTAGCATTAGGGACCAAGAGGACAATTGTAGACCTTTGAACTGTAGGGGCTGGGTCACATCATACCCATTTATGTTGCTTTGTGTTTAGGAAGTTTCAATCCTGGAGCGCTTACACCCTGTGTTGCTGGGTAGTGTATCTGAGCATTTGGGATGGATGGCAGTGCAGGCAATGGCTTTAGGCATGTTTAATATTAACTGTAATCCTAATACAGATGACATCCTGATGTACATATCTATTTGTAACTTTCTTGAGCTCTAGTCCAACACATCTAACTCCTGGACCTTTCCTTCGGGATGCTTTACCCACCACTCAAACCGAGTGTATCTGAAACCGAACCCAGCAGCTTTTCTCCAAACAAACCTAATTTTGCCAACAATGCCTCTACTTTCACCATTCCTCAGCCCACAAACTCCGTGTCATTTCTGATTCTCGTTCACCGTCAGTGAGTACAACCGGGTTTCCACTCCTCATCTGTCCTTTCCATCCCAGCTGCCTCCTCTGCACCTCACACCCTGTGATCTCACATCAAAGCTATTGCGACAGCCTCCCAATTGGTCTCTGCCTCCTCTCTACCCTCTCCAGCAAGTGTGCTCTGCACTACTGTGCTAACCTTCCTGAAGGGGCACTTAACCACCCTATTCTCAACTCAGGTGACTTCAACGTCTCCCGTTGCCTTCCTAGCAAAATCCATGTGCCTTTTCTTGGCATTAAAGTCTCTCTGTGATTGGAAGCCACCATCTTTACCTATTTCCCCTTTATGTAAACGGAATGCTCTGCTGGTCCCCAATAAACCTTTCTACTAAAAGCTATTTCCTTCATCTTAGCCTGTCTAAATTTACCCCCGACTTCATGGCCCAGCTAAAGGCCAGTTTGTCTTCATAAAAACCTCCAAAATCATCTCAACTGGAAACAAGGCCTCTTTTATACGACTGTTAAGACAGGGCTCATGGACCATACATGGCACTAGAGTGTAGCTAATGGGGAATTTACCTTAGGGCTTCTTCTAGAAGAAAGGGGTTGTATCTTTTACATCTTCCATCTCCCAAGAACCTAGTACATTTGGTTCTATTATTTATTCACTGAATAAATCCATGACTTCATCATGGCAGAAGTCAGAATACCAAAGAACAATTTTCGGACACATTGAAATTTCTTTTCAGAAAGTACTTATTGATCATTTTGGTAATTTTTCTCTCTTCATAATTGATGACTAGATACTCATTTGGGACTTTTTGCTACTGAACTATTTGATCTCGGAGTTACCTCCTGACGATTGTAAGAAGCACAATAGTTATGGAGCTTAGACTGGTGCTGGTTAATGGCAGCTTGCTGAGTAAATGTATTAATTAGGTTGTTATTTCTATTTTTATTGCTACCTATCTATAATCATTTGCATCTGTTTGAACTAAGGTCTCTAGATTTTGTATAAAAGTCACCCTTTCGATAAGAATAAATGCGCTAGACAGAACTGATAGTTGTACACACACAATCTTGGGCAGGGCTGATCCCATGGTCTATTTGTCTGAACAAAGTCATTGCATCTGTCATGGTGGCCTCCTCTACGTGATTCTCTTTCCTTCTGGTTCTGGTAACCTCACCCTGCCCATGAACTTTTAGACCTAAGGGTGCTCATAACTCTGCTGCCATGAACTACAGTTTCTAGCATTTGCCTTGTGGCCTCCACACCTTTGCCAACAGTACTTTTAAAAATATACCTTCCTTCTGTTGCTCAATTTTGAGTGTGCCATTTGTTTTCTGCTGGGCTCCTGAATGGGATAACATATATATACCACATGCTTTTTCACAGCCCCTTTTGGGCGGAGCTTTCCTTAAATCTTAAGCCTTGGGAAAACAGGGAGAGTTTCAAGATGACGGCCATTAGAAAACTAGATGAAATGACCACAAAGTTATTTTGAAAATGTGATGTTTGTTACTCTCCACCCAACCCCTGCCCACTTTATCATGAACTTCAGAGGGTCTGGAGCCATTTAAGGTATGCTAGGTCATTCATAGCTTTGTTTTTATCTTCTTAGTAACTCAAAGAAGACGGTCAAAGACTGATGAGTGTTTTTTACTCCTCTTTCTCACATCTGTAGGAGGCTGAGCCACCAGCTAGATTTCCAGAGCCACCAACAGAGGAAAGAGCCACTTTCCTCCCAGGAAGCACAATTGGTCTTGCAGGTTTCTGAGCAAACACTGCATTGCCCTGTGAATAAGCCTGGCCCTTCTGGAGCCTAAAAAGGAACAAGTGGTCAGAGGGCCACGTGTTGAAGGGTATCCTAGGCCTGAACAGGAAATGTACTTAGAGGAAAGTTACAGTCACTTCACCAGTTCTGTGGTCAGGAGGGAGGTGCTCTGTGCCAGGGAAACCAGTGTCACCTTCACAGTGTGTTCACAAATATCGTAGGGCAAGATGGTTGAAAATAGAAAGCTTTCATTTGCTCTGGTTCCTGCCTGACATGTTAAATTCTGTTCAGTCAGAATTTTAAAAAAGGAAACGACGTGATTAGGATCTTACGATCTGATTTTTAAGCTGCAAAAGAAACCGATTGTGATGTGCAGAGATGGAACCCAATGAAGTTCTTAAGAGGTTCCGAAAGAAAGTCACATTGCTAATTAAAGACCTATCATATCTCCTTTTACCGCTTCCTTAACGTTTCAATGCAAATCTCTGTCTTGAGTGCGGACTACTCCACTCTCTGGTTCTGTTTCTCTGTGGTGCTATGATAGAGAAAAGGAAAGATGGCATATCCTAAATTAGACATGATAAATGTATGCAATTCACAAAGGTCCTGAGGTTGAGAATTTGCTCAATGAGGTTTAGACTGAAAAGTGACGTTATATACTGACGAATGTTCATGTTCCAAGTGTTTTGTACAAACTTGGGCAAGCTGAAATAGGAGAGCTGAGATGGCATCATTGTTGGTTGTGGATCTGAAATAATTTAGAAGAGGCATTTCACGTGACGGTATTGTCTGTAGGCCTTATCTGGGATCCATCATAACCTTTAGGAAGTCTCTGAAATCATAAGAAAATGTTTTGTGCACATGCATTATAAGCCAAGAAAGTTTGGAAACATACTTTTTCTAAGTAGGACCATGAAATCAAGTGAATCTGCTGAATGCACAAAGTTGGCTTTCTGAATAAAACGTTCATGACTTCAAATATTATTCCTAGAAACATAAATAAATAAATAAGTTTAGCTTTTCCATTATTTGTGTGACCTTGCTTAAAAAGTCAATTTTTTTTTGTTTTGTTTTCAGTTGTCTCTTCTATAAAATAAGGTTTTGGTTTAGGTCACCTCCAGAGTTCCTTCCAACTGAGCACTCCAGCAAAATGTTGGAGAAAATAAAATTTTAACTTAGTTTTGTCCTGATTCCACTCCATCGACTCCCCTATTCAATGGTACTTTACTACCTAACTCTCACTTCTAATACCATCCAATTATCCTTCAACTTTGAGAAGATCTAGAATCAAACACTGAAATTGTGTTGAAATTTTGATGCAAACTAACAGAGGAAAAAAAAAAAAAACACCAGTAGATTAGAAGTCATGAAGCATGAGCCAAGTCATAAAGGTCACTTGTCCTATAAACTTGGGCAACTTGTTTGACCTCTTTAACCTCAGTTTCCCCATCTGTGAAATGCGCATAGAGATGACTGTCCTATTATTTATTTCACAGGTTAATATGGAGTTCATATGAGATAAAATAGGAAAAATAAAATAGGAAAAAGCACTTTGTAGCCCTGTGAATGTAGGCCGCAATTACTAATTTAAGTCAATGTGTTTCCCATATTGCCTTTTAGGCTTCATCTTCTTTTGAAATCCAAGTATTAACTGAGTTGGTGAGGAGGGTCCTTTTAGGGGCAGGGTTTCTTCTCTGGTGCTGGGAACCACACCCAAGAGATGGTTATCCACTCCATCTGTGCAGAGAATTGATGGGTTATTAATATAGTAATTGACCCATTTACAACAGGCAAAAAGGGAAAGTTTTTTTGTTTTGTCTTGTTTTTTGTTCTTTTGGTGACCAGTTCTCATGGAAGCACAAGCAACTTCCCATTTTCTAAGTCAGCTGTATCACAAGATTCACAGATTATCTGTGGGAAATCTTTTAGCTCGCACTGCCTTACTTATAAGGAGCAGATAAGTACCTTTTCACCTCCAGTATTACTCTTCATGTTGCCTGTTGTTAAGGAGGAGTTGTGAGGGAGAGAGGTTTGAGGTTACAGCTTCCTGTCTCCACACCTTTAGCTGATTTAGCTGCTAGGAAAGGCTTTGAAAGCAAAGCACTAAATTCATCATCAAAACAACTTGTCAATTCAGTTAGAGAAATGTCAGCCAAGCGAATCTTTTGATACCAGAAGCAAATACAATTGATGGATTGACAATGTTTCTCTTTTAATGCAGTAGGTTTGACCTAGGTGGACCTTGCTTAAATACTCACAAGAAGGAAAGGAAAGGCTAGGTCTGCAAAGACCAAAATAACCTGAGAAGGGTGCTCTTCATTCCTAGCATGAAAGGACTCAAATACAAGATAGTATAGGGAAGCTAAATATTTCTCTAATGTCTTCTGAGCCTGGGTATGTTCTTAAATTTTGCAATGTGTTCTTAAATTATTTGATGTCTTGCGGATTCCCTGAAACTCAGAGAACTAAAAATACATTTCAAAGCCAAATATCATTTGATGTTTCTGTTATTGGTAGCTATGACTTATCCATGTTAATACTCATTCCGGTAGAGTGAGGGGTGCACATTTTCACAATGCTCCATTTTAAGAAAAAAATAAGAATTATTGTGTCTACTGTAAGTTATAATGATCACATATATTCAGTATCATTTAGAGAAATTGGTTCTCTTTTCCTACCACCAAAAGTGAATTTCCTTCATTTAGTGTGCCTTCAAAGCAGAAGTAGATTTTGAAATCCTATGAGATGGTTTCTTACTTAGGTTTCTCTAAATGATTGACATGAACCAAGGTGGGACCAAGGGCTATCAGGATATAAATGATGAAAACAAGAAGTTTTATCAGCCGATCTTTAACTTGGGTTGAACCCTAAGCTTAGGGAATCATTGCCACACACTAGCATATAGTTGGCACACCACTTCATGCATAGCACCTAATGTTAAACTTATGTGCTGACATGGAAGGCAGAGAAAAGTAAACATTGACAAATACATTGGATGTCTCTTTTTATCAAATGGCCATGTCATCACTATTTTTCAAGTTCTTTTCCAACAAATTTTAGTACAAGGAGTCACACAAAATAGGACTTTTCTTTCCCCTTTGAAGTTGTTGGATGTGCCGTCAACCAGGAGAATATGGACTATGTAAACCCCAGTCAAGATCCTGAGAACTTGGATTACTCCTCTCTGAGAGGTTGTGTAATTTGCAGTGCTGAGGTAGAATGGGTTCAGAGAAATCCCCTATAACCATGCTCACGTTTGAATTCGGAGGCCCCATGATGAGCAGAAGTAAAGTCTATCTTCTAGTTATCCCACTACATTATGTTTTGTGAAGGAAAGCCAGTTCCAGGAGAGAAAGACCACCACTTCTCCCTTGTGAGAACAGAAAACAGTGAACTAAATTCCAGGGAGTCAATTAGTTTTGAGGTAACTAATATGCTCTTTGCAGTGATCTCTTAGGCTGGAAGAATGTCTTTTTCATAGCTCAGATGTCTAACCTTCACCTCAGTTTCTCATAATGAGTGAAGAAGAGATGTAGGTAAAAGAAAAACAGTATTACTTATTGGTTGGTCTGTATGGCCTGAGGATAATCATTTCTAACTCCTCCTCTCTCACTCACCACATCTAAGCCAACACTGAGTTCTGTCAGTTTTAACCTGCACATATTTTTTGAGCTCATCCACTTCTCTGTAATCATAGTTCAGACGCTTATCACTTCTTACCTAGGTCACTATGATTGTATCCTAACTTGTCTCCATGTTTTTATACTTGTGACCTTCAAATTTGCCTTCCACATTTTTACTAAAGTGGTATATAGCAAATGAAATCACCTTTCTGCTCACGATACTTCAGTAGGTCCCCATCACCAGCAAGAGAGCCCAAGCTGTGAACTATGCTTGTTTTGCCAATATTTTCTTTTACAAGTCATGGTCCGGCAAAATGGAGGCAGCTCTAATTCCTTACATCTGCTGTACTCTTTCTCACCTCCTTATCTCCTCTGCATAGACCCTTCTTTTTCTCTTGTTGAAAAAGAGAAATGACCTCACACCCTATTCTCCACCACATACTCTCCTACCTCACTTCACCCTGACACAAAGGCTCATCTTGCAAGGCTTTTACCTAATAAACTTGTTGAATAAATGTGTGCATACTTCCACGTCAGGTCAGCAGTCACCTTGAGAAATCCTTAGCTGGTTTTCTAGTTGCTTGCAGAAATGCCCTACAGATCACTGTGCCACTATCTTAAAAGTAGCTGTTTATGAATCTTTCTTTCCCACCAGACTGTAGCTGCCCGAGGATAGAAACTGAGCCCTGTTCTCTTTGGGAAATAGACTTTTTCCTTCTGTGTGCCTCTTGGGAGGGTGTCATATTCTGAGTGATACAGGACATGTTAAGCAAACTACTGGAGTATAGATGCTAGAGCTTTTCTTCCTTCTTCCCTCTCCCTTCCCTCTCTCCACCTCACTGTGGGTGCTAGGAAGAGGAACCCAAACTGGGTCCAGGGTTTCTCTCCACCTTTCCTCGGTTTTCCTGCTTATGCTCCCTTTTGTTATCCTAGCAAAGAACTCCTATGCTTATTTTTTCCCCTTATGTCATCTCTCAAAGGCAGAGTAGGAAGAATTTGATTGCCTCTTGACATAGAATCCAGATAATTAGGGACAGTTACAATCCCTGGAGGTGTCAGTAAGCAGAAATACCAGCACCTAACCCGGACTCCCTGAAAAGCAGGCATTTCTTGCTGGATCTGGCTCTTTTAATCAGAACTGGCCCAGTGATTCTTTCTACGTAAATAAAAATAAAACCAAGCAAAATGAAACACAACAAAAACAAGTTGAACTTCCCCATTTTTAAAAAAGATTTTATTTATTTATTTATTTGGCAGACAGAGATCACAAGTAGGCAGAGAGGCAGGCAGAGAGAGAGGAAGGGAAGCAGGCTCCCTGGTGAGCAGAGAGCCCGATGTGGGGCTCCATCCCGGACCCTGGGATCATGACCTGAGCCGAAGGCAGAGGCTTTAACCCACTGAGCCACCCAGGCGCCCCATGAATTTCCCTATCTTGATGGGTTTAAATTTTGGTTACCTACATGTGCTTTTCAGTGCTTTACGGGGGTTTTGAGTGAATAATAAATGAAGCTAATGTTGCTGTGGAGACACAAATTTTGAATAAGGATTTAATGAGATGGTAATCAGACCTCGCTGCTGCTAACAATGACACAGATTACCACCTTTCACTTATTACTTAATTGATTTAATTTAATTTAATTAATTTAATTTAATTTAATTTAATTGATTATTGATTATTTAATGAGATCTTATCATTCACACAGAAGTATATAAAGAAACATAACAGATTGTTCTTGCTCAAAGAGGACCCAGAAACTGGAAGTCTAGAGGAAATAAATACACATAAAAGCCTGAAGTATATGAAGCACGAGGTGTTCCACATGTAGAACCTGACCAAATGGCAAATGAGTGATACAGATAGTAATCATTTGAGACCTAAGAAGGGAGAGACGCTCTAGGCCATGAACTTTAGTTAGCAAAGTATGGAAAGAGGAACACTCACACAGTATTTTGCTGGGATGTTAAATAGTCTGGCTGATTGGGAAGATTGGGTTTGAGGAGATGAGACTGGAAAAACCTGTGGAGGCCTGGTAATTGAGGATAAGAAATGAATTTTCAATTGTTAAGTCACTGGTTCTCAAACTTGACTGCAAATTAGAATCTCCTGAGAAACTAAAAATACTGATGTCTGGGTTCTATACAGAGATTCTGCTTAAATTGACCTGGGAATCAAGGGTTTTTAAATTGCAGCTGATTCTAATATGCTGTCACCTTGAGAAATCTGTTACAAGACTGTGATTTTCAACCCTCACTAAATATTAGAATCAAAGGGGGAAATCTTTATGACAATACTAAAGATGACCCACAGAATGGGAAAAAATATTTGGAAATCTGGTAAGATTTATATATGATAAGGAATTTGCATCAAAAATATGTAAAGATCTCTGATAATTCAACAATAAAAAGCAGTCTGGTTAAGTGGGCAAATGATCTGAATAAAAACATTTTTCTAAAAATGATAGACAAATAGAGCACCTGGGTGGCTCGTTTGGTTAAGTGTCTGCCTTCGGCTCAGGTCATGATCCCAGGGTCCGGGGATCGAGCCGGGGATTGGGCTCCCGGCTCAGCAGAGAGCCTGCTTCTCTCTGTCCCTCTGCTCCTCCCACTGCTTGTGTGCTCTCTCTCACTCTATTTCTCTCTGTCAAATAAATAAAGTCTTTAAAAAAGAATGAGAGACAAATGCTTAAAAAGCGCATAAAAAATGCTCCACATTATCAGTCATTTGAGAAATGCATATCAAACCACAATAAGATATTGTTTCATATCCACCAGAATGGCTATGGTAAAGAAAATGAACAATACCAAGTGTTGGGAAGGAGGTGGAGAAATCAGAATCCTCAGACACTTTTGGTAAAATGTAAAATAGTGGGTGCCTGGGTGGCTCAGTGGGTTAAGCCTCTGCCTTCGGCTCAGGTCATGTTCTCAGGGTCCTGGGATCAAGTCCCGCATCGGGCTCTCTGCTTGCCAGGGAGCCGGCTTCCTCCTCTCTCTCTCTGCCTGCCTCTCTGCTTCCTTGTGATCTCTCTCTGTCAAATAAATAAATACAATCTTAAAAAAAAAATGTAAAATAGTGCAGTTGCTTTGGAAAAGTTTGTCAGCTCCTCAAAAAGCTAAACAGAATTACTATATAATCAAGCAGTTCCACTCCTGTATACACCCAAGAGACCTGAAAGCATATGTCCATACAAAAATGTATATACATCAAAAAAAATGTATATACATCAATGTTCATAGCAGCATTATTCATAATAGCAAAAAAGTGAAAGCAAATGATGAATGGAAAAACAAAACTTGGTATATATATATATATATATATATATATATATATATATACAAGAGGATATTATTTGGTCATGAAAATAAATGAAGTCCTGATACATTTTGCAATAGAGATGAACCTTGCAAACATGATGCTAAGTGAAAGAAGCCAGACAAAAAAGGCCATATAGTGTATGAGCCCATTTATATGAAATGCCCAGAATAAGCAAATCCGTAGAGACAGAAAATAGTTCAGTGGTTGTCAGAGGCTAGAGGGAAGGAGGAATGAGGAGTGGTTGTTGACGGGTATGGGGATTTCTGTTTGGGGGCAATAAAAATACAATATTCTGGAATCAGATAGTGGCCATCCATTTGCAATTTGTGAATATAATAAAAAAAACAACTGCCAGAGGGAAGGGAGGTGGGGGGATGGGCAAAATGGGTGAAAGGGAGTAGAAGATATGACTTCCACTTGTGGAATGAGTAAGACTTGGGAATGAACGGTAGGGCATAGGGAACACAGTCAATGGTATTGTAAATACTGATGTGTGGTGATAGATGGTAGCTATGCAGTGGTGAGTGAAGCGTAACTATAGAGCTGTTGATTCTCTGTGTGGTATCCCTGAAACCAATGTGACATTGTGTGTCAACTATACTCGAATAAAACAAAATAAAACCCAACCACTGAATTGTATATTTTAAAAAGGTGAACTTTAAAAAAAGAGAGAGGCTTTATGGTACATGAATTATATCTCAGGAAGTTGTGTGAAAAAAATGAGAAGAAACAATACAAATCCCTTCTTGTGTCCAGCATAGACTAATTAAATCAGAATTTTTGGAAATGGGAACTGGATATAAGGGTTTTTTTTTTTTTTGAAGTTTTTGATGTACAGCCAGAATTGAGAACAATGCAGGTGATGGAAAGCTGCTAGTAATTTAGTTATATGTATCTTCCTTTCTCCTAAAGCAAAAACAAAACACCTGAGCTCTTGAATGCAAATCCAGGGCAAATTGTAGGTTTTATTTTAATAGATTTTTATTTTATTTGGGTCTTCAGTATGGGTGCGTGGGGTGTGGCTTCAAAAAACCTTTTTTTTAAAAGAATGCAAATATGTAGACAATTATTAGCATGACCCAAAATAACAGCAATTTTTTTGGAATTAAATTTTGAATCAGAGACGCATTCATTATTTTTGAGAAATTCATTGTTAAGAGTGACGGAAAATTTAGAGAAATTTGCAAAGTTGACTCTTAGTTGTTAAGAATGGTGGTTCTAAATGGTCTGTTTTTCAGGTGGTTGTAGTTGGGTTTTTAGTCGCAGCTTTGCTCGCCATCTATTCAGCGATTTTAGAGAGGCAATGGGGATACAGTGGGAGACAAGATGGAATACATGTGTTCTCTTCCTCATGTAGGTTTATAATACCTAGCTTCAGTTTCTTTGTTTTAAAAGTGAAAAGATTGAACTGGATGCTCTCCAGATTCTTTGATCATTTACTGGAATAGCATTGAGGCAGAAAAATGGAGTAGAGGGGGAGCTCTTGTACACCCCTTCCATCTCCTGTGATTTAAGAGAACAAATATGGGAAGTTCTTGAGAAGGCTCCTCTCAGAATTTGCTACGGAAGGTAAGTTAAGCTTTTTGGGTTGTGTCTTCTCTTACTTTTTATCCTACTCTTGGAATGGCCAATAAACAAAGCCCAAACATTTCAAAACATTTTAGTTCACAAAAGCCTGTATCACAACTTAAAGCCAAATCTATTTGGGTATCCATGTCAGGTGTTCCAAAGCCATTTCCAAGGATCCCACTCAATCAGGAAGATAAACAATTAAGCATGATTAACATCTTTGGAATCCTAGCACAGATTCAAAAATTCCGAATGCGTAGCTGTGGTGCTCAGTGCCAACAGAAGGCCACATTCTGCCCTCCAAGTGAAAACACACTGCATTGTCCCAGTCAAAGGAGGATGCAGATAATATCAAAATGCAAACTTTTAAACTCTCACTATAATTTTCTTCCAAAGCACTCCTGCAGCTTCATCTGCCAGGAGAAAGCCTTTGCTGGAGATCCGTTTATTTTGTTAATTATTATGTCTTGATTTCAGGGGGGAGGAAAAGTCCTCATGCTCTCATTCTAAGCAAATGATTTTTCCTTCTTCAGAAAACAAGATTTTGGTGAAGCAGTTGCCCATGCTTGTGGTGTACAACAATGAGGTCAACCTGAGCTGCAAGTATACCCACAACCTCTTCTCAAAGGAGTTCCGGGCATCCCTTTATAAGGGAGTAGACAGTGCCGTGGAAGTCTGTGTTGTGAATGGAAATTACTCCCATCAGCCTCAGTTCTACTCAAGCACAGGATTCGACTGTGATGGGAAATTGGGCAATGAAACAGTGACATTCTACCTTCGGAAGTTGTTTGTTAACCAAACAGATATTTACTTCTGCAAAATCGAGGTCATGTATCCACCTCCTTACATAGACAATGAGAAGAGCAATGGGACCATTATCCATGTGAAAGGTAACACATAACTCTACCAGGGCACCGCTCTAGAGTAAGAGTTTTCAGTGGCAGTCTTGAAAACTAGGTCATGATCAATGGTGGGGTTGGATAAGTCCCAGAGAGGAAGTCTACACATTATAAACTGGTGATATTTTGCATATTTTGATCCATTTCCCATTCTTCTATAAAGTTCAGAAGGAAGGGAATGTACTCAAGTGCCACTCCCATGTTTAACCCATTCTGTTCTGTTTTTCAGAGAAACATCTTTGTCCAGTGCAGCCGTCTCCTCAATCTTCTAAGCCATTTTGGGCACTGGTGGTGGTGTGTGGAGTCCTAGTTTTCTATAGCTTGCTAGTAACAGTGGCTCTTTGTGCTTGCTGGGTAAGAGAAGCAACACTATTTTGTGTAACTTTTCCATGCATGTGTAATCTGAACACATTCAAGAAATTTGCCCATGTGGTTCATTTTCTGTTTAATGCATGATTGTTAGTATTATTGCTGTTATTTCCCTTCTCTTTTAACCTGTTTAGCTTTATTTGAGATGAAAATCTAATGTGAATTCTATTTTCCAAAAGGTAGTAATTAGGTGGCCATGCAAAAAAAGAAGCTGAGAAGTGGGGATCGAGTCTTAGGGCCAGTTACTTTTCTTTTCCCCCTTTTGCAATATCATGATGATATATAAAATAGTTTTGATATACATATATGTATAAAAATCTAACAACTTGGGAATCAAGGCACTGAAACCAATGCACAATTTTTGTTCAGGGTCCAAAATTGTGAGAAATTTGGTTACTGAAATTATGCATTCAAACCTAGCAAAGAAACTAGGTCTGTTTATCTGAGTCATATTTTTATCTCCTGAAGCAGTTGAATTTCGTGAGGCCAAGTATGGTTGCTGTCATTATGAAACCATAATGGGAGTTAGACTTTTCTGAGTTCTCAGCACTGAATTAGAGTTTACCAATTTGTGCAAATGTTCATGTAATGAGCTTGGTGTATTTTTCTTTACCTCCTTCAAAGTTGAAGGTTTGAACACATCTTGATGACCATATCCGACGTTAAGATGGGACTCCCTTACCGACGGTCTTTCCCTTACTCAGAAACCTCCCTTTCTCATGTACACGGTGTGGGACAGAATGTCTCCTGCATTGGTTTCACATTGTCTTTGAGTTTTTTCCTATGTTAGATGCATGTGTGAGTCATTTCTTCAATAAGCAATGTATGCTCCTCAAGGATAAAGGACCATTTCTCTTGATATATACCATCCATGTGGTATTAAGCATTTTTAATGCTTAATGGGTGCTTATCAGATTTATGCATTAATAACCTTCCTAAAGGCCAAACTAAGGACTTAAATGAACATATCTTTAAGGGATATTCTACACATTTAACTAAACCATAGATGGGTCGGTGATTTCTGCAACCCACACCTGGTGAAACCATTCTGTTTACTAAAGACTTGGTGCTGGGGGGGGCAGGGCAGGGGATGGACAGAGGTGAGGGGGGCAGCCTTGGGTTCACAATCATGTAAATGACGGATCTAGCCTGAGATTTTTTTTTTTTAAAGATTTATTTATTTGAGAGAGAAAGAGCATGAGTATGAGAGTGGAGGGGGAGGGGCAGAGGGCAAGAATCCTCAAGCAGACTCCCTGCTGAGCACCGGATATGGGGCTTGGTCTCATGACCCATGAGATTATGACCTGAATTGAAACCAAGAGTCCAATGCTTAACTGACTGAGACACCCAGGTGTCCTACCTGAGATCCCTTTATTTTTAATTATTTATTTATTAAATTATTATTATTATTTTTATCATGTTAGGCACCATACTGTATGTCACTAGTTTTTGATGTAGTGTTCCAAGATTCATTGTTTACATATAACACCCAGTGCTCCATGCAATATATGTACTCTTTAACACCCATCACCGGGCCAACTCACCCCCCCCAATCTCCCTACCCTCTAAAATCCTCAGTTTGTTCCGCAGAGTCCATAATCTCTCATGGTTTGTCTTCTCCTCTGATTTTCCCCCTTCTTTTTTCCCTTTTTTCTCCTAATGTCATCCATGCTATTCCTTTTAAACTCTGTTGGCCTATTTCCAAAGTCTACCTCTTGATCGATCCCCACATGCTGCTAACATTTTGGAAACTCTAGGGGCAGAGATGGACATTGGTTAGGCTGCCTGTTTGCCTAATCTGTCTCTTCTGCAGAATAGGGAAAAAAGTGGCTGTTGATTCCTAGAAATCCCTTATACTAGATAGCAACTTGATATTTACCCGTCTTGCTTCCTCCAAGTTGCCCCACCCTGAGAGCCTTTTATGTAGAGAAATATTGCTTAAATTCTTTCTCTGATGTCAGTTCCGTCCCTCATCTTTCTTGATCTTGGGGTCTTCATACACGTTACGTTCCCACTTTGAACCTCTGTGGTGTTTGCCAAATGATTTTAGAGGTTAGAATCTTAGTCCTTATTTTTATCTCTTGGGAATTTCAACTTCTTAATCTAAAATATAGGTGAAGTGGCTTTATGGGTACACTTCCAGGACAGGTGCTTCCTTTGTTATTGCTGACCTAGGTCAGTGTCATACCAGCTTCCCAGGAAATAGTTTTGAGACTTACTTTAACTTTCGGTGGCCGGAAGGGTACTGCTCATCATTTAAAACTTATTGTAAACACACATTAGAATATCAGTTACTATAATCAGGCACTAATTGGCTCAGTGACTGGCATCACCCAGAGGAACAAAAGCCTTCTCATTTTCAGTGAATTTAAACAGTTCACTTTCAACTTGGAAGCATCGTAGATGCTACAGGTTTTTCTTTGGTAGCACTACTTGCTTTGTCTTGATAAAACTTAACTTTGGTCTTATTCTGTTTCATAAATTCCCTGTGAATTAGGAAGAGCCAGTGCTTGGCATGATCTTATCTTCTGCGGCCTCTTATGGTCGATTAGGTTGTCCAATAAGAACCCTTTATTTGCCTAGGTCTTTGTACTATCTGACCCAAAGGGTGTGAAATAAATATATATCTTTATTTTATAACATCACACCCCCCACCCCAGCTCATCTTTTCTTGCTGCTGTTACTGTTTAAGCAACCAGCACCTTGTTGATCCCAAGAGGTTAGCCATTTCCTGGGTCCTATTCTGGGAGCCTATTTTTGGCTGATCTGCTCTATGCCTTGGTGTGAGGGCCTGTTCTCTGGAACTTCCTGAGGGCTTGTGATGTGTTACCGTAGGCAGTTGTAGGCTGAGCGGGTTTCTGGGAGCAGCTGCACATTCTATCCCAGCTCTTGACTTGTTGCTTACATTTGAATAAATAAAGTGCTCCCCTCTACCAGCCTGCTGGGGAACAGCACCTGCTACTGTCACTCATTCCTCCACTCACCCAGCGGAGCTGGAAAACCTATTCTCTTTCTTAGTCTAAAGGAACCTTTTTGAAAACACGGTCTTCTCCATGATCAGTCACAATGTGGGGAATGTGGACAGTGTGTGGATAGGTGGTATCTTCCTTTAAACCAAGCATGCCCTTGAAGACTGGGTCTTTAAGTGAATTGTGTCTTGCTGCTGCTTCCAGGAAACAGGTGGGTAAGGGTGGGGGTGGTGCGAGGGCAAGGGAGGAATGGTCCTGAAATCACACATATTTAGTGGACTTAATAGAACAGTGAAGACCTTATCGGGGCTTCTCTACCAACTATAGTTGTATTTGAGTGTTTGGAGGCAAAGACTGCCATTTCGTGTTCTGGCAAGGGAAGTCAGAGCAGGAGTAAGTACTAAAGTGCTTTCTAGGGTATCAGCAGCAGCCTTCCACATGTATTCAGAGGCAGAGGTTTCCTTGCCCTTATCCTGCCCTGCCATAACCCTGTGCTCGAGAGAATGCTGGTCCTTATTTATGGAAAGGATGTAAAGCCACGATGTTTGAAGAGCAACTTCCCTCACTCACTTTGTTTCCATGGCTACCTCTCTTAAATGAATCTCCCAATTATGTCTGTTGAACACTATCCTCTTCTTCGTTTCAGCTGGATAACCCGTCCATCATTTATATCCTAAATGACCAAAGCTGAATTTGTAACCTTCTCTTACAAATCTACTTCTCCTTTTGTCCTGCCTTATATCCGTGGATGGAACAGCCTCCTTCCAGTCTACCAGGCTCAAATCATTGGTCATTTCTGAGGATGAGCAAAAAGGAAAGGTCAAGCAATCCGACAATATTCATTCTAAATTTGGTCCCATGTTTTGTATCATTTGCTTCCTTTTCATCCCATTCTTTTTCATGATCAGATTCCTTAGATCGGGATTTCTCAGTCTTGGCACTATTGACATTTTGGGCTGGGTAATGCTTTTGTGTCAGGGGCTTCCCTGTGCAACATAGTGTGTTTAGTCGCATTTCTGGCCTCTACCCACTAGATGCCATAGCATTCTTCCCAGTGGTGACAACCCCAAATACCTTCAGACATCGTCAAATGTCCCCTGGGACAAGGGATAGGGAGCTGGCAGTGTCAAGGATGAGGCTTAGGAAGTCTTGGGCAATTGTATATGCAGAAGTGTCACTCACTGAGATAGAAACACTGGGGGAAGACCAGACTTTAGGAGAGGATCTCAGTTTCCTTTTGGACAGGTTTTGTTTGAAATGTCTTTGAGGTCCCATCCAGAGATATAAATTTGGGTGAATAGGTGGTAATTGAAGTTGCAAATGGGGATGAGTTTGCCTAGAGAGAGAGGATGGAGTAAGTAAAGGAGAAGGTCTGTGAGGAGCTTTAACACTGAATGGCTACTTAGAGAAGGATGAGCTTGCAAAGGAGGCAAGGAAAGAGTAGCCAGACAAGTAGGATGAAAACCATCATGGTGCCATCTTAGGGAAGGCAAAGTGGAAGAGCATCTCAAAAAGGCAAGAGTAATCATTAGTAGAGAATGCTACCAAGAAGTCAAAAGATGAGGCCTGGGAAAGATGAGGACATGTTAGTTGGATTTAGTAATGTGGAAGCTGGGGTTTTTCCAGCTTGCTCATGCTCATTTGACAAGCCTCAGGGAGGAGCATGGAAATAAGACCAGGGCAGAAGAAGTCACTTGCTCACTTACTTGTTCAAGTGTTCATGTCATTCACGTTCCATGTATCTACGCATCAGGCCTAGGTGCCTAGAAATAGACATTTTTTTTTTTTCATAATAGGGAATTCTGAATTCGGAAACCCAGGTAGCTATTTTTAGAATTTTTATGGGTCTTTTAACAAACATGTAAATTTTGCCATCACATTGGTTCAGAAAAGATGCTCCTAACCTCCAGTAAAAACTATACTAAGATTCACAGTGCATGTAACTCTTGCTCTGGGTTTAGTATTGCCCCTACTTCCCTCACCCCTATTAGAAATTCATCGAGAAGGAGGTGAATCTGAGGAACAGAGATAAGTGACACCATTATCTTTATGGAAATGTACATACACACAAGAGAATAGGAATGTAACTTGTTGTCTTAAACTATACCTCTCCACTACTTTGGGCTCCAGGGCTATGAATTTATGATTATTTCAGACTCTAGAGGGGTGAAGGTTCTCTGGGATTAATGATGCAAAAATGGCTTGTTAAGCAAATGACAGATGTAAGAATATTGCAGTGGGGATGCTTAACCTTTTCAAAGGAGGAAGGGCCTTCAAGAGTATTTACACATCAACGGTGGATATATTAATTAGATGTGCTTTTGGAATTTAGATCAAATGACTGCATTGAGGGTAACATGGGTACATTCAACCCAAATACCTTCTTTGATTCAGATTTTGCATGTTAATTTAGAAGAGTCCAAAGAAGTTAGGTTTGATTAGGCACTATCCTGGTCCAAGACACTCAATGAATACAGGTGTGTTCAGCTTCATTTGTCAGTCCATGTTCTGAGTAGTTGCCCACCCCTGCCCAGTCTTAGAGCTACTCCTACTACATCTCGTTCTGTTCCCTGGCCCCCTTCACAGAGACACTTCTCTTTTCTGCAGATGAAGAGTAGGAGGAACAGGATCCTTCAGAGTGACTACATGAACATGACTCCCCGGAGACCGGGGCCCACCCGAAGGCACTACCAACCTTATGCACCAGCGCGCGACTTTGCTGCATACCGTTCCTGACATGGACGCCTATCCAGATGCAAGCCGGCTGGCAGCTCTTCACCTGCCCAACACAACTGCTCTGGATAGGAAAAACCTGCCTTGTCTTCAGCCGGCCACGGGCTCCTTCTACAGGCTCTTCTTAAGCCACTGATGCCAATTTTTCTTGAATGACTAGACCAAATAACATTATTTTTGAGACTCCGAAATGAAGTTAAAGAATATTATTGTGGCAGGCTCTATCTTGTAGTGCCATGACCCAAATGCCAACTTACCACGTATTTATTGACTTAAGAGGTTATAGTAGAAAAACAAACAAACAAAATCCATGGATTCTGTCAACCTTGAAATCTGCTTTCCATTTCACTCCTTTCTCACTCACCTGAACATTGTGGTCAAGTGAAATGCGAAATGGAAGGACGTTTTAGATGGAGAAGAAAGGATAGAAAAACATTCCTTTTGGTTAAATGGGGGTTTATAGTGGGGATAGTTTAGAGTGGGGGAGAGGGGACGGAGACTTACACATTTCAAAAACCATTAAAACACTCTCTCTCATTCCTGAAATGAACCACTTAGTTCCTATTAATACTGTTTTAGTTTAGAAAGGTATAGACATTATTTTTTTAATTTTTTAATTTTTTTTTATTAACATGTAATGTATTATTAGCCCCAGGGGTACAGGTCTGTGAATTGCCGGGTTTACATACTTCACAGCACTCATCATAGCACATACCCTCCCCAATGTCCATAACCCCACCACCCTCTCCCTACACCCCTCCCTCCAGCCCCCCTCAGTTTGTTTTGTGACATTAAGAGTCTCTTTTGGTTTGTATAGACATTATTTTTTTGATGAACTCTGGTCATATTTAGTCATCTTGACCAATGGAATTCATTTGAAGAAATTTGAGGCAAACAGTCTTGCTCTACTTTACTCCCTGTGATGGGAATGCAATGTAGTATTCAGAATATGATTTGAAAAGCATAAAATAGTCTTCCCCCTTACCGAGAAAGAATGTTTCAGGAAATGAAGCCACTTGATGTCAAAATCATTTGAATACTCTGAAGAAGGGTTACTTCTTCAGAAGATCATTCCTGTCAAATCATATAGGGGGCTTTTCTGTTCCCTATATTTCAGGTTTGCCTGTTTGGTCTTTTTGTCATCTGTGTGGAAATCTGAAGTGGGAGACTGAAAGGACATCCAGAGCAGTGATGGTACTCTGAAAAGGGGCTGTTGGTATTCATGAGGGCCTGGGGGATGAGTCCCAAGAAACTTCTTCTGGAGGAGGAGAATAGAAGGGAATCATGTGACTCTTGCCAATGTACTGAGGGGAGTGGCCAATATTTGATGGAAGATTTCCAGAAGACAGAGGAGATAAGGCGAGAGTTCCTTTACAGGGACTTTATATGATTTAGGGCTCAGAACTCCAGAACTCTGTGGGTTCAGCTGTGTGTTTACCCTGGAGTTCCACTGACATGGAAAACTATTTTGTGTATTTGGTGTATGTTTAAGACAGCATCAAAGTTCTCAAGATATCCTGCAAAGCCGGACCCTGTAAGACCTGATCTTGTCATGACAATGGATATTTTTCTGCCTCTGGTTGGGGTCAACTGGTGTGTGCCTGGGGACCTTAAAGAACAGCTTTACTGCTACCTTTACAATTTGTTTTGTGCTTTGATTTACTCAGATGTTAGAGGAGTCTAGGTTTTGGAAGCAGGTAAAATAGATCTGGTCCAAGTCCCCTTTCTAGTTGGCCTTAAGCAAGTCACTGACTTTCTAAGACTCTACTCTTCAACTATAAAGTGGAGGTAATGATCATAATTGTTTGTCCCTATACTATAATCACCATCAGGGCATGGCCCAAGTTTGTCTTTTTTTTTTTTTTCTGCTTGTCCCTGGCACTAGTGCCATATCTGACAAATAATGTTAGCTACTATTATTATTGTCATATAAATAATGTATAAAGATTAAACTGGGGGCACCTGGGTGGCTCAGTGGGTTAAGCATCTGCCTTCAACTCAGGTCATGATCTCAGGGTCCTGGAATTGAGTCCTGCATCAGGTTCCCTCCTCAACGGGGAGTGTGGTTCTCCCTCTGTGCTCTTTCTTTCTCTCTCTCTCTCAAGTTTAAAAAAAAAAAAAAAAGATATCCTGGGCCATGCCCCGAGAAGGGAGAGAATATTTTAACAGATTTAAACCCACTATCTGGGGATAAGGTGCTATAAAATCCAAGAGCCTCTTAACTTCTACCATTTTCCTGTTTTGGAATATTTTAGCTTGTTATGAAATGTGCAGTGTTCTGTCTCCCACTTTTATGTATAAAAAGAGGTCTTCTTTAATTTTTTTGTGATGTGGAGAGGAGAATCCTATGATTCCAGCAGAAAATATTGTACTTTGGTTGACTTTGAAATGGGCATCCATTCCATGAAAATAATTAATCCAGAGAAGGTCAAACTCACTAGAACTGGAGTTACAAAAAACTCTTGAATTTATACTGGCACACGTTCTGCATTGCTAGCCTCTTGGCACACAGAGTTCTTTAATCTAAGTTACTGAATTGGATTTGAAAATGATAGAGCTAGAGAATTATATAAAGAGCAATGGCAAAAAATACATTTAAAAAATGGAAAGATCTGATCTTTGGTTAAAAAAAAAATGGTTTTATTTTCTGATGGGTAAAATAGGTTTACCAAGGATGAATCACACTTTAGATTTCTCTTACTCACTCTGAACAGAACCAAAGTAGAAATGTTAATAGGGAAGTCCATTTTCACTATTAGTATGAGCCAAGAAATGGTTTAAAAACAGTGGTTGGAGCAATGCTTTTACAGTTTCCGATATGATAAT
Source organism: Enhydra lutris kenyoni (assembly GCF_002288905.1). Classification (NCBI taxonomy): domain Eukaryota; kingdom Metazoa; phylum Chordata; class Mammalia; order Carnivora; family Mustelidae; genus Enhydra; species Enhydra lutris. The sequence goes on from NW_019154085.1 coordinate 15,452,494, forward strand.
TATGAAGAAAACGATGTCATTTGCTGCTATTATTGTAAGAGTCTGATAATTAGTAGTATTTCTATAATTTTTGATTGTGAGCTCACTTATTTTGGGCTGAGCAGGCCAAGTTAAAGAGACCAAGTTACATTATATTCTGTGTATTCAGTGGTAAAATTACTGAACTACCATGTGCCTGTTTTTAATTTGAGCTTTAGTATTTATCTTTCAGAGCAGGTATGTTTAATTTTTGGTCATGAATCTGGAGAAAACTTGTTACTTAAAAATAGTGTGAGATAAATCTTTTTTTTTTAAAATAAATCTCCAGTTCAACTTTTTAAAAATATACCAAACTTTCATATGTTAGTTTTATTTCAAGCAAGGTACGCTCCTGGTTTGTTTACTTGGCTTTAGTCACAATCTCTCATCAAACCAATGGTTTATATCTCTGGGATGTGTGCATTCTGTGTGATGTGAATGCTCTGTGAGAGAGATCAGACTTCATCCTTGATCCCATCGGTCCCTTGGGTTCACTAAGTGAACCACTAGTTCTCATAGCAAATTTAATGGGGATGTTGATGGTTAAATGGATGTTGGATCCCTTATTCCAGCTTTTTGCACTGCTGGATAAGAGCCACAGCCTACCCAGGGACTGATCCCAGTGTTAAATTCAAGTACATGCTGGAGGTTGGAGATGGTGGCAGTGATGGACCCAGAACCAGGGTCATCACTGCCAAGGACTGGTTATTGACCCAAGTTAAGGACCATGGCAATGACTTTCTCAAGTCCTGGACTGAGTGACTTCTTGAAATTTGAGGCTTAGGAAATCTCTGTTATAGATATATGCATACTTTCTGACATATTCCTCCTCAAACATCACAGGCATGTTCTCACCTCAGGGCTTTTGCACATGCTGTTTCCTATATCTGGAATGTCTGTCTCCAGATATCCACCTGGTTTTCTCCCTCATTTCCTTTAGGCCCTTGCTCAAATGTCACTATCCACCATAGTTAACAACCTCCCTACCCCACCCCACCGAACCCTATATGCTTTCCTAACTTGCCTTTTTTCCATAGCATCTCACCCTCTCTTACACTAGATTTTTTACTTATTTATTTGTTTATTGTTTATTTCCCCAAACTAGAGTGTAAGCTCCATGAGAGATGGAACTTTGTCTGCTTTGTTGATTGCCATATCCCCAATGTCTAGAATAGTACCTGGCATGAAATAAATATTTATTGAATGAATGACTTTAATATACCTTATGGATTAATGGTCAGTTTAAATGTACCAATCACATTCAGAGAAGGAGAAAGACAGTTCTGTTTTCTACTTTTCTATTAATAAGGACCCAAATCCATTTTGTCAGTGAAACAGGAGGTAATACATATATATATTTACTGCTGAAATTGGTGAAAGAAAACCTGATGGATGGAAGTTCATTCACATTTTAGAAATTTTTGTGCAGTGAGGAAAACTAATAATGTTAGAAAGAAACATCTTGAAAAGTCATGCTAAATAAGCCCAGTCAAGAGAAGGTTGATTCTCCACTGAAGTTTCCACATCTATTCTTAATGGACTCTTGACTATGTTTTAAATATTACTTTAGACTAAGACTTCTAAAAATGTTGCCTAGTTTAAATCCCATTTTACTATTGAATTGCTACTCATTTTTCTCCCTCTCTATTCCCCCCCCCCCCCCCAACAAATTCTATAAATGCCTTGCCTGGCTATGATTCAAAAAGAGCTCAAAGATGAGAATGCTGGGGACAGACAATTTCAGCTGCTTTACCTGTTATGCTCATTACTGAACACTCTAATTGCTTGCAATAATTTAAAAATAAAAGAACAACAATGAACAAAATTGGAGCACTTGGAGTAAGCTGAAAATTCAAATCAGACATGTTAATCACCATGCACATACAGACGCACAGACACAGAGCTTGTGGGTAGGGGAAAGTCCTTGAACAGGATACACAGAGCTGGTCTGAAATTTACATAGAAGCTCCTATTTATTTCATTGCAAACTGTGCTTTCAAAGTGGCCTGAAGTCAGATAGGTGTGCTGTGAGTTCTTCTCCAAAGTGACTCTTCTTTGTTGAAATGGAGCTCATTAAGTTAAATAAAGGTGAACTTGAAAAAAAATGAGCTTATATGTGTCATTCTACTCCAAAAAAGACTGAAATTAGCTAGTCACTCATGAATTCAACTGGACGAAACAATTCAGTCGGAAAGGGACAAGATTGGTCAAAATTAGCCTTAAATGAATCTGCTCAGTAAGCACTCCTTTGTTGGGCTAATAAAAATAGTGTAACCTAGTTCTGTGAAAAGTTCAAAGAGAAATAAAATGCAAACTTCATAACTTCACCTGACAGACCTCCCACCATGTTCTAGCTACTAACTATGTGAATGGTGTAATCGTTCACAGCCCCGAATTAACTTTTTTTCTCCAATCTAATAAAACATAGGGATTTCTTTTAAAGCAGCCCTCTTTCTCCTTTCTCATCTTACCTGTAACAAAGATAATTAATGAGTGAGAAAAATCAAGGAAACTTCTGGATCCATCTTAAAGGATGTTTAACCATCACACTAAGCAGCAGCAAAAGGGAGGGTAGGGGAGTCATACCAGACCCTTGTTTGGTAACTTATCTGTGTCTCCTAAAATGAGGTACCCCTCTAACTCTTGACTTTTTGGCAGTTTTCCTGGTCCTCAAAAGAAGTTTGGTTCTTCAGGATCAAATCTGAGTGGGTGGACCTCAACTTTCTCTGCTTTGACATCCCAAAGGAGTGTGTGCTTTCCCTTCGAAGATTCACGGGTTCTCAGCCCTTAGAAACCTAGACCACTGTCCAGAGCACACTTTATCGGCAGTTCTTTTAGTTCTTTTCAGGGTGTATGGACACTAGGGTTCCATAACTAAAAAAGGCTTGGGATGAAATATGGGTGATCCAAGAATACTTTGTCTTTTATAAGCTGACCCCATTGTTGAGGCCACTCTGAAGACCAAACTGTATGCTTTCCAAGCCCTGTTTCCTATCCTTTTTGCTAACTGAAACAGTGAAAGTTTTGGCATGCCAGGAATTTGAGAGGACAAAAAGTCACAGAAGGGTGAATTTATCTCAGGGTAGGGGTGGACTGGATTCTCCTTACCCTGCATCTGATAGTGCTATCTCAATGACAGATTAAACGTGCCTCTGGCTCCAGAGAACAAGTTGTGAGAGCTGGCTGGAAATGTCAGTTGAGACAAGAGAGCAGCAAACAGCTTTGTTTTCCTATAGTTGTGGTTTTACTTGGTGATGATGACACATGAAGATGAAAATGTGCAGCATGAACTCCAGTTGTTATCTGAGCGAGCATCTCTGCCAACACTGAAGGATATGTGTGGGTGTCACCTGCAAGCAAAGAGAGAGAGAAAGAAAAAGAGGCCCCATTTCGGAAAGAAGAGCCAGTTAATCAAAGATCAACAAGTGGTGCTGTTTATTTCATGAGCTTTATATTCGATTTCCTTCCCCTCGTTAATCTCCAAGTCTCAATTTAGTCTCTGGACTAAATATGTAAGTGTCTGGTGAAGGAGGAAGGGGGGGAAAGGTGGGCTCGAATGGGCATCATGGCTGTAACCATAGTGTGGTCATATCTTTCGTCTCTTGGGTGCGTACTTAACATTTGATATGTTAGCTTCCAAATGGTATGTTAGCTCCGAACTCTTGAGAACCCATGGCATATTATACAAGGGTAGACATACTTGAGTTTGTTGTTGGGGAGACTTTTCCACTCCCAACCCTTGTTTCACTTGTTTTATGCTTCTTTCTCCTCCCTTCCTCTTCATTCACTCAATAACTACTTTATGAGCACCTGCCTGCTCAGCTCCAAGAAGCAGGCTAGGTCCTGGGGACGTGGCAGTGAGCAACATGGGCATTATTCTCTCCTCCCTTGCCAAGTGTAAAATGTAGACTTGGTCTAGCCCTTCTTCTTCTCCTTCTTCTTGAAGGGCTCTGCTCCTCCTCTGGATAACCACTTACTCTGAATTATGGGTTTACACCTTCATGCGACCCTTTGATAGCCTTTGCTTGGTTGGTTTGCCTGAAATTTATTTCTTTGAGATGTTCTTGTTTAACATTGCTAACACATTTAATGTCTTAGATAGGGATGGGCAAACTTTTTCTGGAGAGCGCTGGAGAATAACTAGTCTAGTCTTGGCAAACACACAGTCTTGTGCAGCTACTCAACTCCTGCCCCTGGAGTGCAAAACCCACCATAGACAATATGTGAACAGATGAGCATGTCTGTGTTCTCATAAACTTTTATTTGTAGACATTGATATTTGAGTTTCATATAACTTTCATATGTCACCCAATATGAGTATTCTTTTGATTTTTTTCCTTCAACCATTTATCACGTAAAATCCATTCTTAGCTCATGGGCTGTTCAAAGGCAGCCTGTGGGCTGGATTTGCCTGCAGGCTGCAGTTTGCTGACTTAGACCCAAGCCACAATTTTAGCTACAAGCGCATCTTTGAGTTCCAGCCACCATCTGCATTTGTAGGGCTGGAAGCAATCAGTTTGGATGTGTTAAAGGCTTCTTGGGAGTGGTGGATGTTAAATATCTGTTTTGAAAGAAGGGCATGGATCATTCAAGAAGAAGAAAGAAGAAACTTCATCAGAGGGAAAGCCATTTTAGGTGGAAGGAATGGGAACATGATAAGTAAAGAGAAGGAGAAGCTGTTTCAGAACAATGGAGTCCCCTGCACATTCTTGCTAAAAGCTTACAGATCTTGGGAATTGTGGTTACTCTTCTCTCAAGTCGTGTTTGCCTTTTCTGCTCTTTTCTAAGCATCAAATCCTCTTCATCTCCAAGGAAACAAAGTAAATTTTGAGTCACAGCAAGCAGAGGGCAAAAAATACGGTCTTGTCTTATGTAACGAACAGGACTACTTTCCCTGTGAACTCTTCCACACATAGCACAGTCAAATTCAACACGGGCTGGGTGCTGCAAAGGTCCGAAGCAGCTGTCTCAGAACTAGCCTCCGACTTTCTGCCCATCGCCTGTGCTTTCAGTCTGAACTTGGCGGCCATTTTATGGGTGACCAAGAGTGACCCCCCCCCTTGGAATTCAAACTTTCACAGGTAACTGGTGAAATCGGTTTTACTCAGATAAAGAGGGCACTGACCCGGTCCTTACCATTCCTTCATCCCCACTCCTGACTCCCGTCTACAGCTGCTGGTTACACCCAAGGTACAAACAGTTCCTGGAAGCAGTCCAGCATACGTGGGCACCCCAAGCCACACACCCATTCACACCATCTGGGCAATTTAAAAATAGGGCCAAATGGAGCATTTAGCCTGATCTGTCCAGCCAAGATCAGGAAATTGCCTCTAAAAGGTCAGATGATTAAGATCATTATACCAGCAGTCTAGGATGTCAGTAATGAATAAAGATTCTGGCAGAATGAATTTATCCTGACTTTATTGATGGCATTCAAGTTCTGAGTCTACATGAACAGCCTCAGGAATTCCCAGATTTTTCTTCTCCATCATTCAGGGCTACTGTGTGCATTTATGTGCTCTATGCCGCACGCAAGGGCCTCAAGCCAAGGGGCTGGAGGGGGCTGAAATCCAGTAGGATCCCCTTAAGCTAGTCACCTGCAAGAGCTATGTCCATTGGGAGAGAACACCTTTCTCTAATGGCCACACATATGGGCTACTGAGGCGCTGACAGGATGCTTGGCTCTCTGCCACTTGGTTACTGAGCTCTCTATAGAATAAATTAGATCTTCATTCTCAAAACAGGAATTATTTAGGATGAGCAAGAGTTAAAAATCAACCAAAAAAGTGGAATGATTCTTAATACAATAAAAATTTCTTTCCTGGGTCCCTTCTTTAGTCTTTTCTGCGTAGTTTAATTCAGTTGGTTGATTTTTCCTGAAATGCATCTTGATGGGCTTGAGGGGGAGGTTGTTTTTTAGGAGTAATGTAAGAAGGAGCTTCCTGGCTCAGATCTCGGAAGAAAAAATCTGTGACCTGGAGAACACTAGGTTTGGAATTCGTTGTGGGGATGTCCTTGGAACTTTTCAGTTAATGGCAGAGTCTACTCTTACTTTATAGTTATCAGTACGTGAGGGGTTTAGACTAAATAACCTCAAGCCTGATACTTATAATAGTTTTCATATTCTTTATTATAACTCTGCCCCAAATAAATGCCATTGTTTTGGGGTTTTGCCCACCATCACATTCCTGTTTTATAGATATAAATATTTTATGTTTGATATTTGTCAGTAAGGATTATTTGAATACACCTACAATTTCCTATAACTCTTAAATTCAACAATTTAGCACCAAGGTTTTCCATCACTTTCTTTTAAGAAAATAATGAATTTTATTCATAAGTTTAGGCTAGAACTCATGAAAAATTTTTGGAACTTGTGGGCTTTTTTGTGAATTTAGTTTAAAAAGCACCTTCAGGGCGCCTGGGTGGCTCAGTGGTTAAAGCCTCTGCCTTCGGCTCAGGTCATGATCTCAGGGTCCTGGGATCGAGTCCCGCATCGGGCTCTCTGCTCAGCGGGGAGCCTGCCTCCTCCTGTCTCTCTCTGCCTGTCTCTGCCTACTTGTGATCTGTTTGTCAAATAAATAAAAAAAAAAATAAAAAAATAAAAAGCACCTTCACATGATAACATAAGAAACTATTACATCATTTTTAGAGTTTGTCATTCTACAAATAATAAATTTTTCTTTCTTTCTTTCTTTTTTTTTCTTTTCTGAAAGTGTGAGCAGTGGGGAGGAGAGGGAGAGAGAGAATTGTAAGAATTCACGCTCCACTGAGCATGAAGCCTGGATGCCAGGCTTACTCTCACAACCCTAAGACCATGACCTGGGTCAAAATCAAGAGTCGGACGCTTAACAGAGTAAGCCATCCAGGCACCCCTGAAATAATAAACTTCTTGATGATATAAGCTTTATATTGTTTAGTCTCCCATGCTGAACTCTGTCTTGAATATGACAGGTGCTCGGGAAATCTTAACTGAATGAATAAATGGATGAATGAATGCACATCTTTTGTGTGATTAAATATCGGCAACCTGTTTTGGTCTTTGACAGGTTAGATGAACTGACTACTATGAAAAGACTTGGGAAGATTGGGGACTACTGATGAAGATTCAGCATTTCTTAAATTGGTGAAATGTATTCTATTAGTATATATATTTTCAGACATTGTTCAGACATTCAGAAGCAATACCCATTTCCCCCTCCTCGGCAACAAACAGACTGTAATTGTGTTCAGGTATCTCCCCTCCATGTGTTTCTGGGAGTTCCAGTGAGTGGATAATGATTGGTTTAAGCCAGAATAGTGGTCCTATCTTCTCATTAGTGACTGCCCTAAGCAGGGATACGTGACAATATTCGGACCAATAGCCATGGTAGTGTTTTCTACGTTTTCCCTTGCTCTTAAAAAAAATGTCTGTGGAAATAAAAAGTCTCTTTTCTGCTTCAGAGTGTTGTGTCTGTAAGCGACATCTGGAACAGTCATTTTAGGACTGTGAGGGGAGTTAGCCTGAGAAGAACATGCTGAGGTAGACAGAGCAGGAAGAGGGACGGAACCCAGGTTTTGATGACATCGTTGAGCTGCAGATTGAACCAACACTGAAGCTGTTCTTTCTTCAACTTCTTGTCATGTGAGACAATAAGTAGCTGTATTATTTAAGGTATTTGAGTTGGATTTTCTATTTCGTGAATCTTAAAGCATGTAATTAGTAACTCCATCTTCATGCTTACTGATATTCATAAATACTCATAGATTATATTACTTGCGGATAAACAGACCTTGACTCAATAGTATCTTGTGTTGTTGATCTACTCAATAATTAGTTTCTGATAACTCTGAATAACTAAATGTTACTACCACACTCAGGACAGTATTCATATCTGCTGACATGTGAAACTTGGGATGCTTGCTTCCTCGAACATACTACCCATTGGGGTGTTATAGATTGTAGAATAGCAGAAGATACAAGACCCCCACAAGAGATCAGTAAGATTTTCTCCTTCTTTTCCTTCTATTATATGAACTAATGAAAAGGGGCACCTCTTAGAAGGAGTCTGGGAAATTCATAGTTATTTTTGAATTAAATATATATGTGAAGACCAGGAACATTGGCTTACTTCCTTGCACTATAGGACATTACATACCAGTAAAGTCTTTCAAGATTCTTCTAGCTGACTAGTCTCATTCTATTCCTGTATTTCTTAATGCTCCTTAAATTCTAGGCAACAGTAAGAGAGGGAGGTCATAGTAGGTGTAAAACAATAAATATTTAAAAAACATATTAAATTTAAAAAAATCAAAATATACCTTATTAAAAATATAAATTAAAAATTATATTTTAAATTTAAAAATTTAAATTAAAAATTAATTTAGACTAGTGGGTTAAAATTAGGGGGAAAAAAAGTCCCTCTTTCTTTTAATGAAATCTTATCAGAAGATCAAAGTAGATTTACTGGGCTTGACCCTGATTGATTCAGTTTCTCTTAGTTTCTGGCAGTGGTTACTCAGGTAAGACTGATTTTCCTTGGGATGACACATGAACTTCTAGAGTGACTTTGGGATTTCCCGGAGGAAGCCATGTGTCCTGTGAAAAGAATGCACACTGAACACACATGTGTTCATGATAGTGGTAGACACTGAGAAGGACAGAGAGGTTTAACACATAGTCCTTACCTCAGAAACTTATTATCTGGTTGGGGAAGTAACTGGTCATAAATAGTAGATACTAAGCTCCAATTAAATGATACAGAATTCAAATTCAGAGGTGAAAGGTGATTGTGGACTGGAAATTCAAATCTCGCTCGGGATTGGAATGAATATTATTGTATATGCATCTTCTCAAACTTGTGTGAAGTAGAAATGCTTTGAGGAGGAGTGTTGGCATTTTAAATTTTTATTGTCAATTTGCTTTGCATAGAGGTCCTACTGATGTTCGAGAGAGGCTCTCATCCCATTTATTCCCAATAATATAGTGTTATCAACACTTTTGACCTTTGCCAATTTGTTAGTTCAAAAATGATACCTTATCACTGAATTAATTTGCATTTCCTTTTTTATGAATCAGATTCATTATCTTTTCATATGGTTAAGAGTAATTTATATCTTATTTTTCGTGACTTGTCAATTCATATTTTCTGTTCATTTCTTTCAGTTCTGTTCTATTACCTTTTAATTTAAGACCCTTTAAGGAAACTAGCCCTTTGGTTGTAACTGTTTCATTTTAGTGATGAAAGATATAAGCTGTTGATTCATTGTTCATTTTTCAATATCTAGGAAACACTCATTTGGTGCCTGCCCTGAACTTGGCATAGGAGTTAGAAATAATCCCCATCTTCAGAAAGCTTCCAGGTTATGGGAGATACAGTGTCTTTCCCATGTTTTATTGATAAGTTATAAATAAGTTTTAGGGAGATATTGGAGCTCAAGGATGCAGCACCATTTAACCCATGGGGAGAGTGGGGGAGACTCAGGAAAGTATTTGTGGAGCACATGACACAACCAAATCTTAAATGACAAGGGAGACTTTGCCAGAACACAGAAAGGAAATTTACATTTCAGGTAGAGAGACCAACTTGTACAAAAACACAAGCACAGTGCCTTTGAGGAGTTCTGTATGTGAATTCAGAGCGGCTGGAGAGTAGGTTAAACT
>NW_019154085.1:15462164-15476537 GCF_002288905.1 Enhydra lutris kenyoni
TGGGAGAGTGTAAAGTTGAGAGTAGCATGGGGGAGTGTAAAGTTGAGAGTAGCATGGGAGAGTGTAAAGTTGAGAGTAGCATGGGAGAGTGTAAAGTTGAGAGTAGCATGGGGCTGACGCCATATTGTGACAAACTCATGCCAAGAAGTTTGGAGCTTATTCCAAGGGCACTGGAAAACTAATAAAATAAATAAATAAATAAAAATATTTACATATATTTATATATTTACATATATTTATATTAAATTTATATTTACATATATTTAAATAAATAAATAAATAAAAATATTTACATATATTTATATTATATATTTATATATAAATATATATTTATATATATTTATATATATATTACATATATATATCTTCACTTTAAATTATTATAATTTGTAATTAATAACCTTACATTATGGAAAGCCACAAAATGAAAACTAAAAGTCTTCCACTTCCTTGTCCCTTCCCTTAGTTCTTGTCTTCAGTTTTTACAGTTTCTATTTATTTTCATAATAAATAAGTTTATGTTCTTGGGCACCTGGGTGGCTCAGTGGGTTAAGCCTCTGCATTTGGCTCAGGTCATGATCTCAGGGTCCTGGGATTGAACCCTGCATCGGGCTCTCTGCTCAGTGGGGAGCCTACTTCTCCCTCTCTCTTTGCCTACTTATGATCAATCTCTCTCTCTCTGCCAAGTAAATAAATAAAATCTTTAAAAAATATGTTTATGTTCATATTTCTTGATTTGTCAAACTTTACAGTACTTACGGACTCTCCACAGTGAAAGATGAAGAATTTAGCTCACTTCCACTAACTCCCACCGTCCCAATTTTTGGGAAGAGTTTTAAGCATACGAGGGACCTAATTAGCATTTTGGAAAGAGAGTTTTGCTAGCATGTGAAGGGTGCTCTAGTAGCTGCTGTAGTAATTGGGGCAAGAATGTGGGATGGAGGGTGGGGTTACTGAAAGGTACTTGGAAAGGTTAGGATGGAAGCTCACTAGGAGATATTAGAGGGAGGGGAGACGGTGCTCTCTGGGTGCTAACGTGTGCTACACCAGGTGGTACTTACACTGAGAAAGGGATGCAGGAGGAGACAGTGATTTTAGTGGGAAAGGAAGATGATGAATTTCACTTTGGTTATGTTGAATTTGACATGTTTCTGGGAATCCAGGTAGAGATACCTTCTCAGGCAGCTGGACACAGAATTGTGGCACTCAGGAGTCAGACCTGGGCCAGGAGATAGATTTTTGAGTCAGACATCAATCCATTCATTCATTTTCTCATTTATTCCTTCAACACTTATTTATTGGGTATGTTCTATGGGCTACATGCTGGGTATAAAATGGCGACAGCAGACAAGTTTCTTTACTTCATGGAACTTTCAGAGAGGTGGGAGATAGACAGTAACACAAAAACTTACAAAAATATGCATAATTACAGATTGAGGTAGGCGCTGCGAAGAAAAGAATATGGTTTATGAGATAGAATAACAGCATAAGACAAACCTGAACTGGGGGCAGGGGGAGAAATATGTGGGTAGGTAAGGTTTCTCTATTGGACCTGCAGAGTGCAGAGCATTAAGGAGGTCTTAAACAGAGGGCCTTTTAAATTAGAAGTCATGGGTAGACCAAGTCCTAATCTTCATGGAGCTCGGGATAAAGTACCAACCGATGGAGGGCCCAGAAAATACCTAAACATCATAAATCAAGACAACAAAGTGTTAATAAATATGTTCTATTCCCCCACTGGGACAAATATACCTTCATGATGATAAAATAGAAAAATATGTGTGAAGACCAAGAGTTAGCAGTTGTCAATGACGACTGAATTCGTCACACATGGCTGGGTCTTCTGCTAATGGGCTGAGATGTCTGGATGAGCAATCAGATTAAAACACATATCATGGGGCGCCTGGGTGGCTCAGTGGGTTAAAGCCTCTGCCTTCGGCTCAGGTCATGATCTCAGGGTCCTGGGATCGAGCCCCACATTGGCCTCTCTGCTCAGCAGGGAGCCTGCTTCCTCCTCTCTCTCTCTCTCTCTCTGCCTGCCTCTCTGCCTACTTGTGATCTCTGCCTCTCAAATAAATAAACAAAATCTTAAAAAAAAAAAAACACATATCATGCTCTGTTTCTTAAACTGGGTGCTGGGTTTTTTTGCGGGGGCGGTGTTGGTTATTATTGGCTCTGAAACTTCACCGAGCTGTACACATATGATTTGTGCACTTTTCTGTATTGTTCTACCTTAGCACAGTGTTTTTAAATTTATCATATACTAATGCCATAAAATTTATTCTTCTTGTTTTTATTTCAGCACAAATCATAAGTGTTATAATCAAGATTTTAAACACAGTTTGCGTATGTATTATTGACTGTAATGTTGAATGAGACAACTTATCTGTCATCATTATAACTCATTGTAATTCTTCATCTAAATTGAGATCGTGCCTTGATCTCAAATGGTCAGAAAGTAGTCTGTAGAGAAATTAGTTTCAGGATAATTTATGGGTGGATCTTCTTCATATCCATGTCTTTATATTTTATTACAATGCCACATTTGTTGTATTTTTCACATGTAGTTTTTTTTCTCATTTAGAAGAATAATTTACTCTGAAATAAAAATACTCTAAGTTTCTCTTAAAAAGAAAACATCCACACTTAGATCTATTTCTTTTTATAATAGGTTACAAGTAATAGTGCATACCAAATTAGTGTAGCCAGAACAAGTATGGAAGTAATTTCATTTTTCTAACAAGACCACAATTTGTTTTTTATTCAAGGATCTTCTGTTATTTCACTTCATTCTTCTAATGGATTCTAAGGTCTAAGGTAACTCTAATTGCTTTAACAGTATCTAGTTGGATTCCCATCATGTGTTTAAAAACAGTTGTAAAGTCAAATTTACTGTTTCATGAAGGTTTCTGTCTTTTGGCAAATCCATAAAGTATTGCGCAGTCTTTCAATTTTTTTCAGAGAAAGTTACCAGTCACAGCATATTTGAAATCATATCTCATATAGTGCCAAATACAAACAATGAGTCTTATATGACCTCTGTATTTTGGACCAAAATTCTGGCTTGCTTACATTTTTCTTTCCAACCATGTTAGCCTTAGTCTCATAGACTTTCTTTTGACTATTGAAAAATTATTAAGATAAGATTATTTTATTTATTTCTTTTGAAGATTTAACCAAATGGTAATATGTTTTTATAAATATTGTATACTTCATGATTCTACCATGTAATGTCCGTTTAGTTGCTTACGCAATTGTGGTGGGTGCTAAGATGTGCCATCCAGATTCTCTGCAGGACCAGCCCTTCATTTCTGAGGTGTTGGAGTGCTTGCTTCTGACAGTACCCTTTCTAGGAATTGCTCTCTGCTGACGGCAATTGCCTTACCCAGAGTTACACCTTCTCCCTTAGAATAGCCTTTGTTTAGTGGTTGGTCAATTTTAAAGTTCCACCATTGGGAGAGTTCAGAAGGGCCAACCATCTCTGCTCCAGAACTTCTAGTAGTATTGACTGAGTCTTCTGTTAAAACAGCGACTGCATCACAGTTTGGTTTCTCCCTGTGCTCAATCGTAATTCCTTCATTGCTCTCCCTTACTGAGTATTTTTTTTTTTTTTTTTCCCTGCAAAAGCTCTAATAAATTCTGAGTCTCAGAGTTTGGTCCCAGGAAACCTAACCTATGATACTAAAGAGTCAACCTCAGTCTTCATACATGTTGTCTAGGCTTACAGATACATAATTTTTGGAGTCTTTTTAATTGTTTAATATTGCAAAATATTCCAAAATATTATGTGACCTTATTGCAAATATGTGGTAATAGTTGAGCACCTCTGGAACCACAAACTAGAACTGAAAGAGAAGCAAGAAAAAGGATGTTTAGTAGTAGTGGGAAGTGATATCTTGTTTTAAAAGGGTCTATTGAATTTATACTGAGAGGAAAAATTTAACGGGTTAATTTTTCTTTTGATGAAAATTTCCTGGCATTCAATTATTCTCAAAACTTGGAAGCAGAGTCTGCATCTGAAATGGGCAGAGGTGCAACCTACAACCTTTCATAGCATTCACCCAGCATTTTGTGGTCATAGGATAAGAGATGTAGAAAAGCATTTCCTGCACCCTGATATGCAGGATCCTCAAGACAGAAAATGTTTTCCTGTGGTGTTTTCAGAGTGAGAAGAAAACACAGCACCCTAGAGAGTACCAACAGCTAAGAAAAGGACTGAGAGAGGAAAACCTGCAGAAACTTAAAAGAGCTTCTGGAGAGGAAGGGAGTAGAACTGTTAGGTTGAATCATGTGAAATTGCTAATATTTGACATTTAAAAAATTAGTACATAATTCTTTGAAAGAATAGTTTTAGGCTTACTGCAAAATGAGGTGAAAAAGCAGAGAGAGATCCCATATACATATACATGGGGAGGTTTCTGTGCCCCCAAAAGCCTTCCCCACAGTCAACATCTCCCACCAGACTGGCACATTTATTACAATCAGTGAAACACCATTGATGCATCATTATTGATCAAATCCATAGTTCATATGAGGGTTCGTTCTTGGTGTTGTACATTCCATGGGTTTTAACAAATATATAGTGATGTGTATTCATCATTATAACATACGGAATAGTTTCACTGTGCTAAAAAAATATCCCTGCATTCTACTATCACCCTTTTCTTTCTTGGCTATTTGACTATTTTTGAACTAAAAATACAGTTATGAGAAAACATTACATTTACTCTAAAGAAGAAGGAAGTTCTAAGTCTGACAGTGTGGTCAGCAGTGGTCATTAGGTGAGATGAGGGATGAAATCAGCTCTTTGGATTTAGCAACTGGGGCCTGGTTAAGACTACTTACAGTGAAACAGTAGGGGTGGAAGTGAAATCCTAGCAAAATAAATTGTGATCGGACAGGGAAAAATGGTAAATCAAGAGAGTAGAACTTCTGGCAAGAAATTTCCTTCTGAAGAGCAGTTTCTTGGCACCTGAGCTCCTTTACTGGTCTGGGAGCTTCTTGATTGTATCTCCAAAGTTCAGCACACTATGTAGTAACTGGTTCATGGCAGACCCTCTAATGTCTGTTGATTTGTAAGCAAGAGGGAAATAATTAGGTAAAGGAAAGTTTGGTTGTTGTTTTAAGAAGGCAAAGATTTAAGCTGTTTAAGGAAACAGGGCAACTAGTAGAAAGGCAGAAATGGAAGCTGAAGGAATAAGAGAAGTCATAGATGGTAAAAGATCCTTAAGCAATGGGGTGGGATGATTGATAGTGCTGGGGAACGGGATCTAGGGCTGGGTAGAGCAGTGAATCTTGGTCTGGAGAGAGATTCTGGTCACCTTTCACTCATACATACATGTACAGAGAGTCCTGAGCATTCATTTCTTTTAGAGTATGGGGAAAGGCCATTTCAACCATCCAATCCTGACCTTTTTGCTGCACTATGTGCTGAATAGAAAGGAATGGACTAAGCGGGATTTGTTTTCTGCAAAGCAAGCTCTTTGATTCTTCTCTTCGTGCAAAATGTGCAGGATGACTTGATATCAGAGGGGCAAAGACAAATCATCAGAGCTTGCACCATATTCCTTTTACATATGGGGAGAGCTTTTTCCTACGTAGATCAACTGGTTCTTTGAGGGCTGTTGCCTATATCTACAAATAGTACTGAAAGGTGTGAGTGTTCTCTCCTCACTCTCTACCCCTGTTTCCATTCTGTTATTTACTGGTATGTAACAAACCATCCCAAACTTAATGGCATATAACAGCAACAGCAATAACAACAACAACAACAACAACAACAGTATATTGTTATTATTGTCTCTTATTGTTTGAGAGTTGACTAGGTTCAACTTGGTGAGTGGGCCTCTGGAGCTTCTTGAAAGCTTGAAAGCTTCCAGGCTTTCCAGAGTTTTCCAAGGCTTTCCAACTTGAAGGCTTCCTCGTATAGTCTGGCAGCTGAGGTTGCTGTCTGGCTAGGATTTCAGGGGATGTTATTAGCTGGAGGCTGTTGGCCAACATGGACCCTCTCCATATGGCCCAAGATTCCTAATTGTATGGCAGCTGGAGGCCAAAGGCAAGGATCCCTCAAGAGATCCAGCAGAAGCAGTTTGCCTTAGAGGTTAGAAGTGAGTCACGGAGACCAACCCATTTTTAAGGAAGGAGAATTAAACTCTATCTCAAGGTGGGAGGAGGGGCAGTGAAACAAAGCATGGCAAAGGGGAAAGGGTATAACATTTGGAATCAGGAGACTCGACTTGGTGGGTAGTTTGCTATGTAAGCTCACTTTAACACTATATTCTCTTAAGCTTGCAGATGAAGATGCCAAAATATAGTATCAGTGTTTGCTGGGACTCCTTCATCTGCATTCAGTATCTCTGTAGCCTCTATTACCTCTAAATTCCTTCCAAATGTCATGTATATATGTGTAGCTTTCCATATATTGGCATTCAAGAAGTTAATATTTGAATCTTCGATAGTGATGTATGGCCAATGTTTAGAGAATGCTTACAAGCACCAAGCACTGTAACGTGTCCATTATATACATAGTTTTACCCAATCTTCACAACTTTTCTATGTGATTGGCTCCATTATTTTGTTCCTTTGAGATACCATGAAACTAAGGCTTAGAGAATTTAAGTGGGTTGTTAAGGATTCAGACTCAGGGAATATATTTCCAGAGCCACATTCTTAACCATTTTGCTTTATGTGGTCTCTTCCAACTCGTTGCAACTCATCAGTGCCCGTGACTTGTGATAATTTCTTGGATGTGAATCTGAGACTTTTTCCCCCATGAGGTTCACCTGTGAAGACAAGTCACTTACCTAGAGAATGAGCTATGCTGGGAATTGCTTGGATATTGCAGGTTCCAAAGTGCTTACCACTGCTAACCCCTTCACATTTGTGCTAGCAACTATATAGTCAAATTCTTTCAACCCTCTGTGACTAAGCCTAGGGGCCTTGAGGGTAGGGTACGTATGTGTAGGAGGGCTAATGAGCACATGCTGACCTGGCTGAGCCTGAATTTTTATAATCTATTCCTATTTATCTGAATCCACAGTCTCCTCTGTTAGTCCTCAATATAGCCCTTGCTACCATCCAGCCCCAGTGTCTTCCTCCTTGGGCAGTTGGCCACCCCAACATCAAGGACACACTTTGTAACGAAATGCTAGATAATTTTCCAAAGAAGGAAAGGACTGACTAGGCAAGCAAAGAGTTTCTCATCTCTAAAGTGAAGATAGGTGGATGATCATTTATTAAATATACAGGAATTAAGTAAGTAAATAAATAAGATGATAGCTACCATTTATTTGGTGCTAAGCATAATGTTAAACTTCTTAAACATATAACCTTCTATGTTCATGATAAACCTGAACACTATTTTCAGCATTTTTCATTTGAGGGAATGGAGACCCAGGGAAGTAAAGTAACTTGTCTAAGGCCATGTGTCAAGAAGTGGCAAAGTCAGCCATTTTCTCCAACTTCAAAGCATCCTTTCTTTTCACTAGTGCTCATGTCAGTCTTGTTGTGGGCTAGGTGCTTAAATCATCGTGACCTTCAGAACTCTTCTAATTCAGAAATTCTACAATTCGGTGAGCTTTTGTGTCAAGGCATGAAATAATACTGTATGAGTTTTCCTTCCCACTTGTTTTTCTTTTCTTCATTTTTCCAGGGTGGGGGGTGGGGAGTAGTCCAGAATTTGAAGTGATTAATACATCTTCATAACTCTTTTAACAAACAAGTGAATACGTGGTTTTCACACTCAAATCCAAGGTTGTTTTCTGACTGTAGATGGGTCTTTGCAGAATGTAGTCATTTATAAATTAGGTGGAGCTTGTGCCTGCTTGCCCTAGCTGGAGTGGAGAAAATGAGCCATGAGGGTCTGTGGGAGTGTGGGGGTCGTGCTAGGGGAGTTGTGGGCAATATTTTGAAACACAAACTACCACAGTCACAAATATGTTACACCTGGGTGGCCTCTGGGTGTTTGGGAAGGATTACAAGTACTAAATATAATACAAAAGGAAAAAAAGCAAGGCAGGGGAGTTGGGTCTGGCCCAAGAACTTATGATCTGACTCATAGAAGCATGAAAACATTTGAGAGAAGTCAAAGGTGTGTGCTTTAGGCAGATATGAATGGACACACATAGGACAGCAAATTTGTGACTTTGAGAGCGTGTTGGAACTTTTTCATGCCCCAGATTAGGAACTGAGTGTCACTTATATTGTGCTAAGGCCTAAAATGTGCTAAATGAAAAAAACTTACTATGCATTCTGTCTTTGTATTTGCATGCAAACCAATGCCTATATTGAACCCCGTGTTGTATAGTGCAGGCACCTAAACTACCATGTAACTCAAAACTTGAAAAACTGAGATGGTGGGTGTTGAAAATCTACAGTAAAGGGACCTACAACTAAGACTTCATTTCATACTATTATTTCATAAGAAAGAATAATTAAATATAAATTATGATGTTGATTATTTACCTTTATGAAAACCTGTTTTGTAGGTCAGAAAGTATAACTACAGTTTAACTCATGTTTTTGATTCCTTTTCATAATTTGTTCCCTTGTATTCCTTTCTTTAAAAAAAGGTTTTATTTATTTATTTGTTTAGAGCACTCATGCAGGTGGGGGTAGGTGCAGAGGGAGAGGGAGCAAGAGAATCTCAAGCAAGCTTCCCACTGAGTATTGAGCCTAACTCAGGACTCTCACAGCCCTGAGATCATGACCTGAGCTGAAACCAATAGTTGGATGCTTAACTGAGTGAGCCACCCAGGCATCCTCGTTCCCTTGCACTCTTCCTCTTCCTCTTCTTCTTCTTCTTCTTCTTCTTCTTTTTAAGATTTTTTTTGTCTGTTTACTTATTTGATAGAGAGAGGGAGAGAGAGCACAAGCAGGGGGAGCAGCAGGCAGAGAGAGAGGGAGAAGCAGGCTCTCCACTGAGCAGGAAGCTTGACTTGGGACTCAATCCTAGGACCCAGGGATCATGACCCGAGCCAAAAGCAGATGCTCAACTGACTGAGCCACCCCGGTGCCTCTTCCTTACTTTCTTATATGCTATAATATATCATATAGAATGGGCTTACCCATGTAGTTTTTGCTCCAACAAAACAGTATTTTGGAAAATCTATTGTTCTCTGTCTATTAATAGATTTGTAACATAAAAAAATTAACGTGTCCTAAGAGTAACAAAATATACAAGTGCAAAAATGGGAGAGAATGGGCAAAAGATAAAGTTGTGCTTGCTAGAGATAGCATTTTGCAAAAAGAAAACAGATGGGGTTCAAAAAATTTGGGGAAACACTACAGATAATATTCCCTTCAGATAGTGACCATGTACCTTAGCACATTAAATGTTCTGAGAAGTCTTGTAATTAAAAAACTGATTTACCTTTTTAAAAAATTGAAGTATTGTTGACATACAATGTTACATTAGTGTCAGGTGTATAACATACAACGTTACATTAGTGTCAGGTGTATAACATACAATGTTACATTAGTGTCAGGTGTGTAACATACAATGTTACATTAGTGTCGGTGTATAACATACAATGTTACATTAGTGTCAGGTGTATAACATAGCGATTTGACAACTCTATAGGTTGTGTTAATGCTCTCCAAAAACTGATTTACTTTTTAGATAAATGTTTCCCAACTAATTTTGACCTTTCCACTTATTTTTAACACACTATAATTATTAGTAACTCATAGAAATAGTATTCTGCCTCACATTTTGGGATGCTGGTTTAGGATTCTTTTTGTTTCTGTCCTTGGCCTCTACAGAAGGTTGCTAATACTTGTCTTACCCAGTGTGAAGCTGAGAATTAAAATAATAGCAATAAAACTAAAGTTGTATATTACAATTCAGCTTATGAAACTTTGTCACATATACTTTCTCTGTCGATCTTCATGGCAACACTCTAAGGTAGACATATTGTTCCAGTTTTATAGATAATGGAACCAAGCACAGAGAGTTGAAGTGGTTGTTATGGTAGCACATGCACTAGAGAAAGGAGTTGAACCTTAGCCTTCTGCATCTAAAGGACAGACCCATACTGACTGTACTATTAGAAAAATTTTAAATGAATCTGTATACTTAATTGAGCATATGTAACTGGCTGAGAGGGAGAGGAAAGAGAAGGGTACAATTATGTAAACATCAATGAAGGTCCTAGTCTTTCTCTGGACAACCAGCACTCCCTGCTGGAGCAGATGTGTGGATGTGGAGAGTTTTCTTGCTCTCTTTAGGCTGCTATTTTGCCCCAGGGGTTGCCCTAAAGGAAGACCAAAATAGTTTAAGGAGAGAAGAGTAGGCTGGGCTATTCTGGAAATTCAGACCAATGGGTGCAGAATCCATCCATCTTCAATATCTCCAGTGGATGCTGGAAAAAATGGTTTATTTTGTTTATTGACATGGATTTCATAATGACTCCATGTTTATCATGATTTGAATGATTCAGTTAACATTCTTTTTAACTAAACACTTTAATCATTGGGAAGAAAGGACACAGCACCATGACAGAACTGCAGAATATTTTATCCCTGTATTTGGTAATTGGATCATGGATTAAAAACAAGGGCAATAGAATTTGTCAGTTTCCAGGAAGATTTCTAAATAGTCCCAGCCAAAAGTTTTAACAAGAATTCTTAATGGCATGTGAAATTAGAAATTTCACAATATTTTCTCAAAATCAAATCAAAGTTTTAATCTCTAATGCATATGCATGCGGCTCTATGTGCATGTGTGATTGTATGATCATATGACCACACAAAGCACAATATAGTTAGATACAGGAGCTCCATGAGAAACCTAATTTTAAGGTCAGCTATTGAAGTCAAGGGTGGGAGAGCTTTTGAAAATATGAATCAAGAAACAATCATAAACAAGAAAAAAGACTTATAAATAATAGAGGGGAGAAATTCAGGTCACCATATACCCAGAAGCCATACTTTTTTCTTCCTTCAAGTAAAGAATCTCTAAAAATATAATATTTATAGATACAGAGAACATTTTTATAGCTATCTTTTGTAGGAGACTATTTGCAGATAATATTCCAGAACATAATTTTCTGTTAGAGCTTTACTGATTTTTTTCTGAATTTTCAGCATTTTCCTGGGTAATGATGCATAGGAACATAATGAGCTATACCAATCTAGGCGTAATTAACGAAGCAAGTGGTTGAATTGGAAAGTATAGGTGAAAATGGAAGTTCTAGCAGGTGAAGAAATTGGGAATGTGTTGTAAACATGTTGCTATTAGATTTGATATCTAATATCAATATCAGAATGGGGTATGGATCAATATATTTCATTGACATCAGTGTGATCAGAGGATTAAGACAGAAGACTATAGTTGGGACTAGAATCCTGAGGGTTTCATCAATAACCTTTGCTCTAGGATTTCATTCAGGTGAGAACCAAAGACAGCCTGGCTTTAGTAGCAAATTTCTCAATCACAAGAAGTTTCCTAGGCTGTCCAGGGCTGATACAGGGCCTCAACTACATGATCCAAACCTGTTTTGGGGGAGTCTGGGTGGCTCAATCAATTAAGCGTCCATCTTTGGCTCAGGGTACTGGGATTGAGCCCCAGTCCGGCTCCCTGCTCAGTGTGGAGTCTGTTTCTCCCTCTTCCTCTGTCCCTCCTGCCTGTACCCCCTCTGCCAGCCATGTTCTGTTTTGCATGCTCTGCTCTCTTTCTCTCTCAAATGAATAAATAAATGAATAAGTCTTAAACAAACAAACAAACAAACAAAACCCAGGCTTATTCTGTCTTTCCATGCCACCATCTTTCTTATGTGGCTATTCAAGGTTGTGTGTAATTTACTTCATTTCTGGGAATCATATCTATATAGCACTAAGGAGAAAGGTTGAAGTGTGAGCTTGTCTTCTTCTTTTCCTTAAAAGTGTTATTTTATTATAAGCTATATAATACGTACAAAATATTCCAAATAATGTACATGTAATGTGTGTACACACACATGATTCAAAGCAAAATAATATAATGAAAACCTGCAGACAACTGTCCTAGAATAAGAAAGGGAATTTAGAACACAGCCAGTATCCTGGGAGTTTCCTGTATTCATCTTCTATTCTATGTCCCTTTTTCCTTATCTGAAATAAATATTGGCTTGTGTTTTGTCATTTTCTTGGTTTGCTTTAATTTTGTTATATATGTATGTGTCTTTAAGCAAGGTACATTTTAGTTTTGCATGTTTTTGGCCTTTATGTAAAGAGTCATTTTACGTTTTCTTCTGCAAATTGCTTTTTTGCTCACTATTCAACCTAAGGTATTTATTCATTAGGATGTTACTCATTTTCACTGAACTATGGTTTTTCTGTTGTTTGACTATATATCAGCCCAGTCTCCAATTTAAGTTCTATTCTGCTTTTTCCCTATTTTAAGGAAGAAAGCTAGTATCTCCTTGTGCATGCACAGAAGATTTTCTTTAAAGAACACATACCTAGAGGTGGAATTGCTGTGTTACAAGTTATGTTAATTCCTAACCTTTGTAGATAATGGCAAATTCTTTCCAGGTATTGTATGTATTGTATCAATTTTCTTTCCCACCAGCAATGTTTAAGATATCTGTTTCTCCACCTCCTTGCCAACATCATTATCATTTAATTTTTATGAGTATGATGGGTATAAAATAGTATCTCAATGTGTTTTACTTTGTATTTTTCAGATTACAAATGAGAATATTTCTTCAACATTTTTGGCTATTTATATCCTCTCTTCTGTGAAATGCCTGGACAAGTCTTTTATCCGTTTATCTAATTTTTTTGGCGGGGGGCGGGGTAGGTGTCGACTTCTCATTTACTTTAAGGAATTCTTTAGATTTTCTGAATTCTAGTTCCCTATTACTGATTTGTGTTACAAATACATCTCCTATCTTGTGGTTTACCTTTGCCTGATCTTTATAGTGCCTTTGAATAAACATGGCTAAGATAAAATTGGTAATTTGTGTTTATAAGTTTTGCCCTTTGGTTTTGTGTGTTTTATGTCTCACTAAAAAATCCTCTTACCATGGAGGGTGCCAGGGTAGCTCAGTTGATTGAGCATCTCACTCTTGATTTTGGCTCAGGGCATGCTCTCAGGGTCCTGGGATCTGGCTCTGTGCTCCATACTCAGCAGGGAGTCTGCTGGACATCTCTCTCTCTCTCCTTCTCCCTTTGTGCCTCTCCTCCATGCATGCACTCTCTCTCTCTCTCTAAAATAAATACATCTTTTAAAAAATCCTCTCATCTGAGATCATAAACATATTCCCTTCCAAATATCTTTATGATTTGCTTTTCATATTTGTGCCCACAATCTATTTGAAAGTGATTTTTGAATAAAGTACAAAGTTGAGATAGTTTTATTTTTTTCCACGTAGATTCCATTTGTCCCATCATTGCACTGATACCCAATGCCACCTCTTCCTCAAGCCCCCACATGGGTATGGGTCAATTTCTCAGCTTTCTCTTTTGTTCCAATTGTCTAGTTGTCTGTTTTGCTGAGCTGAAATTGTGCTCCCCTAATTGCAATAGATTTCTGGGCTTCTACATCAGCAGTACCTTACCTATTTGGTCTTCTCTATATATGCTGCTTTGTCAAGTTCCAAGAAAAATTCTCTTGGGATTTGGATTGCAGTTTCTTTGAATTTAAAGGTCAATTTGGGGAGAATTCACATGTTTATAATATTAAGTTTCCCCATCTAAATACATGGCAAAATGTTGCATGTATTTCATCTTATAAAAATACCATTTTAGAAAGTAATAAAAATATGGTATCTGGGGTGTATGGGTGGCTCAGTCAGTTGGGTGTCTGCCTTCAGCTCAGGTCATGATCCCAGAGTCCTGGGATTGAGCCCCACATGGGGCACCCTGCTCAGCGGAGAGTGTGCTTCTCTTTCTCCTGCCACTCCTCCTGGTTGTGGTTTCTCTCCCTGTCAAATAAATAAATAAAATCTTTAAAAAATATGGTATTTAGGAATGAATCTGGGAAACATATGTAATAACTTAAAGGAGAAAAAATTTATTGAAGATATAATTTCTAATGTTTTGTTAGTAGTGTACAGTAATGTAATTGACTTTTATATATTAACCATATATCCAACAATCTTATCAAACCCTCTTTTTAATTCTAACAATTTTTCTGGCTATTCTTTTTTGTTACATATGTTCATATGTTATATATTCACATATGAATAATGATGACTTCTTTTTCCTTTCCAAGTCTAATATTTTTTATTCCTTTTTCCTGCTTTTTGTTGTAATTAAGAGCTTCAGTACAATGTTGAACAGAAGTGGTGAGGGCAGGCATTCCTATTTTGGTCTTTATTTAAAAGAGAAGGATTTCAATATTCACTGTTAAGCTTGATATTTGCTCTAGGTTTCTTCCTTTCTCTTCTC